>NC_063333.1:117915011-117937255 GCF_021869965.1 Rhincodon typus | reverse complement strand
AGAGTGGGCCCAGCACGGAGGAGAGTGGGCCCAGCACGGAGGAGAGTAGCCCCAGAGCAGACCATGAGCATTCATAAAAATGGAGCCATGGAGGCAGCGATGGTGACAGAGCGTGGTAATGGCTGGGCCGGATGGTGGCAGTAGCGAACGACAGCTGGCAAGGGAACGATGGTGACAGTGGCAGTCGGGGCTGGAGCCTTGCGAGGGGCAGTAAAGCCTGGCATGCCTGGGTGGGTCTTAGCCCAGCCCAGGGGAGAGTGAGCCCTCCTGGTGAAGACTAGCTTGAAGCATCTGCAGGCCCAAGGCTCAAGAAAGGATTGACATCTTAACTTTATTTCTGTATTTTTACACTTTAATGCTAAGTAGACTATAGTGCTGAACTTTTTAACTTATTTCTTTATTTCTATAACTATGATTTTGTGGCTAGGTATTTGTACCCAAGGTGACACAGTGTGTGGTGACATTGTACACTTTTCAGTGTACTCTTGTACCTCATACTTGAGTACATGAGACAATAAAACCTAATCCAAATCTAAAATTATACTTACAAGTGATATAGGGCTTTTGGATTTTCATTTAGATATTGGTTCCTCTTGGTCCCATAAAAATTCAGTCTTGCAACGTCTTTGGAGACAGCATCTTCTACTCCTTTGTGCGGAGGTGATGGGCAAAGCATGCTATAAATATTAGCAGGAAGAATAGAGAGAAAAAATCAACAATAACCTAAAAAACCTTGGAAGTCACAACTTGTAGAAAAGGGACATCCATTACAATGAGAAGTTTTTTTTTAAGAAAGCTAGATTAAAAACACGGAACATAAACTGGAGATAGTGAAGGCAATTGGAAAAATGTACTTGTAAGTTGTCATCTTTGGCAGCGCTGAAAGGGATTTGCCTGGGAGGAGTACCACTAATGTTGATGCGCTATAGACATGCTATCCCACAAATGGAGATGTCCCTTAGCACAGTGGACCTCTGGATAATGAATTTCGAACTACAATTCTTTCTGCTTTGTAAGAGTTGTAGAATAGAATAGTTGAGTCAATTACCTGTTTAAAGGAGGGTGAGCAACAATTAATGCCCTCATACCATGAATGAATAAAGAAAATTAGTTTTATTTATAACGCACAATAAGCTGCTTACGTGTTTGGAAAAAGCATGCATCAGAGACTGAGCTAACAGAATGTGGGTGATTCAAAGTTTTCTTTTATGTTATTATTCAAGGGCGAATTTCAGTGTTGTATTGTACTTAGAAACACAAGAACTGTCCCTCTGTAACAAATGCATCACCTGGAACCTTATTATTCTTATCCAATGCTGTCAACTTTAAACAAATCCCAGCAGCGAATTTTCAGTCACGAGTTGTATATATGAGACATTTAGTCACTCAAAATATGAAGCTGATAAAAATGACAGCGCCTGTCTCTTGGTGCCACAAGGGATGACCAAGGTGTTCTTGTAGTTTCTCCTTTCCAGTTATAGAAAGAAAAATCAAAGTCTTGGATTTATTGATACAGTTTAGAGATATACCAGTTACCATTTTACCATAGAGAAATCTAAATATAAGCTCTGCAGTCCTGCCATATTCAGTCGCGAATGGTGGTGAACAGTTAGACAACTCAGTGGAGGAGGAGGCTGCACAAATATTCCCATCCTTGATGATGGAAGAGCCCAGAACATCAGAGCAAAACATAAGACTGAAGCTTTCTCAGCAATCTTCAGCCAGAAGTGCCGAGTGGATGATCCATCTCTGCCTCCTCCAGTAGTTCCCAGCATCACAGGTACCACTCTTCAGCCAATTCGATTCACTCAACATGATATCAAGAAACGGTTAGAGGCACTAGATACTGCAAAGGCTACAGGCGCTGACAACATTTCGGCAATTGTACTGAAGACTTGTGTTCCAGAACTTGCTGCTACCCGAGCCAAACTGTTCCAGTACAGTTACAAAAGTGGCATCTATCCAATAATGTGGAAAATTACCCAGGTATGTCCTGTACATAAAAAATAGGACAAATCCAACCTGGCCAATTACCGCCCCATCAGTCTACTCTTGATCATCAGTAAAGTAATGGAAAGTGTCATCAACAGTGCTATCAAGCAGTGCCTGTTTAGCAATAACCTGCTCAGTGATGCCCAGTTTGGGTTCCACCAGGGACACTTAGCTCCTGGCCTCATTACGGCCTTGGTTCAAACATGGACAAAAGAGCTGAATTCCAGAGGTGAGGTGAGAGTGACAGCCCTTGACATCAATGCTGCATTCGACTGAGTGTGGCATCAAGGAGCCCTAGCAAAACTGGAATCAATGGGTATCAGGGGCAAACTCTCCACTGATTGAAGTCATACCCAGCAGATAGGAAAATGGTCGTGGCTGCTGAAGGCCAGTCATCTCAGGTCCCAGGATATTTCTCAAGGAGTTCCTCAGTGTAATGTCCTAGGCCCAACCATCTTCAGCTGTTTCACCAATGGCCTTCCCTCCATCGTAAGGTCAGAAGTGGAGATGTTCACCGATGATTGCACAACGTTCAGCACCATTCACAACTCCTCAGATTCTGAAGCAGACCATGTTCAAATGCAACAAGACCTGGACAATATCCAGCCTAGGGCTGACAAATGGCAGGTAACATTCATGCCATACAAATGCCAGGCTATAACCATCACCAAATAAGAGATACTCTAACCACCGGCCCTTGACATTCAATGGTGTTACCATGACTGAATCCCCCACTATTCACATCCTGGGGGTTACTATTGACCAGAAACTCAACTGGACTTGCCACATAAACAAAGTGGCTACAAGAGCAAGTCAGAGGCTAGGAATACCACGGCAAGTAGGTCACTTCCTGACTCCCCAAAGCCTGTCCACCACCTACAAGGCACAATTCAGGAGTGTGATGGAAAACTCCCCACTTCCTGGTTGAGTGCAGCCTCAACAACACTCAAGAAGTTTAATACCATCCAGGACAAAGCTGCCTGCTTGATTGGCACTACATCCACAAGCATCCGCTCCCTCCACCACCGACACTCGGTAGAAGCGGTGTGTACTATCTACAAGATGCACTGCAGAAATTCACCAAAGATCCTCAGACACCACCTTCCAAACCCACAACCATTTCCATCCAGAAGGACAAGGGCAGCACAGACATGGGAACACCACCACCTTCAAGTTCCCCTCCAAGTCAATCATGATCCTGACTTGGAAAGATATTGTAGTTCCTTCACTATCACTGGGTCAAAATCCTGGCTTTGTGGGTCAACCCACAGCAGGTGGACTACAATGGTTCAAGAAGGCAGCTCACCACCACCTTCTTAAGGGCAACTAGGGACGGGTAATAAATGCTGGCCCAGCAAGTGATGCCCACATCTCACAAATGAATATATATAAAAAAAATTACCTGCAGCAGATTAAATCCCAAAGTTCCAATGTTCTCTTATAAAGTACTCCTGCTAGTTCAACATTATTAAAATAAAACAAAGATCGAACAAATAAAACAATGAGGTGCTTTTGCAGTTTCTCATTTAATTGATAGGAAGGAAGATCAAAATCTTGAATTTATTGATAAAGATATATCAGTTACCATTTTACCATAGGGTTATCCAAGCATTTTAATAAGAACCCCTAGCAGATTAAATTCCAAAGTTCCAAGACTATCTTAAGACTTTCCACATCAAGCAGATGTTCACCTGCACATCTGCCAATGTGGTATACTGCATCTGCTGTACCCGGTGTGGCTTCCTCTACATCGGGGAAACCAAGCGGAGGCTCGGGGACCGCTTTGCAGAACACCTACGCTCGGTTCGCAGTAAACAACTGCACCTCCCAGTCGCGAACCATTTCAACTCCCCCTCCCATTCCTCAGACGACATGTCCATCCTGGGCCTCCTGCAGTGCCACAACGATGCCACCCGAAGGTTACAGGAACAGCAACTCATTCCGCTTGGGAACCCTGCAGCCTAATGGTATCAATGTGGATTTCACAAGTTTCAAAATCTCCCCTCCCCCTACCGCATCCCAAAACCAGTCCAGCTCGTCCTTGCCTCCCTAACCTGTTCTTCCTCCCACCTATCCCCTCCTCCCACCTCAAGCCGCACCTCCATCTCCTACCGACCAACCTCATCTCGCCCCCTTGACCTGTCCGTCCTCCCTGGACTGACCTATCCCCTTCCTAACTCCCCACCTACACTCACCTTTACTGGCCCCATCCCCACCTCTTCGACCTGTTTGTTTCCTCTCCACCTATCTTCTCCTCTATCCATCTTCTATCCGCCTCCCACTGTCTCCCTATTTATTTTGGAACCCCCTTCCCCTCCCCCATTTCTGATGAAGGGTCTAGGCCCGAAACGTCAGCCTTTCTGCTCCTATGATGCTGCTTGGCCTGCTGTGTTCATCCAGCCCTGCACCTTGTTATCTTTTATAGTATACCTGATGGTTCAACATTACTAAAATAAAACAAAGAACTGTTAATACTCAAGATCTGAAACAAAACAAAACCTGCTGGAGAAGCTTAACAGGTCTGGCAACATCTATGAAGCGAAAAACAGTGTTAATGTTTTGAGTCCAGTGACTCTTCACCAGAATTGAAAGGAGTATTTATTCTTATGACAGGGATGGGGTTGTGAGGTGGAGGAGAAGGAGTGAGTTGAATAATGGGAGATTTTGCCCAGGGAAGATATAGACAGACAGAAAGAGAGAGAAAAGAAGATGCAGACAAAGAGAATGCTAGTGATAAGCCAGGAGAAAGATAAATGATAAAAAACAAAAGAATTGCAGGTGTTGTAAATCAAAAACAAAAACGGAAGTTGCTGGAAAAGCTCAGCAGGTCTGGCAGCATCTGTGGAAAGAAATCAGAGTTAACGTTTCAGGTTGAGTGACCCTTCCTCAGAAAGATAAATGATGAATGGGTGGCATGGATGAGTTGGACCAAAGGGTCGGTTTCAGTGCTGAATGTCTCTATGACTCCCTGCGCTAAACGTTGGAATGTGAACACACTGGTATGTTGAAGTGGCAGGCAACTGGAAGTTCAGGGTCATTTTTACTGACCAAGTGTCAGCATAAATACTGTTTTTCTCAGCTGCTTTCAGTTCTGACAAAGGTTCACTGGAGTCAAAACAATTTCACAGTTTTCCTCTTCACAAATGCTGCCAGACCTGCTGAGCTTCTCCAGTACCTTCTGTTTTAGATCAACAGCCAGGGACCCGGGTTCAATTCCACCCTCGGGCGACTGTCTGTGTGGAGTTTGCACGTTCTCCCTGTGTCTGCATGCGTTTCCTCTGGATGCTCCGGTTTCCTCCCACTGTCCAAAGATGTGCAGGCTAGGTGGATTGGCCATGCTAAATTGCCCATAGTGTCCAGGGATATTTGGGTTAGACATGGGGAAATGCAGGGGTGGGGGGAATGAGTCAGGGTGGGATGCTGTTTGAAGGGTCGGTGTGGACGTGTTGGGCCGAATGGCCTGTTTCCACACTGTAGGGATTTTATGATTGCTGTTAAAAATTCATCTGACATATGTCCTTATATTTATCCTAAACATACGCTTTTGTTTCCCCTGATTCTACTTCTCAGAATTCAACTTAATTAACAATATGGGTTAACTTTTTTCTAAATTCGTCTTATGATGGTCCATAAGATTATAAGACTCTCCAAGTCTTCATTTCTAGGTGGAAAAGCCTAAATTGCTCCAGTTAAAGTTCATATCCCTGATACCAGAGATTAACCTAATGTCTCTTCTTTGCACTACCTCCAGTGTTTAGCTGTATCTTCTTTTGGCAACAAGAGCTAGGTGCTGTTTACGAAAAGCAGACTCTAATGTTTGATCAAAGCAGGCCAAGCAGCATCAGAAGAGCAGGAAAGCTGACGTTTTGGGTCTAGACCCTTCTTCAGAAATTTCTGCATTTCTGAAGAAGGGTCTAGACCTGAAACGTCAGCTTTCCTGCTCCTCTGATGCTGCTTGGCCTGCTGTGTTCATCCAGCTCTACGCCTTGTTATCTCAGATTCTCCAGCATCGGCAGTTCCCACTATCTCTAATATTTGATTACTTGGGTTATGAAGTTCAACCATTTTATTGGCTTTGTTCATTCTTGCCACAGAAAACAGTTGAGGCCAATACATTGAATGCTTTTAACAAGAAGTTAGATATAGTTCTTAGGGATAAAGGCATCAAAGAGTATGGGGAGAAAGCAGGAACACAATACTGAGTTGCATGATCAGCCACGATCATATTGAATGATGGAGCAGGCTTGAGGGGCCAGATGGCCTACTCCTGCAGGTCATCTAATTTTTCTTACTATTGACAGCCCTTCACCGAATGTGCATTAAACCCCAGTTCTCGATGTTGTACTCACTTACATAATGTTTATCTTCATTTCAGAATTGTGGAATTTCCTCCACAACCATCCTACCTCTGCCAGGCTATTATCATATGCCATTTTGACCATTTAAATCTTATGTCATATATGTAACCTGGAAATAACAGTGTCCTGACACTGAGACCCAAGGTTTTTATTTCTTCATGGGATATAGGCATCACTGGCAAGCCCAGTATTTGTTGTCCATCTCTAATTCCCCTTGAACTGAATGGCTTGCTAGACCATTTAAAAGGACAGCTAAGAATAAACCTCATGGTCTGGAATCACATGTAGACTACACAGGGTGAGGACAGTGAATTTCTCTTCCTAAAGTTAATTAAGGAACCAGTCAGGATTTTACAGCAATTGAAAATGGTTACATGGCTTTTATTCCCAAAATTACTGAATTCAAATGTCACCATCCACCATATCCCCAGAACATTAGCCTGGGTGTTCTGGATTACTAATCCAGTGACATTACCATTATGCCACACCTCCTCCAGATCAGTCAGCAAACTCAAAATTTCCTCTAAGTTTCACATAATGCTTCTAATAAAATCTCATTGTTTGCCACCTTTTAACCAGCTGAATAGCCATCCCAGTCTTAATCTCAGAGATAGTAAGAACTGCTGATGCTGGAGTCAGAGATTGCACAGTGTGGAGCTGGAGGAACACAGCAGGCCAGGCAGCATCAGAAGAGCAGGAAAGCTGATGTTTTGGGTTGGGACCCTTTTTCAGAAATTAATCTCCAGGCTTAATCTCCATGGTTTATAACTTTATTAATAGCTTTTTTTTAAAGTGGAACTCTGCTAAAACCTATTCTTCTTATTACTAATATTTTAACGCTTATCATAGTTCAGTTGAACTGTTACCTTTTCAAAGTGAAAGAGATCGTTCAGGCAAAATCAAATCTTTCTTAATCCATGTTTATTGTTGGTAATTAAATTATTACATATGTAATCCTAACATTTACAACTCATAACTGATTTCATTATTTTCTCTGTATTGGAAGCAAGACTAAAGGAGGTCTATAATTGTATTTATTTTGTTACACTGCATTTATGAGAACCACATTAAAATGTTTCTAATATCCTGGCATCCTTTCAGTACCCAATGATGCATTCTTAAAGATTGTTTGTGCTTTACAAATCTCCTTCCTAATCCCTTTAGGTACTGAGGGAGGAATGTCATATATCGCTGGGGAAATAGCTGCTTTGAACGCAATTAACCTGTCTTAAATTTCCAGCTTCTTTCATCCAGTGTAAGAAAGTGCCTGATTTTACTTGTTTCGAGGAGGACATTTTGCTCATGATCCCCCTTGAGAATTCTATGACGAAGTATTCATTCAGAATATTTATAATCACCTCTTCAGCTTTAGTTTCAAGCCCAGTTGCACCTTTTACAGTAAATGCACCACCTTGCTAACTATCTTCTTGTTGCAATGAAACCAAAATGATTTGTTTGTTCTTATGTTTAGCCTCAGTTACGGTGCTATTTTCTAGGCGATTCTTTGTTTCGCTTATTTTAATGTGATTCTGCAGATTGTTGTGTTCACCCCAATTTAACCATTCTGTTTTCTTTCCACAGGATTTGCACTAGCCATTTCACTTGATTTCACTTCCATTGAAATACCATTCAATGTTTCTTGCAAATCAGTTGCTCAAATTATTCCCTGTTTTCTTTGAATTTAGCTCTTTCAACATAATACACTTGATTAATATTCTTAGATATTTCTGTCGGCTGTATAATATTAAACTTTCTCATGCAGTGCTTGCTGCACAGTATTTCTGTGACTTCCATTTCCTGCACATTTTGTGGATCTTTTAAATTTGGTAAAATGCGATCTTCCATTAAAATAACTTTCCTGTTCTCACATATACCTTCCTTTCTAGTCAGGGAGGAAATTTTTCCCTCCTTATGCTAACCTCACAGGATCAAAAAGCGCTTTGTGCAAACATTGATCAGTTCTGTAATTATTTCTTGCTTCACAATGTTTATGTTCTGCTGCTGAATTTAAAGACAGGACCTCATTATCAATTTATTCCATGTCTAGCCCAGCAGTCACCTGTATTGACAAGCTGGTTGGTTGCCAGTTAGAAAAGCCTTGAGAAGAAAACTACATTTGGAGCCTGTAAATTGGTGCTGCAGCTGCTGCTATGGTTTTCAATGATGACCAGAACTACCTGTGCTATTCATTAATGGATTTCATCAGCACAGTGTCCAATGTTACTGATAGATGGCACTACTCAAAGGAAGCCTGTACTTCTTAAAGTGAAGGTGGGTTGTAAGACTGTTGGTACAGTGTGATTTCAACTTGCTGGGGGTGTGGGCAAATGCATAGCTGATGAAGTTTAACGTGGATAGATGTGAAGTGATACACTTTAGTAGCGAAAACAGGAAGGCAGGTTATTAACTAAATAGCGATAGATTGGGAAATGGGGAAGTGCAAGGAGACCTAGGTGTCCTTGTCCACTAGTCACTGAAAGTAAGATGGCAGGTACAGCAGGCAGTGAAGAATTTAAATAGTATGTTAGCCTTCATTGCGAGACGATTTGAGTACAGGAGCCAGGATATCTTGCTTCAATTGTACAGGGCCTCGGTGAGACCAAACCTAGAGTATTGCATGTAGGTTTGGTCTCCTTAGCTGAGGAAGGATATTCTGGTTATACAGGGAGTAGAATGTAGGTTGACCAGACTGATTTTTGGGATGGTAGGACTGATGTATGAAGAGGGACTGGTTTGGTAAGGAACATATTCAGTAGAGTATAGAAGAACTGGGGGGGGTAGGGGAGTCTAACAGAATTAGACAGGGTAAACGCAGGAAGGATGTCCCAGAGTTCAAAGCCAAGGTCACAATTTAAGGACACAGAGTAGGCCATTTAGGACATAGATGAGCAGAAATTTCGTCACCCTGAAGAATTTTCAGCCACAGAAAGCGAATGAGGCCTAAATATTGAATGTTTTCAAGAAGGAGTTAGATATAGTTCCAAATAGGTATAGCTAAGGGCATTAAAGGGTATGCGGAGAAAGTCAGAACAGGATGATCAGCCAAGCACTTATCCCTGCCATAACTGTCTAATCACTGGCTGCTATTTGAAATAAACCTGTTTCCTGTTTGCTAACCAGTTGTCAATCCGTGTCAGTACACTAACCCCAATGCCATGAGCTTTAATTTTATATGCTATTCTTTTATGTGGGATCTTATCAAAGCCTTCTGATAATGAACATTAACCTCATCCACTGTGTCCACTCGCGTGACTGCAGCCTTTCAGTTGTTTCAGCGGCAGGAGTCCGGGAGAAAGCGTGAGGGCAGCCCGGGAAGGTAAGCTTTTCGATTATAAAAGTCTTACCTCGTGTGACTGCGGCCTTTCAGTTGTTTCAGCGGCGGGAGTCCGGGAGAAAGTGCAAGGGCAGCCTGGGAAGGTAAGCTTCTACCCAATAAATTTGGGAGTTAACTAATACCCGAGACACTACACGCGTAGTGTCTCCCACCCTTCCACTTCCTCTAACCTAATAATAACGACTAAGTGTGGTGAGCAGGTAAGCTATTTGCATTTTTTTTCCTCATCTCTTTGTTATCTTTCGGGGTGGTCACCTAAACGCCAAATCCTCTGGGAGCAGGTCGGAAGGCAAAGTGGGAGTCTGTTTGAGTATATGACGGAGTAAACTTACTGGTGCAGAGAACACTGCGAAACTAAAAAAAAACTAATTAATTTTAAATAATTAACTAAGTAGAGATGGCAGGCCAGGTGATGTGTTGTAGCTGTATGATGTGGGAGCTAGCTGATCCCATTGAGAACGGCAGTGACCACATCTGCAGCAAGTGTTGGCTGCTTGAGGAGCTCCGGCTCAAAATTGATGAGCTGGAATCCAAACTCCAAACACTGCGGCACATCCGGGAGGGGGAGAAATACCTGGATGCTGTGTTCCAGGAGGCAGTCACACCTAGTAGATTAACTAATGTTAATTCGATCAGTGGGCAGGAACAGCAGTGTGTGACTGCGAGTGAGGTAGGTAGAGGGACCCCGCAGACAGAAACACAGGAGCCGCAGCCCTTGACATTGTCCCACAGATATGAGGCACTTGCTCCCTGCGTGGATGAGGAACAGGGCTGCAGGAAGGATGAGTCAACTGACCATGGCACCATGGTCCAGGAGGCCATTCAAGAGGCGGGAGCAAAAAGACAGATTGTAGTTGTAGGGGATTCCATCATCAGGGGGATAGATAGTATCCTTTGCGAGCAGGATAGAGAATCCCACATGGTGTGTTGCCTGCCCGGTGCCAGGGTACTAGACATCTCTGACCGGCTTGAGAGGATACTAGAGAGGGAGGGGAAGGATCCAGTTGTTGTGGTCCACGTAGATACCAACAACATAGGCAGGACTAGGAAAAAAGACCTGTTTCAGGATTATGAAAAGCTGGGAACAAAATTAAAAAACAGGTCTTCAAGGGTCATAATCTCTGATTGCTGCCCAAGCCACGTGCAAATTGGCATAGGGAGGCGAGGATCAGGAAAGTAAACACATGGCTAAAAGAATGGTGTGGGAAAGAGGGTTTCCTTTTCATGGGGCACTGGCATCAGTTCTGGGACAGGAGGGATCTATACTGCTGGGATGGACTCCACCTGAACAGGGCCGGGTCCCGTGTTCTGGCGAAAAGGGTAAATAGGGTGGTTAATAGGACTTTAAACTAGTAAGTAGGGGGGAAGGGAGAAGTGAGCGTAGAGGGAGAATAACAATTAATGTAAGGCAAAGCAGCAGGTTAGCAGATGACGAGGAAGCTTCAACTCCATTGAAAATTAGGAAAAAAGTTAAAGGGAAGAACTCAAGAGCTGTTAGTAATGGAGGTAATAGGACCCAAAAAGAAGGTGCAAAAACTGGCATAAGGGCACTTTATCTGAATTCTCGGAGCATTCGAAACAAGGTGGATGAGTTGATGGTGCAAATCATGGCAAATGGGTATGATTTAGTGGCCATTACAGAGACATGGTTACAGGATGGTCATGACTGGGAGTTAAATATCCAGGGGTATCAAACTGTTTGGAAGGACAGACAGGAAGGTAAGGGAGTTGGTGTTGCTCTGATTTTTAAGGATGATATCAGGGCAGTAGTGAGAGATGATATAGGTTCTACTGAACAAAATGTTGAATCCATTTGGGTGGAAATTAGGAATAGCAGGGAGAAGAAGTCACTGATAGGTGTGGTCTATAGGCCACCAAATAATTACATCGTGGTGGGGCGGGCAATAAACATAGAAATAGCCAATGCATGTAAAAATGGTACAGCAATTATCATGGGGGATTTTAATCTACATATCGATTGGTCAAACCAGTTCGGTCATGGCAGCCTTGAGGAGGGGTTCATAGAATGCATCCGTGATAATTTCCTTGAACAATATGTAATGGAACCTACGAGGGAGCAAGCTATCCTAGACCTAATGAGACAGGAATAATTAATGATCTCACAGTTAGGGATCCTCTCAGAAGGAACAATCACAGTATGGTCGAATTTAAAATACAGATGGAGAGTGAGAAGGTTAAATCCAGTACCTATGTCCTGTGCTTAAACAATGGAGACTATGAAGGAATGAGGGAGGAGTTAGCTAAGGTAGAATGGGAGCAAAAACTTTATGGTGGGTCAATTAAGGAACAGTGGAGGACTTTCAAAATGATTTTTCATAGTGCTCAGCAGAAGTATATTCCAGTGATAAGGAAGAACTGTAGGAAAAGAGAGAGCCAGCCATGAATGTCTAAGGAAATAAAGGAAAGTATCAGATTGAAAAAAAACACATACAAAGAGTAGTGGGAAACTAGTAGATTGGGAAATCTTTAAAGGCCAACAGAAAACCACAAAAAAAGTTATAAAGAAAAGTAAGATAGATTATGAGAGTAAACTAGCTCAGAATATAAAAACAGGCAGCAAAAGTTTCTATAAATATGTAAATCGTAAAAGAGTGGCGAAGGTAAACATTGGTCCTTCAAAGGATGAGAAGGCCAATTTTATAACTGGGAATGAGGAAATAGCCGAGACATTAAACAGTTATTTCGTGTCGGTCTTCACAGTGGAAGACACAAATAACATGCCGAAAACTAATGGCAAGAAGGTTATAGCAAGTGAGGACCTAGAAACTATCATTACCACTAAGGAGGCAGTGCTGGGCGAGCTAATGGGGCTAAAGGTAGACAAGTCTCCTGGCCCTGATGAAATGCATCCCAGGGTACTAAAAGAGGTGATGGGGGAAATAGCAAATGCACTAGTAATTATTTACCAAAATTCACTGGACTCTGGGGTGGTTCCCACAGATTGGAAAATAGCCAATATGACGCCACTGTTTAAAAAAGGAAGTAGACAAAAAGCAGGTAAAGAGTAGGGGTAAATAGGCCAGTTAGCTTAACTTCAGTAGTGGGGAAAATGCTTGAATCTATCATTAAGGAAGAAATAGCAAGACATCTGGATATAAATTGTCCCATTGGGAACACCCAGCATGGGTTCATGAAGGGTAGGTCATGTTTAACTGATTTGGTGGAATTCTTTGAGGACATTACTTGCATGTTGGACAATAGGGAACCTGTGGATGTGGTGTATCTGGATTTCCAGAAGGCATTGGACAAGGTGCCACACCAAAGGCTGCTACATAAGATAAAGTTGCACGGTATTACTGGTAATGTTTTGGCATGGATAGAGGATTGGTTGACCAGTAGAAAGCAAAGAGTAGGGGTAAATGGGTGTTTTTCTGGTTGGCGGTCAGTGGCTAGTGGTGTGCCTCAGGGATCAGTGTTGGGACCGCAATTGTTTACAATTTACATAGATGATTTGGAGTTGGGGACTAAGTGTGGTGTGTCAAAATTTGCAGATGACACTAAGGTGAGTGGTAGAGCAAAGTGTGCAGAAGACACTGAAAGTCTGCAGAGGGATATAGATAGTCTAAGTGAGTGGGCAAAGGTCTGGCAGATGGAGTACAATGTTGATAAGTGTGAGGTCATCCATTTTGGTAGGAATAACAGCAAAATGGACTATGTTTTAAATAGTAAAAAATTGCAGCACGCTGCTGTGCAGAGGGACTTGGGTGTCCTTGTGCATGCATCGCTAAAAGTAGGATTGCAGGTGCAGCAGGTAATTAAAAAGGCAAATGGAAGTTTGTCTGCCAGTGCTAGAGGGATGGAGCTTAAAAACAGGAAGGCTATGTTGCAGCTGTATAGGGTCCTGGTGAGGCCACACCTGGAGTACTGTGTGCAGTTTTGGTCTCCTTACTTGAGAAGAGATATACAAGCACTGGAGGAGGTGCAGAGGAGATTCACTCGGTTGATTCCAGAGTTGAGAGGGTTGGATTATGAGGAGAGACTGAGTAGACTGGGATTATACTCATTGGAATTCAGAAGAATGAGGGGAGATCTTATAGAAACATATAAGATTATGAAGGGAATAGATAAGGTGGAGGCAGGGAGGTTGTTTCTGCTAGCAGGTGAAACTAGGACTGGACGGCATTGCCTCAAAATAAAGGGAAGCAGATGTAGGACTGAGATCAGGAGGAACTTCTTCACCCAAAGGGTTGTGAATTTGTGGGATTCCCTGCCCAGTGAAGCGGTTGAAGCTACCTCGCTGAACGTTTTTAAGGCAAGGCTAGATAAATTTTTGAACAGTAAAGGAATTAAGGGTTATGGTGAGTGGGCAGGTAAGTGGAGCTGAGTCTCAAAAAGATCAGCCATGATCTTATTAAATGGCGGGGCAGGCTCGAGGGGCCAGATGGCCTACTCCTGCTTCTAGTTCTTATGTTCTAGTTTCAACTTTACTAGTTACATTCTCGAAACGTTCCATTAGATTTCTCAAGCGTGATTTCCCTTTCGTGAATCCATACTGACTGTGTCCAATCCTGTGACTTTTCCAAGCTCATTGCTACTAAATCTTTTATAACGAGCTCTAATGAGTGCTTTGCCTACCACTGATATCAGGCTAACCAGTCTATATTCTGTTTTCTCTCTAACTCTTTTTTTTAAATAGTAGGGTTGTATTAGCAACCCTCCAATCTATAGTAATTATTCCAAGGTTAATAGAATGTTCAAAGCTGATCACCGATGCATCCAGTATTTCTAGCAATGTTGATTATCAGGCCCTGGTGATTTATTGGCTTTTAATACCCAATACTATTTCCCTGTTAATACCGATTTCCTTCAGTTCCTCCCTCTCACTGCACCCTGCAATTCCCCAGTCTCTTCTGGATGTTATTTGAGACCTCCTTTGAAAAAGTATATATTTAATTGATTTGAAGAAGGGTCACTGGACCCAAAACATTAACTCTGCTTTCTCTCCGCAGACACTGTCAGACCTGCTGACTTTCTCCAATTTCTGTTTTTGTCATATGCATTTAATTGGTCTGCGATCTCTTTGTTCCTCATATAAGTTGCCCTGTTTCTGACTGTAAGAGACCTATATTTATTGTATCTGATCTTTTTCTCTTCACATACCTGTAGAAGATTTTGCAATCAGTTTGCATGTTCTTTGAAACCTTACTGCCGTACTCTATTTTCCCCTTCAGAATCAACCCCCTTGTCCTTCTTTGACAAATTCTAAACTGCTTCCAATCCTCAGAGTGCTGCTACTTTGGTCCAATTTGTATGTCCCTTCCTTGGATTGATACTATCCCTGATTTCCCTTGTTAGTCATGTGGGGCCACCTTTGTGGTTTTATTTCCAGGCTAGCCAGGAAGGAACAATTGTTGTTGTTCCTCCAAGCACCATTTAAATGTATCCACCATCATCCTTTTAAGTAACATTCCCCAATTTATCACAGTCAGCACACAGCTCATACCATTGTAGTTTCCTTTATTTAGATTCAGGGCCCTAGTCTTAAAATCAACTACGTCATTCTCTATCTTAACGAAGAATTCTGTCATATTATGGCCACTCTTCCCCAACTGGTCTCGTGCTGTTAGATTGTCAATTTATTCTTTTCTGATTGCACAATACCTAGTCTACGATGGCTTTTTTTTGGTTGGTCTCCCAATGTATTGATCTAGAAAACCGTCTGTGCACACTCCAGAAATTCATCCACTATGGTATGTCACCAATTTTATTTGCCCAATCTTTACAGAGATTAAAATCACCAATATTTATAGTTAGCACCTTCCAGAAATATGCAGACGGGGCAGAGACTAACCTTAATCAGCTTGTAATATTGATTTTACTGCAGTGCTTCCATTTTGGAGCTAATGCTGTCACTAAATCACTGGAGGAATGTCCCCCACAAAGACTAGCTAAAGTCTCAGGTTAATTGCCGTCAGGTTAGTTGCTAATTAGGCTCCGCTGGCTCAGCAGGAATCCATATCTGACTGGGAGCAAAGGTCCCAATTCTCCTTCCTGAACTTCCACTGAACTTGAACAATGATGCCAAACGTCTGTGTTTCCTGGGAATACGCTGTGCAGCCACAACTGCAACCTCAGATAAGGGTGCGGATTGCCTTGTCAGTGGCTGTGAAGATGACAATGGCTGATTTTTTTATTGAGCAATATATATGTGCTGAGGAATGTAGCAAAATACCTTCAGTGATTTATAAGGGTTTCATTGCAAATCTGTAGTTTAGCACAAATACCAGTTTGACCAGTGCCTTCTTGAACTCCTCCCTGCCCAAGAGACACCACTTCTGGGAAGAACCCAGCCTTTTTTATATTTTGAAAACCTACCATTAGATCAACTAATTAGACAAATAACAAATAGAAGCAGCTCTTTCTCTGATTTTATGAAACAACCACCAAATAACAGCCCACCAAGGAGGGGATTAAATCAAAATAGTGACCCACTTTACCCGCTCTAAAAGCTTTGTGGGTAAGAACCCAACTCTAGTTTTTTTTGAAAACCCACCATCAAATCACCTGACTAAAACAACAGCAAAATTAACGATTAACACCTCTGACCAGGAGCAGTGCTACAATGACAAAAATGAAGGAAAGGTAGCAAGAGAGGTAGGAAACTAAAATTAAAATGGATTTGGATAGGGAAATAATGGACCCCAGCACCCCACAGTACCTACCTCTCTTGAAAGTCCACTGAGGAGTCTGTGAACTCCTGTATATATTGGTAGCAGCAGGTTGCACTCCCCGATTAATTTATTTGTAAAAATTGTTACATTTCTTTTGGCAGCACTTTAGCCCCATGCAACTGATCTTTCAGCACCCAGGATGGAGGGGAGCAGGCAGGTTGGAGGACCTCCTCATTGGCCTGCTCCTGGGCCCACCTGAGGTGTTATTGGACATTTTGGGATTAAAATAATTAGGTAGTTGTTTTTGACTGGCACAGATACAATGGGCTGAAGGGCCTTTTTTGTTGCTGTAGATGTCTAAGACTCTATGACTTTGTAAGGAAATCTGGGCACAAACATAGTCTACAAAGAGAGGCAGGCAGTCGGGAACTATGCTGCCTGGACTTGTTGATTGCTACCTCAATCAGCCTGAGGAGCAGGCCCACAAGGAGGTCCATGACTTGCCCACACCCTCCACACCTGCGCCTCAAAGATCAGGAGCTTGGGACAGACTTACAACTAAAAGAACAACAAAATGTTTTGAAGATAATTAAACAGGGGGCATAATCTCCCATAACCAAGATATAACCCTCAAGGGTTATAATCTCCGGATTACTGCCTGAGCCACGTGGAAATTGGCATAGGGACACGAGAATAAGGGTAGTAAACAGATGGTTAAAGGACTGGTGTGGGAAAGAGGTGTTCCGTTTCATTGGGCACTGGCATCAGTATTGGAACAGGAGGGACCTGTACCACTGGGACGGTCTCTACCTGAACCGAGCTGGGACCAATGTTCTAGTGAAAAGGGTAAATAGGCTGGTCAACAGGACTTTAAACTAGAAAGTGGGGGCAGGAAGGGAAGGGTAAAACTTCCCCCAGTGGGGAGCAAAGCAATAGGCTAACATTTGTAGGGGTAGATTCAACTGTGTGGAAAAATATGAAAAAAATAGCGGGAAAGGAGAATGCAGGAGAGGTTATTACAGTCTCCAGCACAGAACACAAATAGGACAGAGTGTTTGGAAAGGGTTAGGAATCTAACTTCAAGCACACTGGATAAATGAGTGACAATGAGAAGAGGGACAGTTAATACAGGACTGACAGTGTTATAATCTGAATGCATGCAGTAGAAGAAAGAAAATATATAAGCTTGTGGTGCAAATTGAAATTGGCAGATATGACATGATGGGCATCATGGCTGCAAGGGGATCAGGATTGGGAGCTGAACATCCAAGGATATACATCTTATCGAAAAGATAGGCAAGTGGGCAGAGGGGGTGGGTTGCCTTTTAGTAAGAAATTAAATTAAATCAATAGTAAGAAACGAAGTAGGGTCAAATGGTGTAGAATCTGTGTGGATAGAGTTGAGGAACCGCAGAGGTTAAAATAAACCATAGTTGCAATTATGTACAGGCCTCCAAACAGTAGTCAGGAACTGGGGTACAAGATACACCAGGAGATAGAAAAGGTGTGTAAGAAAGGCAAAGTTATGGTGATTATGAGGGGATTTCAACATGCAGGTGGACTGGGAAAATCAGATTGGTAGTGGATTGGAAGAAAAGGAATTTGTGAAATGTCTACAATATGGCTTCTTGAGCAGCTTGTGGTGGAGCCCACAAGGGAACAGGCAATACTGGATTCAGTATTGTGCAATGAGGCAGACTAGATAAGGGAGCTTAAGGTGAAGGAACCCTCAGGAGGCAGTGATCATAATATGATTGAATTTACTCTGCAGTTTGAGAGGGAAAAAACACAATCAGAGATAATGGTATTATAGCTAAATAAAGGCAACTACAGAGGCATGAGAGAGGAGCTGGGCAGAATTGACTGGGAGAGGAGCCTAGCAGGCAAGACAATGGAACAGCAATGGCAGGAGTTTCTAGGAGTAATTCAGGAGACAAAACAAAAATTCATCCCTAGGGAAAAGAAGCATGGTACAGGGAGGTTGAGGCAACCATGGCTGACTAGGGAAGTCAGGGATAGCATAAAAGCAAAAGAGAAAGCATATAATGTGGCGAAGGGCAGTGGGAAACCAGAGGACTGGGAAGCCTACAGAGACCAACAAAGGGCAACAGAAGAAGAAATAAGGACAGAAAAGATTAAATATGAGGGTAAGCTAGCCAGTAATATAATGGAGGATTGTAAGAGTTTCTTTAGAATTACAAAGGGCAAAAGAGAGGTAAAAGTGGACATTGGACCACTGGAACATGACGGTGGAGAGACAGTAGTGGGGAACAAGGAAATGGCTGAGGAACTGAATAATTACTTTGCGTCAGTCTTCACGATGGAAGACACAAGTAATATCCCAAAAATTCGAGAAAGTCAGGGGGCCGAGCTGAGTATGGTGGCCATCACCAAAGAGAAGGTGCTAGAAAAACTGAATGGACTGAAGGTGGATAAGTCACCGGGACCAGATGGACTTCACCCCAGAGTTCTTAAGGAGATAGCTGAAGAGATAGTGGAGGCGTTAGTGATGATCTTTCAGGAATCGCTAGAGTCAGGGAGGGTCCCAGAGGACTGGAACATCGCTAACGTGACACCCCTGTTTAAAAAGGGTGTAGGGCAAAAGACAGAAAATTACAGGCTGATTAGCCTAACCTCAGTCATGGGTAAGATTTTAGAATCCATTGTGAAGGATGAGACTTCTGAATACTTGGAAGTGCATGGTACAATAGGACAAAGTCAGCAAGGCTTCATCAAGGGGAGGTCATGCCTGTCAAATCTGTTAGAATTCTTTGAGGAAGTAATGAGCAGGTTAGATAAAGGAGAGCCAATGGATGTTATCTACCTGGACCTGTCAAGGTGCTGCACAGGAGACTGCTGAGTAAGATAAGGGCCCATGGTGTTAGAGGCAAGGTGCTAGCATGGATAGAAGATTGGCTGTCTGGCAGAAAGCAGAGAGCAGGGATAAAAGGATCCTCCTCAGGATGGCAGCCGGTGACAAATGGTGTTCCAATGGGTCAGTGTTGGCACCGCAACTTTTCACTTTATACATTAATGATCTGGAGGAAGGAACTGAGGGCATTCTGGCTAAGTTTGCAGATGATACAAAGATAGATAGAAAGATAGCTAGTTTTGAGGATGTGGGGAGGCTGCAGAAGGATTTGGAGATAGTAGGAACTGCAGATGCTGGAGAATCTGAGATAACAAGGTGTAGAGCTGGATGAACACAGCAGGCCAAGCAGCATCAGAGGAGCAGGAAAGCTGATGTTTCAGGCCTAGACCCTTCTTCAGAAAATTTTTCTGCTTGGCCTGCTGGGCCTGCTGTGTGCTGCTTGGCCTGCTGTGTTCATCCAGCTCTACACCTTGTTATCTGAAGAAGGATTTGGTCAGGTTAGGAGAGTGGGCAAAGAAGTGGCAGATGGAGCACAATGTGGGAAAGTGTGAGGTCATGCACTTTGGTAAAAAGAATAGAAGCATGGACTATTTTCTAAATGGGGAGAAAATTCAGAAGTTTGAAGTGCAAAGAGACTTGGGAGTTCTGGTCCAGGATTCTCTAAAGGTGAACTTGCAGGTTGAAACAGTAGTTAGGAAGGCAAGTGCAACTTTGGCATTTATTTTGAGAGGACTTGAATATAAAAACAGGGATGTACTTCTGAGGCTCTATGAGCTCTGGTCAGGCCACATTTAGAGTATTGTGTGCAGTTTTGGGCCCCGTATCTCAGAAAAGATGTACTGGCCCTGGAGCGGGTTCAGAGGATGTTCATGAGAATTGTCCCAGGAATGAAAAGCTTAACATATGAGGAACATTTCAGGACTTTGGATCTATACTCAATGGAGTTTAGAAGGATTAGGGGAGATCTAATTAAAATTTACAGAATATTGAATGGCCCGGACAGAGTGGATGTTGGGAAGATATTTCCATTGGTAGGAGAAACTAGTACCTGAGGGCACAGCCTTAGAGTAAAGGGAAGGCCTTCTAGAACAGAGATAAGGAGAAACTTCTTCAGCCAGAGAGTGATGAATCTGTGGAATTCACTGCCACAGAAGGCTGTGGAGGCCAGGTTATTGCCTATATTTAAGATGGAGATAAATAGGTTCTCGATTGTCAAAGGGATCAAGGCTTACGGGGAGAAAGCGGGAGAATGGGGTTGAGAAACTTAGCAGCCATGATTGAATGGCAGAGTAGACTTGATGGGCTGAATGGCCTAATTTCTGCTCCTATGCCTTGTGGTCTTATATACACGGTCCACAGGCAGCACGGTGCTGCAAAATAAACAACTGGGCTTGAACCATCTGAAACTAATGCTGCATGGGACTGCTAACATTAGGGGAGACAATGGCCAGTGGTATTATCACTGGACTGTTAACCCACAGACCCAGGTAATGTTCTGGGGACCTGTGTTCGAATCCCACCATGGCAGATGGTGGAATTTGAATTCAATAAATATCTGAAATTAAAAGTCGAATGATGATCATGAGTCGATTGTTGGGGAAAAACCCATCTGATTCACTAATGTCCTTTAGGGAAAGAAACTGTCATCCTTACCTGGTCTGGCCTACATGTGACTCCAGACCCACAGCAAATGTGGTTGATTCATAAGTGCCCTCTGGGCAATTAGGGATGGGCAATAAATGCTGGCCTAGCCAGAGATGCCCTCATACTGTGAATGAATTAAAAAACCCCTTCACACTGGCTCTCTGATGAAAAGCAGCAGAATGTCTGCATAGACAGCACTCCCTTCCCCCCGCAAAAAAAACTCAGCTCTTTATATTTTTAGTCAAAATGTTCAGGTGTGTTATCACATACCTCAGGTGTAGTTGGGACTTGAAGCTGGCTTTCCTGCACCAAAAGATTCTTAAAACACACCCTTACTTACACACACTGAATCACACAGAGTTCAGCTAAGATTATATTTGATAATTACAATCAAATTAACAGTTTTACCAGTTAGACAAATTAATAGGCACTACCTACTAGGGCAGATAACAATAACAATAGGTGTGGGTGGGGAGGGAGGGGACTAAATTAAAGTGAAGTTGGAAGGTGAAATAATGCAGTTAGCTCCTGAAGATTCCCACATCTCTCTAAAGGCTTTGAGGGTTATGGTTGATGTTGCATGCTCTCTTTATGAGGACATCCTGTGCACTAACATGACTGCAGAACAGAGGCAAGCAGTCAGGAACTATCAACCCCCTCCACAGCCTGTTGCCTGGACATGTCGCTTGTTACATTAACTAGGTCCGTGAGGAGGCCCTCCAACCTGCTGCTCCCCTTCATTCTAGGTGGCCAAAGATCTGGAGCATGGGGCTGAAGTGCCGCCCAAAGAAGTGTAACAAACTTCCTTAAAATAAATTAAACAAATAAATGAGTTGTCACTATCAATAAATACAGGAGTTCACAGAATCCACAATACCGCAAAATAAACAATAGGACTGGGAGTCTGTCAAGCATCTCAACCTACAATTACACAGGACTAGAGATAGTAGGAACTGCAGATGCTGGAGAATCCGAGACAACAAGGTGCAGGGCTGGATGAACACAGCAGGCCAAGCAGCATCATAGGAGCAGAGAGGCTGACGTTTCGGGCCTAGACCCTTCATCAGAAAAGGGGGAGGGGAAGGGGGTTTTGAAATAAATAGGGAGAGAGTGGGAGGCGGATAGAAGAGGGATAGAGGAGAGGATAGGTGGAGAGGAAACAAACAGGTCGAAGAGGCGGGGATGGAGCCAGGAAAGGTGAGTGTAGGTAGGGAGTTAGGAAGGGGATAGGTCAGTCCAGGGAGGACGGACAGGTCAAGGGGGCGGGATGAGGTTGGTCGGTAGGAGATGGAGGTGCGGCTTGAGGTGGGAGGAAGAACAGGTTAGGGAGGCAGGGACGAGTTGGACTGGTTTTGGGATGCGGTGGGGGGAGGGGAGATTTTGAAACTTGTGAAATCCACATTGATACCATT
>NC_063333.1:117867100-117895011 GCF_021869965.1 Rhincodon typus | reverse complement strand
CGTAGGTGTTCTGCAAAGCGGTCCCCGAGCCTCCGCTTGGTTTCCCCAACGTGTCCCACGTCCCTTCTCTAATCCTAAAAGGAAGCTGTTTATCTGTCATTGGTTAGATGGAAAATATTTTCTCATCTTCCTTTTTGAATTTAATTGCTTCCCTCATGTCTTTCCTCTGCCCTTCAATTTGTATCAAGTTTGTTTTTCAAATTTAAATTATTGGTTTTTGTGCAGGGCATCATTTATAAGTGAAGAGGATGAATGGATGGTCAGCACTCCGATCACTGCTGTCACTAATGTGCAAACATCTGCTAGAACATGCAGAAAAACAATATTTTCCCTCCTTTCTTCTGCCTGCTCAGTGCCTCCTTCACTTGGTACTCTTCACTTTCCCATTCTTAGAAGAGTTGACAACATGGTGGGAGTATAGATTACTTTCCATAGAGTATGTTGATTGCCTACGTGAGAATACCATCCAACCAAAGGTTGCATCTAAACTCCAAAAGAAAATACGAGCGAGGGGAAAAAGCTTTCGGAAAATCCAAAGGCACTAAACAAAATGGACTCCATTAACAAACTTAAAGGAGCATTAGATCTCTCAACTGAAACACAGGTTTGCATTATCTAAGGAATTATAAATGATTTAATATGGTAACTATGGTGGATAAACATTGGAAACAAGTATTAAGGCATCAATTTAAGAACATCGAAGTTAGCATCTCAATTAATGGAAAATATGTTTAACAAATTTTACTGGCATTTTCTTAGGACGTAACAATTATTTAGGGGATGAAAAAATGGGTATTAGTTTAGAAACAGATCGTAAGAACTGCCGATGCTGAAGTCAGAGATAACACAATATGGAGATGGAGGAACACAGCAGGCCAGGCAACATCAGAGGAGCAGGAAAGTTGACATTTTGGGTCAGGACCTTTCTTCAGAAATGGGGGAGGGGGAAGGGAGCTCTGAAATAAACAGAGAGAGGAGGGGTGGGATGGTGATAGGTGAGTGCAGGTAGGGGTTGGTCAGTGAAGTGGGAGGAGCGGAAAGATGGGAGAGAAGATGGACAGGTTATGTCAGGTCAAGGAGGCGGGGATGAGAGGGAGAGTTTGTCCTGGGATGACCCTGGAGTGGGGAGATTTTGAAACTGGTAAAATCCACATTTAGGCCATTGGGCTGTAGGCTCCCAAGGTAGAATATGAGGTGCTGCTTCTCCTGTTTCTGGGTGGCATCATTGTGACACTGGAGGAGGCCCACGATGGATATGTCACCCAGGGAGTGGGAGGGGGAGTTGAAATGGTTCGCGACCAGAATGGTTCGTTTGTCATGGACAGAGCGCAGGTGCTCTACAAAGTGGTCTCCGAGCCTCCACTTGGTCTCACCGATGTAGAGTAGGCCACATCGGGAGCAGCGGATGCAACAGACCACATTGATGGATGTGCAGGTGAACCTCTGTCTGGTGTGAAAAGTTTGTTTGGTGCCTTGAATGGAGGTGAGGGGGGAGGCGTAGGGGTAGGTGTAGCACTTCCTGCAGTTGCAGTGAAAGGTGCCAGGGGTGATGAGGCGAGTGGGGAGTGTGGAGCGAATGAGGGAGTCGCGGGGAGAGCAGTCCCTAGGCTTTCGGACTCTGGAATTCCCTCATTAAATCTTTTCACTTTTTAAAGACTCTTTTTAAACCTCTCTCCTTGACTGAGCACTTTATTATCCCTTGTAGCAGCTCATTCTTTAATTTGGCATCAATCCAAATTGAATTATTTATCTTTAAAGTGCCTTTGTATTTGTAGCTTTACCAAAAGTACATTATAAATGCGCAACAATTTCCTACGAAAGGGGTTTGGAGCAGACGAGGGAGTTTATAAAGCCTATGATGAGATTCATCACATGATTTAAGGATATAATGAAAGCCAGAGGTATTGAAATTCGTGTAAGATGGTGTATTAATTTTATTATTGATGAGAAATTGCAGGTATTTATTAGTAATTTTAATTCTAATAGAATCACTCAAAACCAAAGGAATTTCGTCTGGGTGACTCAGCTGTTATTTTTGACTATGATGGAAAAGCTGCAAGTATTACAAGTCAAATTGAAAAGTTAAATTACCGTTGGTATTGTAATATGTGACAACATTGTATAGTGAGAAAATAACTGGTTATTGATAAAGAATATAAAGGAAATCGTTGTGCATTTATAATGTACTTTTGATATAGCTACAAATACAAAGGCACTTCAAAGATAAATAATTCAGTTTGAATTAATGGCAAATTAAAGAATGAGCTGCTACAAGGGATAATAAAGTGCTCAGTCAAGGAGAGAGATTTCAAAAGAGTCTTTAAAAAGTGAAAAGATTTAATGAGGGAATTCCAGAATCCGAAAGCCTAGGTAACTGAAGGTATAGTTCTGAATGATGGGCTGAAGGGAGAATCTGATATTAATAAATTGCAATCAGAAGAATACAGAGTTCTTTGGTTTGGAGGTGAGAGCAAGTTACAGCGACGTGCAAAGCTGTAAAAACATTTAAACGCGAGGAGGAGAACTTTACATTTGGAAAATGTGAACCAGTATAGATCACAAAGAACAGAGATTACTGGGAGCAGGATTTTGTGAGGAATAGGATACAGATAGCAGTTTTGGATTTGGTGGAATCTAATATTGAAAGAAGAATCTCGGTGAACAGCAAAAATTACAGAAGCACTTAGAATATTTAAGAATCTATAATTTGATGGAACAAGTGTAAATCCAAAGAAAGAGTTGTCACAATCTGTAAACCACTGGTAAAGCACAACCTGAAGTATTACGTCTACGTTGGATCAATATTTGCACAATTGCAGGTGCACTGAAAACAAATGTCAAAGAAAGGCAATGTGAATAAGATCAATTCTTGTTGGCAGCCCCTTGATTTGAACATGACATTTAGTCAGGGACATAAGTTTCTTCTGTGGGTCTTCATGTGACTGTTCAGGCTGATTCTCAACTTGCAGATCTTTTGACATGAAGGGAAGGAAATCTTATGAAGTATGGAACCCAAAGTGCAGGATTTGTTTCCTTTTTTTTCTACTGCCACTCTGTCTTGTTGTTTAAGGCATTTCAACTCAGCGCAATGCAACTTGATGGGCAAGTTATTGCTGTTTTAAATGATTTATAAATGAGCTCCATGCAGTCACTTGCGCCAACGCTGCTGTACTTGAACCTTAGAATGTTTTTGTAGTGTTTTCTTTGTCCTCTCCGAACACTGGCAAGGACCTGAGGGGGCGATGTTTTCCAGCCATCCAGACAGTGTCCTGTCCAATGTATTTAGTTTTGTGTGTGTTTTGCCTGAATACTTGTAGAGCTGGTTTCAAGAAGGACACTAGTGTTTGTTTGATGGTCCTCCCATTAAACAGAGTGTCATAGAATCAAAGAATCCATGCAGTCCAGATACAGGCCATTCGGTCCACCGAGTCTGCACCGACTCCCCGAAAAGCAACCTACCCAGAGCCAGCTCCCTTACCCTATCCCTGTATTTCCCATGGCTAAGTCACCTAGCCTGCTCAAATCTGAACACTATGGGGCAACTTAGCTTCGCCAATCCACCTAACCTGCACATCTTTGGACCGACGGAGAAAACTGGAGCACCTGGTGGAAACCCATGCAGACACTGGGAGAACATGCAAACTCCACGCAAATAGTCAAGGCTGGAATGGAACCCAGTCCCTGGTTCTGTGAGTCAGCACAATGGTAACAACTGTGCCACCGTGCTGCCCCAATGTGGTGGCAACATTACTGTTAGAATTTCTGTCGAGCTCCTGTGTGTCACTAATACTTAGTCCGCAGTTTCACTTCTGTGCAGGAATGTGATGCTTGACAACTACTTTGTAGGTTGGACTTTTGTTTACTCGTGGAGGTCTTAGATGTAAACACTTGCTGGTGATCTTCTGAGCTATGTGGAAGTCAAAGAATGGGAAATATTCAACATGTTCCAGTGTTATCTTCAACAAATACTGAACTGACCAGTTTAAATCTAAAGAGAGCTAAACGGAGCTAAATCTATTCTCTCTCAAGTAAGGTTAAGTAAAATTATGTTTACGTTACATCTGTAGTGTCAGTGTAATGTGGTGTTCCCTTGTAAAAAATCTAAATTTGCAATTCCTGACCTGGTTGTCAAAGGAACCACTTTATTCCAGAGTCAGCTTGGTCCCTGACTCTTGATTCACCTAAAAGTTTGTTCACTTTTGACAGTGAAGTCACCTGCATGGGTACTACTGGTATAATGTAATTTTGCCTTAGGTTTGTGGGAGGACTGTAAAAGTGAAGGTGAAGATATTCTTAGTATATAAGCAAAAGGAAAGATTTTAACCAGTGATGTATTAATCGTTGTAAAATTAGGCAAACAGTGCAATGTTTGTGCATGTTGTTCGCTGGGGTGCTGGCTCATGTCCCCCCCCAACCCGACCCTGACTCCGATCCTGACAATTGGTACTGTACTTTAGTTTGTGTATTTTCCACTTTTTTTAGTAGGGAATTGTGTTTACAATGTTCAGTCGACAACATAATCATCACATAAACAGAAAGTGAGTGGTTAATCATGTGCACTGTGGTAAACTGTTGACAAAATAATGTACTTGTTTCTTGTACCACTATGGTCCTTTTCGTCTAGAAATTATGGTTGGTCAGTTTCATCTCCCAATATCTGCTACTTTATTGCAGATGCCAGGTGATTCTGTTTTAAATGTTGCTAAATTCAATGTAATGTATGAATGTACAATGTTCATAGAACATAGGACAGTACAGCACAGTACAGGCCCTTTGGCCCACGATGTTGTGCCGAACTTTTACCCTAAACCTAAGGTCTATCTAACCTCCACCCCTACCTTATACTATCATCCATTTGCCTATCTAATAGCCACTTAAATGCCCCTAATGAGGCTGACTCCACTACCCTCTCCAGCAATGCATTGGCCCCTACCACACTCTGAGTAAAGAACCTACCTCTGACGTCTCCCCTGTATCTACCTCCACTCACTTTAAAACTATGCCTCCTTGTAATAGCTACCTCCACCCTAGGAAAAAATCTCTGGCTTTCTCTTCTATCTATACCTCTGATCATTTTGTACACCTCTATCAAGTCACCTCTCATCTTTCTCCATCAAGTGTTGGAGGAGGATTTGTACCCAAAGCTTCTAGCCCAGAGACAGGAACATTCGGACTGTGGGTGTGAACGACACTCCACACAGTGTGTCAGATGGCTTCAGTCAAACTGGGCGAGCATGATTCACCATCTCAGGAAGCTTTTAATCACAGTAATTGTCACAAGCTTCAAGATCTTGATCAGCATTTTGATGGTTGACTGAATATTACATTCTTCACCTTTTGTGCTTTTCAAGGCAAATCTTGTGTCCCCATTGGAAGTACATGCAAATGCTGTACATGAATAAAATATGAATAATGACAATAAATAAGCCTTTAACACGATAACACAGAATTTTTGATTTTTTTGCAGCTGGCACTCAATCAATATATTTGAAATGGGGACCCTCTGTGGCCATGTGGCCAATGGTCTAAGCAACCAGGCCCAACATAAAACTGGACATTCCAAATTAAACACAACTTCTGCAAGCAAAGGCTGATTCAGTGCAAAGAGGCCAAGGTTACCAATAAGACACAAGTTAACAGGGACCAGCCTAGTCCTGTCTTGTATATTGAACAGAGATGCTTGACCTTAAGAATGGAGAGTTGTTATGAACCAAAAATGAGGTACTCAGCCAGAACAATAAGGAGACACATTGTGTTTGTGTATTCCCCAGTTCTGGCCAGACGTCTTATCACCATGGAGTAGTCATCTTGACAAGGGGATGGGCACATCTAACTTAATTGGCCAGCATCCAACAGACAAAATTTTTTTTCCCTGTCAAGTTCTGTACAAGTCTGCTTAGATATTCCAAAAACTCTGCCTGTAAGCCTCAGGGACCAAGACAAATACACCAAGAATAGCCCTTTTAATTTGTAAAAGCCTCCTCAGAGAGCAAGACATAATTACAAATGTTCTGTTTGTCAACCTGCTTTGCACAAGCAATAGAGATAGTAGGAACTGCCGATGCTGGAGAATCTGAGATAACACGGTGTAGAGCTGGATGAACACAGCAGGCCAAGCAGCATCAGAGGAGCAGGAAAGCTGACGTTTCGGATCGAGACCCTTCTTCATTGCACAAGCAATATCCAGTTTTTTTTTAGCAATCTCATCTGCTTAGCTATCTTTGCAAAACAAATGATAAATGCCTGTGACCCCTTCATAAAATTCTAAGAGCTGTTGCACATATTTAAACAATCACCCACTTGATCTTAGAATCAACTCCAATTTTTCTTGTCAGAATAATCCCCAGAGTTAGAGACCTTTTTTCCTTTTAGTTTCAGGCTTTTAAACGCTAGAATTTTCATTCTCTCCTCCTTCTCTCTTTGCCTGAAATGTTATTGGCCTATCTCTGAAATCCTGTTTCTTTTCCTTATTAATCAAGTTCACGCTTTTAAGTTTCCATTTCCTTTTCTTTTTCAAGCTGTCTCAACTTATTTCTAATTCAGTCTTGCGATTAATGTATTGCTGGCTGGGCCAGTATTTATTGCCCATCCCTACTTACCCTTGAGAAGGTGGTTGTGAGCTACATTCTTGAACTGCTGAAGGTAATTGGTGTGGTTTGACCCACAAAGGCTTTTGGAAAGGAGTTCTAGGATTTTGATCAAGCAACAGTGAAGGAACAGCGATATATTTCCAAGTCAGAAAGATGAACCACTTGGAGGGCTATTGCAGGTAGTGGTACTGCCATGTACCTGCTGCCCTCGTCCTTGTAGATGGTAGTGCTTGTGGGTTTGAATGTGTTGTCTAAGAAGCCTGGAGATTTTCTATGGTGTACCATGTCGTTGATGCACAGTGCTGCTACTGAACATCGATGGTGTAGGGAGCAAGTTTTTGAGGATAGAGTATTAATCAAGCAGGCTGTTTGTCCTTGATGGTGTCATGTCTTGAGTGTTGTTGCATCTGCACCCATCCAGACAATGGGGAAGTATTCCAACGCCCTCCTGATTTGTGCCTTGTAGATGGTGGGTAAGCTTTGGGGAGTTAAGAGACAAGTCACTCACAGTAGGATTCTTAGCCTTTGACCTGCTGTTGTAACGACAGTATTTATGGCTGATCCAGTTCAATTTCTTGTCAGTGTAATGCTCTGTCTTGTTGTAGATGGAAATTAGCTGTCATTTGTACGGTGCAAGTACTTGCTACTTATCAGCCCAAGCCTGCAAGTTGTCTTGATGCATATGTGTGTGGGTTGCTTTAGTATCTGCAGAGTCATGAATGGTACTGAACGTTGTGTAATCATCAGCAAACATTGCCACTTCTGACCTTATGAAGAGAACGTCGTTGGTGAAGATGATTCGCCCAAGGACTGTTTTTAAATGACTAATCGTGTCATTTGAGCTTTCTTCTCAACTAACAGATCTTGCCTTATTCTAACAGAAAGAAAAACCTTCACTTGCATTTTAGCTCTAATGTAGCACCAACAGTGTCCCTTTCACATCACAAGGTTGATGTTTTTGTCAGTTTTCCTTTTCTAACTGGAGTTGCCCATCTCTGGCAACAAAACAAATGATCTACTTTATTTTATGTGATTTTCTTCACTAGCCATAATCTCTCTTGTTGTTCACTGCAAAATGGCTGGTTTTAGAGATTGTGGGATTATTAGAGTTACTTAATCCAGTCATCAATTGGTGCTTTGTGCATGGTGAACAGACTGGGGAGTCAGGAACTGAACTACCCGCCGCAGAATTCCTAGCCTCTGATCTGCTCTAAGAGCCACTGTATTTGCATGGCTAGTCCAGTTCAGTTTCAGGTCAATGACAATCCCTTTCAGTGATGGTAATGCCATTGAATGTCAAGGGACGTTGATGAAATTATCTCTTGTTGGAAAGGGTCATTGCCTGGCATATGTATGGCATTAAAGTTACTGGTCATAACCCAGTCCAAACATGGACCTTGTCCAGATCTTGTTGCATTTGATCATGGACTGCTTTAGTATCTGAGGAGTTACAAATGGTACTGAACACTGTCATCAGTGCACATCCCCACTTCTGACCTTGTGATGGAGGGAAGGTGAAGCAGCTGAAGATGGTTGGGCCTAGGACACTACCCTGAGGAACTCCTGCAGAGATGTTCTGGAGCTGAGATGACAAATCTTCAACAACCACATTCATCTTCCTAAGTGCCAGGTATGACTCTAACAGTGGAGAATTTTCCCACCAATTTCCATTGATTCCAATTTTGCTAGGGCTCCCAATGCCACACTTGGTGAAATTGGGCTTTGATGTCAAGGGATGTCACTCTCACTTTACCTCTGGAATTCAGCTCTTTGGACCATGTTTGAACCAAGGCTGTAATGAGGTGAGGAGCTGAGTGGCCCTGGCGGAACCCAAACTGAGTGTCAGTGAGCAGGTTATTGCTGAGCAAGTGCTGCTTGATGGTACTATTGATGATACCTTCCATCACTTTACTGATGATCAAGAGTAGACTGATGGGGTGGTAACTGGCAGGGTTGGATTTGTCCTGCTTTTTATGTACAGGACATACCTGGGCAATTTCTCTCATTGTCAGGTAGATGCCACTGTTGTAACTGTCCTGGGAGATCTTGGTTAGGGGCATGGTAAGTTCTGGAGCACAAGTTTTCAGTACGTTGCAGTATCCAGTGCTTTCAGTCATTTCTTGCTATCATGAGGAATGAATCAAATTGGCAGAAGACTGGTTTGAGCACCTCCAGTGGAGGCCAATATGGATCATGCACTCGGCACTTTTGGCTGATATTTGTTACACATGTTTCAGCTTTTGCATTGACGTACTTAGCTTTCACATCATTGAGGATGGAGATATTTGTGGAACCTCCTTTTCCAGCCAGTTATTTCATTCTTGACCACTTTGGCAGAGCTTAGATCTAATCTATTGTTTGTGGAAATGCATAGCCCTGTCTATCATGTTCTGCTTGTGCTGTTTAATATGTGAGTAGTCCTTTTTTAAAGCTTATTTTGACACCTCATTTTCAAGTATGGCTAAGCATCCTCTCCCGCTCTCTTCATTGACCAGGGTTAATTGCCTGATGTAATGATAATGCTGGACTGTGAGATATGCCAGGCCATGAGATTGTAGATCGCACTCGAGTCCAATTCTGTTACCGCTGATGACCCACATCACTTCATAGATGACCAGTCCTGAGTTGCCAGGCCCAATATTCTTGCCGCCCTCAGTTCTTCCTCCAAGATGTGTTCATTATGAAAGAGCATTGATTCATCAGCTGAGGTTAGGGGTGAGGGGTTTGTTGTATAGGGATGTGATTATGGGGTACATGGTACTTAGCTGAAGGTTTCCTTGCCCATGATGCCACAAGACTTCAAGGGCCACAGAGTTAAAGTTGAGGACTCGCAATGCAGCTCCCTCCCAACTGTATACCACTGCTGAGTCTGTCCTGTTGATGGGACAGGACATACCCAGGGATGGTGATTGTGTTTTCTGGGACAGTATATGCAAGTCAGGCACACAATTTTGGTATTAGCCCCTAGATATTAGTGAGGAGAACTGTGCAGAGGCAATCAGGCTGTGTTTGTCATTTTTGTTCCCTTTTAGAGGCTTTTAGCGATTGATGCAATTGAATGGCTTGCTCAACAATTTCAGATGGTGTTGTTGTCATATGTGTGCCAAGCCAGAGTTCTGAAGAAGGGTCACTGGACCTGAAATGTTAACTCTGCTTTCTCTCCACTGATGCTGCCAGACCAGTCAAGTTTTTCTAGCAATTTCTGTTTGTGTAGGCCAAACCAAGCTGTTTCCATTTGCTAAAGGGGATTAGTGAACCGGTTGTTTGATTTAACAACAATGATTTCACAGTCATTATAAGAATTTTAATTTCAGATTTTATTGAAGTTAAAATTTACCATCTACCACGATAGGATTCGAACCAGGCCTCTAGATTACTAGTCCAGAGACAATATTAGCACTGCATCATTAACTCGGTTGACTCACTATCTGGTTTGCATTACTGTTCTTCTAACTTCAAATGTTGTCCCATTAAACCACTAATGTCTGCCTTCCCTGCGCTTGCTTTCAACTCTAACCCTAACTTAGTCCCTTCTATTAGCACTATCACTCAAGTCCCACTGCACCACAGGTCACACTGAGAATAAGGCTACTTTCTCCATTTACCAGGAAGGCCAATTACATTATATTGAAATAAATTATTTAAATGATACAAAGCTAAGAATGTGTTGTGAAGAAGATGCAAAGCAGTTTCAGGAGGATTTGGACAGGCTCATTGATTGGGTAAAAACATGGCAGTTGGAAAATAATGTGGAAAAGTGTGAGGTATCCACTTTGGTAAGAGGAACAGATGCACAGAATATTTCTTAAATGGTGAGAGTTTGGAAAGTGTAGATGTGCAAAGGAACCTGAGTGTCTTTGTCAATGAGGCTAACATTAAAGGCTAACATGCAGGTACACCAAGCTGTCAGAAAGGCTAATGGAATGTTAGCCTTTATCACAAGAGGACTTGAGTACAGGAATAGTGATGTCTCACTTCAGTTGTCCAGGAGCTTGGTTAGACCACACCTTGAGTACTATGTGCAGTTTTATCTCATGAGAAATTTCAATGCCATAGAGGAAGTGCAACCAAGGTTCACCAGATGTGTTCCTAATATGACAGCACAGTCCGAAGCAGGGAAATTAGGTAACTGGGCCTATGTTCCCTGGAGTTTTCAAAAAATCAAAGGTCATCTCATTGAAGTCAATAAAATACATAAAGGGATAGACAGGGTAAATGAGGGCAAGATGTTCCCTCTGGTTGAGTGGTCTAGAACCAGAGGACAAAATTTCACAGAATCATAGAATCCCTACAGTATGGAAATAGGTCATTCGGCACAAGTCCACACTGCTACTCCGAAGAGCATCCCACCCAGACCCATTCCCCTACCCTTGCATTTTCCCACATCTAACCCACCTAACTTAAACAGCCCTGGACACTATGGGCAATTTAGCTGGCCAACCCACCTAAACTGCACATCTTTGGACTGTGGGACGAAACCGGAGCACTTAGAGGAAACCCATACAGACATGGGGAGAATGTTAAAAATAAGGCGGATGTCATTTAGGACGAAGAGGAGGAAAATTTATTTTTAAACAAAGCATTGTAAATCTGGAATCTGGGCAGTGAAAGCCAAGTCTTTGAGCTTATTTAAAGTAGAGGTTAACAGATATGTGGCTATCAATGGTGGTTATGTAGCTTTCCCTTTCCAAACACACATGTAAGCACGCACAATCTTCATCTAAGTACAAGAGAAACAGATTGCCCCTCACGATATTGGTTTTCTGGTTAAAAAAAGCACTTTGGTCAATGGATTATTCTTAAGGTGAAAGGATAAAGTGCAGAAAGTACGGGAGTCTGTTGCTGTCATATCCTGGCTGGTGTGGGCAAGTTATTAATCTCAGATGGTTGGCTCTGAAGTTTTGAAGATACCGTTTACTAAGAAATTATACGGTGGAATTTTCCACTGCCTTGAGCAGCTTGGGTAATGGTGAGAAAGTTGAGAAAATGTAATGAGAATGGAAAAATCAGATTCCCAATATCAAGAAAACCACATAATTTTCCCCTTAATGTATAGATGGTGAGTTCTAAATCATCCTAATGAGCAGCAATTTGCATCTCATTATTAGCTAATCTTGACTCTTTTCTTCACAGCTCTCCATTCTCCCCTTTTTCTCTGAGAGGCCAATTCTTAAAATGAAATTCGGAATGGTTACCTGGGCCATAGCGTGCTGTCTGTTTCTGTGGATCTTCAATAAAATCAACCATTATACTATTTTGTCACATATTGAGCTCTTCCTCCACACAAGAAGCAATTGCCAAACCATCTGCCTCACTGCATCATCGTGGCTGCTATCAGAATAATGCATGCCCCACTGCACGATCTCAGGGGTAGTTATGACTGGGGGTGGTTTGATAGCAGACGTTTTGTCTCCTTACTAGATGGTATCCTGTGAAGCGCTGTTGTCTTGTGCTGTTTCAAGTTTATATGGTCCGGTTTTTGCTGCTTCTGGTAGGTGCCAGTTTCAGCTGTGTTGTAATGGTCGGTATATCGGGTCGAATTCAATATGTTTGTTGACGGTGGATGAATGCCAAGCCTCCAAGAATTCCCGGGCTGTCCTTTGTTTGGCTTGTCCTATGATGGTAGTGTTGTCCCAGTCGAAAGTGTGGTTTTTCTCATCTGTGTGTATTGAAACCAAGGACATCTGGTCATGTCTTTAGTTGCTAGCTAGTGTTCGTGGATGTGGGTTGCTAGTTGTCTGCCTGTTTGTCCCACATAGTGTTTGTGCAGTCTCCACATGGTACCTTGTAGACTACATTCGTCCTGTCCATGGTATCTATTGAGTCTTGAACCCTGGTTAGTTGCTGTCTTAGTGTGGCTGCTAGTTTGCATGCTGTCATGATTCCTAGCAGTCTGGGTAGTCTGGCTGTCAGTTCTGAGATGTTTTTTATATATGGTACGGTGGCTATTGTTTTGGGTTTTGGTGTGTCCTGGTTGTGTTGTCTGTTGGCTGGGCATCTGTGGATGAAGCTGGTGGGGTATCCATTCCTGGTAAAGACCTTATAGAGGTGTTCTTCTTCCTTCTGCAGATCAGGTGTGCTGCAGTTTGTAGCGGCCGTTTTGAACAGGGTCCTAATTCAGCTCCTCTTGTGTGAGCTGGGGCGGTTGCTGTGATAGTTCAAGACCTGGTCAGTGTATGTGGATTTCCTGCATACTTTTGTACTGAAGTCACTGTCCTCTTTTCTTTCCACCACCACATCCAGGAATGGGAGTTTGTTGTTGTTTTCCTCTTCTCTAGTAAATTTGATCCCTGTGAGTATGGTGTTGATGAGTCGGTGAGTGTTCTCAATTTCTGTTCTTTCTATAATTACAAAAATGTTGTCCATGTATCTGATCCAGAGCTTGGTTTGGATCTGTGGGAGGGCTGTTTGTTCCAGTCTTTGCATGACTGTCTCAGCTATCTGTCCAGAGATGGGTGAGCCCATGGGCGTCCCATTGATCTGCTCATATATTCTGGTGTTGAATGTAAAGTGGGTTGTTAAGCATGGGTCCTGTAGTATGCAGTGTTTGTTGATCTGTTCCTCATTCTGTCATCTGTTGTGTTTGTCTAGTAGGTTGGGTACGGTTTCTTTGGCTAAGTTTCTGTCAATTGATGTAAACAATGCTGTTACATTGAATGAGACCATCACTCCTTCTTTGTCTATTTTTGTGTTCTTGATGTTGTCCAGGAATTCTTGTGTTGATTGTATGGAGTGTATTGAACTATTGATTAGATGTTTAAGCTTTTGTTGTAGTTCCTTTGCTAATTTGTGTGATGGGGTTCCTGGTAGAGCCACAATTGGTCTGAGGGGTACTTCAGGCTTGTGTACCTTAGGCAGTCTGTAGAATCTTGGACTGTTGTTGCCTTCATCCACAGATGCCTAGTCAACAGACTACACAACAAGGACACACCAAAACCTGAAACAATAGCCACCATACCATATATAAAAAAAATCTCAGAACTGGCAGCCAGACTACCCAGACTGCTAGGAATCATGACAGCACACACCCTGGCAGCCACAGCCTTCTTCAGAAACTGCATCTGCCGTTCTTACTATCTCTGACGGACCCAGCACCGATCCTTGTGGCACACCGATGATCACACGTCTCCGGTCTTTAAAGCAACTCTCCACCACCATCCTCTGTCTTCTACCTTTCAGCCAGTTCTGTATCCAAATGACTAGTTCTCCCTGTATTCTGTGTGATCTAACCTAGTAACCAGTCTACCAAGAGGAACCTTGTCGAACATCTTACTGAAGTCCATATAGATCACATCTGCTGCCCTGCCCTCATCAATCCTCTTTGTTACTACTTCAAAACACTCAATCAAGTTAATGAGACACAATTTCCCACACACAAGGCCATATTGACTATCCCTAATCAGTCCCTGCCTTTCCAAATACATATAAATCCTGTCCCTCAGGATTCCCTCCAACAACTTGCCCACTACCGATGTCAGGCTCACCCATCTCTAGTTCCCTAGCTTTTCCTTATCACTTTTCTTAAATAGTGGCACAATGTTAGCCAACCTGCAGTCTTCTGGCACCTCACATGTGGCTATTGATGATGTAAATATCTCAGCAAGAGGCCCAGCAATCATTTCCCTAGCTTCCCACAGAGTTCCAGGGTACACTTGATTAGGTCGGGGGATTTAACCACCATTATGTGTTTTAAGCAATCCAGCACTTCCTCTTCTGTAATATGGACATTTTTTCAAGATGTCGCTATTTATTTCCCCACATTCTCTATATTCCATATCCTTCTCTACAGTAAACACTGATGCAAAATACTCGTTTAGTATCTCCCCCATCTCCTGCGGTTCCACAATTAGGCAGCCTTGCTGGTCTTTAAGGAGCCCCAATTGTCTCCCTAGTTACTCTTTTGTCCCTAATGTATTTGTAGAATCCCTTTGGATTCTCCTTATCCTTATTTGCCAAAGCTATCTCATATCCCTTTTGTACCGTCCTGATTTCCCGCTTAAGTATACTCCTACTTCCTTTATATTGTTCTAGAGATTCACTCGACCTCTGCTGTCTATACCTGACATATGCTTCTTTCTTAATCTTGACCAAAACCTCAATTGCTCTGGTCATTCAGCATTCCCTACACATACCAGCCTTGCCCTTCACCCGAACAGGAACATAATGTCTCTGAACTCTCATTATCTCATTTTTGAAGGCTTCCCATTTTTGAGGCATCCCTTTACTTCTGAATATCTGCTTCCAATCAACTTTTGAAACTCCTTGCCTAATACTGTCAAAATCGGCCTTTCTCCAATTTAGAACTTTAACTTTTAGATCCAGTCTGTCCTTTTGCATCACCATTTTAAAACTAATAGAATTATGGTCATTGGCTCCAAAGTGCTTACCCACTGACATCTCAGTCACCTGCCCTGCCTTATCTTCCAAGTGTAGGTCAAGTTTTGCACCTTTTCTAGTAGGTACATCCACACACTGAATCAGAAATTTTTTTTGTACACACTTAACAAATTCCTCTCCATCCAAGCCCCTAACATCATGGCAGTCCTAGTCTATGTTTGGAAAATTAAAATCTCCTACCATAATCACCCAATTATTCTTACAGATAACTGAAATCTCCTTAAAAATTTGTTGCTGAATTTCCCAATTACTATTGAGGGGTGTCTATAGTACAATCCTAATAAGGTGATCATCCCTTCTTATTTCACAGTTCCACCCAAATAATTTCACTGGACATATTCCCAGGAATATCCTCCCTAAGTACAGTTGTAATGTTATCCCTAATCAAAATCGCCACTCCCCCTGCTCTCTTGCTCCCCCCTCCCTTTCTATCCTTCCTATAGCGTCTATACCCTGGAACATTAAGCTGCCAGTCCTGTCCATCCTTGAGCCACATCTCTGTAATCCCTATGATATCTCATTTCCATTTTTCCAACCATGTACTGAGTTCATCTGCCTTACCTGTTAGGCCTCTTGCATTGAAATAAATGCAATTTAATTTATCAGTTCTACCTTGTTCCTTGCTTTGTTCCTGCCTGCCCTGACAGTTTGACTTACTCCTTTTCCCAGTTGCACCAGTCTCAGACTGATCTTTTCTTCACTATCTCCCTGGCTGCCTCCCCCTACACTTACTAGTTTAAATCCTGCCGAATAGCTTTAGCAAATCTCCCTGCCAGTATATTTGTCCCCCTCCAATTCAGGTGAAATCCATCCTTGTTATGCAGGTCACTTCTACCCCAGAAGAGATTCTAATGATCCAAAAGTGTGAATCCTTCTCCCCTGCACCAGCTCCTACCACGCATTCATCTGCTTCTAACCTCCTATTCCTACCCTCACTAGTTCGTGGCATCTGGAGTAATCCAGATATTATTACCCTCAAGAACCTCCTTTTTAAATTCCTTAGGAAATAAGGCAGGGCAAGAGAGCGTGGTGTTAGTGGAGGAGCACTTTGGGATCAGTGACCATAATTCTATTAGTTTTAAATTAGTTAAGGAAAAGGATAGCCCTTGTATAAAAGTTAAATCTAAATTGAACCAAGACCAGTTTTGATGGTATTAGACAGGAACTTTCAAAAGTTGTCTGGGGGGGACTGTTTGCAAGTAAAGCGATGACACGCAAGTGGGAGGCTTTCAAAGCGAGATAATGAGGGCCTAGAGACAGAATGTCCCTGTTAGAGGGAAGGGCAAGGCTGGTAGAAGTGGGGAACACAATGACCAGAGGTATTGAGGCTCTGGTCAGGAAAATGAGGGAGCCATATGTCAGGTATAGATAGCTGCGATCAAGTGAATCCCTTGAAGACTATAGGGGGAGTACATAAGAACATAAGAACCAGAAGCAGGAGTAGGCCATCTGGCCCTTCAAGCCCGCTCCGTCATGGCTGATCTTTTTGTGGCCTAAGTTCCACTTACTCACCCTCTCACCATAACCCTTAATTCCTTTACTGTTCAAAAAATTATCTATCTTAGCTTTAAAAACATTCAATGAGGAAGCCTCAACTACTTCACCGGGCAGGGAATTCCACAGATTCACAACCCTTTGCGTGAAGAAGTTCCTCCTCAATTCACTCCTAAATCTGCTCCCCTTAACATTGAGGCTATGCTATCTTGTTCTAGTTTCATCTGCCAGTGGAAACATCCTCCCTGCTTCTGTCTTATCCATTCCCTTCATAATTTTATGTTCCTATAAAATCTCCCCTCATTCTTCTAAATTCCAATGAATATAACCCCAGGCTACTCAGTCTGTCCTCATAAACCAACCCTCTCAACTCCGGATTCAACCCAGTGAATCTTCTCTGCACCCCCTCCAGTGCCAGTACATCCTTTCTCAAGTAAGGAGACCAAAACTGCACGCAGTACTCCAGGTGTGGCCTTACCAACACCTTATACAGCTGCAACATAACGTCCCTGCTTTTAAACTCAATCCCTCTAGCAATGATGGACAAAATTCCATTTGCCTTGTTAATTACCTGTTGTATCTGCCAACCAACCATCTGCGATTCATGCACGAAGACACCCAGGTCCCTCTGCACAGCAGCATGCTGCAATTTTTTACTGTTCAAGCAATAGTCCCTTTCATTGTTATTCCTACCAAAATGGATGATTTCACATTTATCAACATTGTACTTCATTGGCCAGGCCTTCGCCCACTCACTTAAACTATCTATATTCCTTTGCAAACTTTCAGAGTCCTCTGCACACTTTGCTCTACCACTCATCTTAGTGTCATCTGCAAACTTTGACACACGACACGTGGTCCCCAACTCTAAACCATCTATATAAATTGTAAATAATTGTGGTCCCAACACTGATCGCCAACCAGAAAAGCATTCAATTATTCCCACCCTTTCTTCCTGTTAGTTAATCAATCCTCTATCCATGCTAATGCATTGCTCATTATGCCATGTACCTTTATCTTATGCAGCAGCCTTTTACGCAGCACCTTGTTAAATGCCTTTTGGAAATCTAGATCTAGAGACATCTACTGGGTCCCTGTTGTCCACCACATTCATAATGTCTTCATAGAATTCCAGTAAATTAGTTCAACATGATTTGCCCCTCATAAACCCATGCTGCGTCTGCCCAATGGGACAATTTCTATGTAGATATCTTGCTATTTCTTCCCTGATGATAGATTCAAGCATTTTCCCCACTACAGAAGTTAAGCTAACTGGCCTATAACTCCCCATGTTTTGTCTCCTTCCTTTTGTAAGCCGTCGCATTGCATTTGCTATTTTCCAATCTGATGGAACTGCCCCAGATTCCAGCAAATTTTGGAAAATTACCATGACCGCATTTGCTATTTCTCCTGCCATCTCTTTTAGTACCCTGAGATGCATTGCATTAGGGCCAGGATTCTTGTCTACCTTTAGATCCAATAGCTTGCCCAACACTATCTCTTTTGTGATAATGATTGTTTCTAGGCCCTCACCCACCCTGGTCTCCTTGTCATCAATTACTGGCACGTTATTCACGTCCTCCCATGTGAATACCGACACAAAATACCTGTTCAATGCCTCAGCCATTTCCTCATTTCCCATTATTAAATCCCCCTTCTCATCCTCTAAAGGATCAATGTTTACCTTAGCCACGCTTTTCGTTTTATATATTTTCAGAAACTATTGCTTTCTGTCTTTATATTCTGAGCTAGTTTACTCTCATAATCTATCTTACTTTTCTTTATAGTTTTTTTTGTGGCTTTCTGTAGATCTTTAAAGTTTTTCCAATCTTCTAGTTTCTGTTCTGACGAAGGGTCACCGGACCCAAAACGTTTTCTCCTTCACAGATGCTGCCAGGCCTGCTGAGCTTTTCCAGCAACTTTTTTTTTGTTCTAGTTTCCCACTGGTCTTTGCCACTTTGTATGCCTTATCTTTCAATTTGATATCCTCCCTTATTTCCTTAGACATCCATGGCTGATTACCCCTAATTCTACAATCTTTCCTTTTCACTGATACATACTTTAGCTGGTGACTTTGAAAAATTGCTTTGAAAGTCCTCCATTGTTCCTCAACTGTCCCATCATAAAGTCTTTGCTTCCAGTCTACTTCAGCCAACTCCTCCGTCATCCTTTTGTAGTCTCTTTTGTTTAAGCACAGGACCATGGTGTTGGATTTTATCTTCTCACTTTCCATCTGTATTCTAAATTCAACCATATTGTGAGTAGCTCCTTCCAAGAGGATCCCTAACTATGAGATAATTAATTATTCCCATCTCATTACACTGGACCAGATTTAGGATAGCTTACTCCCTCATCGGTTCCAATACATACTGTCAAGAAAACTATCGCGGATACATTCAATGAACTCCTCCTCAAGGCTGCCTTGACTGACCTGGTTCGACCAATTGACAGGTAGATTAAAATCCCCCATGATAATTGCCATACCATTTTTAAGCATTAAAGGCATTAGTTATTTCTTTGTTTATTGCCCACCCCAAAGTGATGGTATTATTTGGTGGCCTATAGACTACTTCATCAATGACTTTTTCTTCTTAGAGTTTCTAATTTCCACCCAAATGGATTCAACCTTATTCTCCATAGAACCTATATCATCTCTCACCAACGCCCTGATGTCATCCTTAAATATCAGAGCCACACCACCCCACTTTCCTTCCTGTCTGTACTTCTGAATAGTCTGATACCCCTGGATATTTAATTCCCAGTCGTGACCCTCCTCCAACCATGTCTCCATAATGGTTACTAAATCATACTCATTCGTGCTGTTAACTCATCTACCTTGTTTTGAATACTCAGCACATTCAGGTAATGTGTTTTTATGCTAGTTTTATGTCTTCTTTTTGAATTCTAACATCTCCATTAATAATATCTCCTGAGTTTTCCTTCCTTTTAACTTCTTTCAAAGTCTTTGATGTGGTTAAGCCCTCCTGCACACGTTAACCTGCTGCTTTCTTTTCTATTTACCATCATACTTCCTATTGCTTTCCCCTTCCCTTTCCCCCAATTTACTAGTTTAAAGTTCTGGTGACCACCCTATTTATCCTTTTCGCTAGAACACTAATTCCAGATCAGTTCAGGTGGAGATTGCCCCAAAGGTACAGATGCCTCCTGTTCCAAAACTGATGCCAATGCCCCTTGAAATGGTGGCTCAGTGGTTAGCACTGCTGCCTCACAGTACCAGGGACCCAGGTTTGATTCCACCCTCGGGCGACTATTTGTGTGGAGTTTGCACATTCTCCCCGTGTCTGCATGGGTTTCCTCCAGGTGCTCCGGTTTCCTCCCAAAGATGTGCAGGTTAGGTGGATTGGCCATGCTAAATTGCCCATAGTGTTCAGGGATGTGTAGATTAGGTGGGTTATAGGGGGGTGGGTCTGGGTGGGATGCTCTGAGTGTGGACTTGTTAGGCTGAAGGGCCTGTTTCCACACTGTAGGGATTCTATGAAATGGAACCCCTCTTTCCCACACCACTCCTTTAGCCACGTGTTTACTTCCCTAATATTCTTATCCCTAAGCCAACTTGCACAGATAGTAATCCGGAGATTATAATGCTTGAGGTCCTGTTCCTTAATTTCATTCCTAGTGCTTGATAATCCCCAAACAAGTCCTCCTTCCTAGCTTTGCCTATGTTATTTGTCCCAACGTAGACCACAACAACTGGATCTTTGCCCTCCCACTCCAATATCCTTTCAAGCTAGTCAAAGATGTCACTCACCCAGGCACCAGGCAGGCAACACACAATGCGGGACTCTAGATCCCACTTACAAAGGATGCTATCAATCCCCCTAATTATGCAGTCCTCTACAACTACCACTTGTCTTTTTGCTCCCTCCATCTTGAATGGCCTCCTGTGCCACGGTGCAGTGGTCAGCTGGCTCATGCTCCCTACAGTCCTTTTCCTCATCCACACAGGGAGCAAGTACCTCATATCTGTTGGACAAGGTCAAGACCTGAGTCTGCTCTGTTCCTGAATTCAGGATCCTCCTACCTGCCTCACTTGCAATCACACCCTGCTGTCCCCGATCACTGACTGAATTTGAAATACTTAACCTACCAGGTACTTCTTCCCCTCCTGGATATGCCACAGCATTTGAAGCTCAGATTCCAGCTTATCAACTCTGAGCTGAAGTTCCTTGAGCAACTAACACTTGCTGCAGATGTGGTCACCGCCATACGCAATGGGAACTGCCAGCTCCCACATCATACAGCTACAACACATCACTTACCCGGCCATCTTTACTTCATTAATTACTTTATTAATTTATATAAATTTATTGATGAGTTAATTAATTTATTATTACTTCTTTGTTGTGTTCTTTTTCAAATTTAGCGTACATTTCCTACCAGTCAATCAGGTTACAGCTTCCTTATGATGTCACTCCAGTATTTTTTCACAGCTACAATGTGGCCTGAGGTCAATAAGTTTTATACTCACTCTGTGCTGCTGTTCTGCCCTCCAACTGCTCCCTGCAGACTAAAACCCGATACCCAAGCTCAGTAAGTTTTATACTCACTCTGTGCTGCTGCTCTGCCCTCCAACTGCTCCCTGCAGACTAGGTGCATACTTAAGAGAAATCAGGAGGGCAAAAAGTGGACATAAGGTAGCTTTGGCAGTTAAGGTAAAGGAGAATCCTTTAGGAGATTTTACAAGTACATTAAGGGCAAAAGAGCAACTAGGGAGAGAATAGGGCCCCTTAAAGATCATTAAGGCTATGTGTGGAACCAAAGGAGACAGGTGAGACATTAAGTGAATATTTCACATCAGTATTTACTATAGAGAAAGACATGGAAGCTAGGGAACTTGAGGAAATAAATAGTGATGTCTTGAAAACAGTCCACATTACAGAAGAGGTGCTGGAGGTCTTAAAACACTTAAAGGTGGATAAATTCCAGCATCTAATCATGTGCATCCCTGGACATTGTGAGAAGCTAGGGAAGAAATTGTGGGGATTCCAGCAAAGATATTTGCATTGAGTATTGGAGTTGGGAGATCATGTTGCGGCTGTACAGACATTGGTTTAGGCCACTTTTGGAATACTGTGTACAATTCTGGTCTCCCTGCTACAGGAAGCATGTTGTGAAACTTGAAAGGGTTCAGATAAGATTTACAAGAATGTTGTCAGGGTTGGAGGGTTTGAGCTATAGAGAGAGGCTGAATAGGTTGGGGCTATTTTCCCTGAAGCATCAGAGGCTGAGGGATGACCTTATAAAAGATTTATAAAATCATGCGGGACCTGGATAGAGTGAATAGCCAAGTTCTTTTCCCCAGGGTGGGGGAGTCCAAAACTAGAGGGCATAGACTTAAGATGAGTAGGGAAAGATTTAAAAGAGTCTTAAGGGGCAACTTTTTCATGCCGAGGGTGCTGCATGTATGGAATGAGCTGCCAGAGGAAGTGGTCGAGGCTGGTACAATTACAACATTTAAAAGGCACCTGGATGGGTATGTGAATAGAAAGGGTTGGGAGGGATTATGGGCCAAATGCTGGCAAATGGGACTAGATTTATTTAGGATATCTGGTCAGCTCATGAGTTGGACCGAAGGGTCTGTTTCCATGCTGTACAACTCTATGACTCTATGAATCATGAACTATTTTCTTAAATGTCTGCCATTGTTTCTCAACTGTCTTGTCTGGTCCATTCCTTTCTCAATCCACTCCAGCAAACTTAGCCTCATCCCTCTGTAAGTATCTTTATTTAAATTTAGCACACTCTCAAACTGAATGTTGCATTGTACCATGTTATAGTTTCTGTTCGCTATGAGATCTCTTACAATGAGATCATTACACATTACCAGATCCAAAGTAGCCGGATCCCTGGTCGCATCCACAACATATTGTTCTAGGAAAGTGTCCCGAATACACTGTATGAAATTCTTCCTCATGGCTACCCTTTCCAATTTGATTGTCTAAATCTACATGAATATTAAAATCACCCATGATTAGTGTACTACCATTTTTACATATCCCCTTTATCTCATGATTTATTCTGTGTCCTATACATCAGTTACTGGTACAGGGTATATGAGCTACTCTTGTCAGTGTCTTCTTTCCCTTGTAATTTCTTACCTCCACCCATATGAATTCTATATCATCCGATACAAGGTCATTTCTTGCATTCAAACTTATTCCATCTTATATTAACAAGACTACCCACCAACCTTCCCTCCCCTCCCTGCCTGTCCTTTCAAAAAGTCACGTAGTCTTGAATATTTAGTTCTCAGCTTTGATCACCTTGCAACTATGTCTCCATTATGGCTATGAGATTATATCCATTAATCTCTATTTCTGTGGTGAATTGATTTATTTTGTTCCAAATACTAAACACATTTAAGTAGTCATTAAGTTTGCTTTTTTACCATTTTGTCTTCTTTGACTTTATTTAGTGTCATAGAGTTATACAGCATAGAAACAGGCCCTATGTTCCAACCTGTCTGTGCCGACCAGATATCCTGACTGATCTAGTCCCGTTTGCCAGCATTTGGCCCATATTCATCTAAACCCTTCCTATTCATATACACATCCAGATACCTTTTAAATGTTGTACTTATACCTGCACCCACTACCTCCTCTGGCAGCTCGTTCTATACATGCACCATCTTTATATTAAAAAGTTGCCTTTTAAAAGGCTCCTTTTAGATCTATTCCCTCTCATCTTAAACCTATGCCCTCTAGTTTTGGACTCCCCATTCTGGGAAAAAAGACTTTGGCTATTCATCATCCTTATACATTCTATCACTTCCTGTCCCATCTGGGTATCATTATCAAAAGAGTTGCCCTCTCACTGCCACCATATCCTTTTGCTTTGTAAGAGTAAGGAAGCCCCTCCCAACCCTTTTTGTTTGAAACATTCTTTGTGGCCTTAGTTTGACTCACTTGACACTGCTCTAAGCATGGTTCAAGTGAATTTTTCCTTTGATTCCTCCCACTTTCTACAAATGGGCGGCTATGGGCACCCGCATGGGCCTGAGCTATGCCTGCCTCTTTGTAGGATTCATGAAAAGGTCCCTCTTCAACAACTACACCGGCACCATCCGTCACCTCTTTCTCCGCTACATTGATGACTGTATTGGTGCTGCCTCGTGCTCCCGCAAGGAGCTCAAACAGTTCATCAACTTTGCCAAAAACCTTTCACTAGACCCTCAGATTCACCTGGACCGTTTCTGACACCTCACTCCCCTTCCCGGACTTCTCTGTCTCCATCTCCGGTAACTGACTCACCACTGACATCCATTTCAAACCCACTGATTCCCACAATTGCCTCAACTAAACCTCCTGTCACGCTCCCTCTACAAAAATTCTATCCCAAACTCTCAATTTCTCCACCTCCGCCGCATCTACTCCCAGGTTGAGACTTTCTACTCCAGGACTTCCCAGATATCCTCCTACTTTAGGGACCATAGTTTCCCCTCCTTTATTATTAAGGATGCCCTCAACCGCATCTCCCCCATTTTCCGCGCTTCTGACCTCAAACCCTCCCAACAACAAGGATAGAGTCCCTTAGTCCTCACATACCACCCCCACCAACATCCGAATACAACATATCATCCTCCGACATTTCTGCCATCTACAATCAAACCTCACTACTAAAATGATATTACCCTTCTACCCCGTCCACTTTCCACAGGAACCTTTCACTCCACAACTCCCTATTGACTCCACACTCCACATCAACCTCTCCACCACAACCAGTACCTTTCCCTACAACTGCAGGACATGCTAAGCCTGTCCCTACACCTCCCCTCTCACCTCCGTCCAAGGCCCCAAACAACCCTTCCAAATCCAGCAGAGATTCACCTGCACTTCATCTAACCTCATCTATTGTATCTGTTGCTCCCAGTGTGGTTGCCTCTACAGTGGGGAGACCAAACGCAGACTCGGGGATCAGTTCATGGATCACCTGTGCTCTGCACGCACCAACCAGCCTGACCTTCCAGTTGCTATCCATTTTAACTCCCCTTCCCATTCCCCTAGTGACATGTCCATCCTTGGCCTCCTCCACCGTCTGAGTGAGACCAAACATAAATTGGAGGAACAACACTTCATATTTTGCTTTGGGGGCTTAAGCCCAATGGCCTGAATATTGACTTCACCAGCTTCAAAATCTCTCCTCGCCCAACCTATCCATCTTCTGACTCACCTATCGACTCCACCCTTCCCACTGACCAACCACAATAACTCCCTACCTATCTCCATCCAACCACCCTCCCCCGTGCCCCACCCCCTCCCTCTATTTATTTCTGGGTTCTCCTCCCACTCCCCAGTCATGATGAAGGGTTTCGGCCTGAAACATTGACATTCCTGCTCCTCAGATGCTGTCTGACTTGCTGCGCTTTTCCAGCTCCACATTTATTCAAGGCTCAAGTGAAGCTTGACTGACTGGATAAGCTCCATTCTACACCCAATACCTAATTCTGCTCCTATGTCTGGAGGAGGCCCAGGATGGACATGTCGCCCAGGGAGTGGGAGGGGAAGTTGAAATGGTACACGATGGGAAGGTGTTGTCATTTGTCGTGACAGAGTGCCGGTGCTCTACAAAGCAGTTTCCGAGCCTCCGCTTGGTCTCACTGATGTAGAGGAGGCCACATCGGGAGCAGCGGATGGAATAGACTACGTTGATGGATGTGCAGCTGAATCTCTGTCTAATGTGGAAAGTTTGTTTGGTGCCTTGAATGGAGGTGAGGGAGGAGGTGTAGGGGCAGGTGTAGCACTTCCTGCAGTTGCAAGGAAAGGTGCGGGGGTTGGTGGGGATAGTGGAGAGTGTGGAGCAGACGAGAGAGTCGTGGAGAGAGCGGTCCCTACAAAAGGCAGATAGGGGTGGGGAGGGAAATATATGTTTGGTTGTGGGGGCAGATTGTAGGTGGCGGAAGTGGCGGAGAATGATACATTGGATACGGAGGTTAGTGGGGTGATATGTGAGGTCAAGGGGGATTCTGTCTTTGTATTTGTTGGGGGGAGGGGATCCACATTAGACAGAGGTTCACCTGCACATTCGTCAATGTGGTCTATTGCATCTGGTGCTCCCAATGTGGCCTCCTCTACATCGGTGAGACCAAGCGGAGGCTCGGAGACCACTTTGTAGAGCACCTGCGCTCTGTTTGCAACAAACGACAACACCTTCCAGTCGTGAACCATTCAACTCCCCTTCCCACTTCCTGGGCAACATGTCCATCCTGGGCCTCCTCCGGCATCACAATGACACCACCCGCAAACTGGAGGAGCAGCACCTCATATTCCACCTCGGGAGCCTAAAGCCCAATGGCCTAAATGTGGATTTTACCAGTTTCAAAATCTCCCATCCCCCAGCCTCATCCCATACCCAATCCTCCCTTTCATCCCTGCTTCCTTGACCTGACACAACCTGTCCATCTTCTCTCCCACCTATCTGCTCCTCCCACCTCACTGACCAATCCCCACCACTCCCTACCTGCACTCACCTATCACCATCCCACCTACCTTCCCCAGCCCCACCCCTCCTCTCTATTTATTTCTGAGCTTCCTTCCCCCCACCATTTCTGAAGAAGGGTCCCGACCTGAAACATCAACTTTCCTGCTCCTCTGATGCTGCCTGGCCTGATGTGTTCCTCCAGCTCCATATTGTGTTATCTCTGACTCCAGCATCTGCAATTCTTACTATCTCTGGGTTGGAAGGTGCTGTCTAAAGAGTCATGATGGGGCCCTACTGTGGCGCAGAAGTGAGTTCCCTACCCTGAACTGAGACACCTGGGTTCAAGTCACACCTGCTCCAGAGATGCTCCTCATAGCATCTCTGAACAGGTTGATTAAAAGAAATCTCTAGTAAATTTCTGCAGTGCATCTTGCAGACTATCTACCTTGCTGGTACTATGCTTTGTCAGTGGAGGGAGGGAATGTGTTGCCAATCAAGTTGGCTGCTTTCTCCTGGGTGGTGTCAAACCTATTGAGTGTTGTTGGATCTGCGCTCATCTAGACAAGTGGATCATACTCTTGACTTGTGCCTTGATTTGGGAGACTGGAAATGAATTATTATACACCACATAATATTTCTTTTCCCCAGAAAAGGGAGAGATCTGCTGAACAACTTGTTTGCAGCAGACTTACCCCGAAATCTGCTTGTTCTGATACAGCTTCCCTTTAATGGAACCAAATAAAACAAGCACCTCTCTAAACCAGGCACTGTTTAAAACAACCCTAGCAGTGTTCTACAGCAAAGCAAGTAGTTACTACCAATCTTGTGATTTATAGGGAACTTTGTTAAATAATGTTTCCAATGTTTCCTGATTGGAAGTGGGGAGTGGCTTCATGCTTTGGAGTAAGAGTCATTGGCAGGGGATTGGAAGAGAGGGGATCTAATTAAATGCCTTGAGGCTTGACACTCAAATTCTGGTCTCTTGCATATCCCTATTTTCATGACTTCACTATTTGGTGGCCTTCCCTCAACTTTCCTATCCCTCTTGCCTTAAAAAAAGCTTTTAAAGAAACCATTACAGATATTTCCTCAAAATTTGCAATAAATCCATTTTCCCACAAACTATCAAAACATTAGCACTCCAAGCAATATTAAATATAAAGTATCTTAGTAACAGTAAACCGTTTTGTTATCTTTATAACTTTTTTACATATAATTTATATGGCAACTTATATGTACTGTATTTTCACAAACACGAGTGACAATAAATTTCTGGCTCTTTCTATACACTATCCTTATGAAGTATTTTAACGATGATTGCCTAACTACATGTTTGGTGTTCTTTTCCTTTTTCATGGGTATGCACTGGTCTCTTTTTCTATTACACATCTGAATACTTTGCTTTGTTTGTAGGTTTACAAACTTTTTTTTACAGCATAAACATAACAGCTCATTCTGACAATATTGTGGAAGAACAGTACTGGGTTTGCTACACCATTCATGGACCATTAACCTACCAATACTTACCACTAGGTTCACACAAAGAAAACAAGCATGGTTGGTATCGCACAGAAGTTGAAACTGTGCCCAACAGAAGCCAGTGCTTCTAGGGGCACAGGAATTTGTCTTTAGAAAAACACCCAATAAAAACCACAGTCATTCACCCAACTTAAAAACTTTTGTAAAAACTTTTCTGGATATATGGCTATATATACATGGCTGTACCATCCAAGTAGTGGCATGATTTCAGTCTAGTGAGAAATTAGCTTGTAAACTGAACTTTGCTGTTGTGGTTGTCCTGTTAGAAGAATAGGCAGAAAATAAATACAGCTGAAAGGAAACTGTGCAGAAGGAAGCAGAACCTTATGTTTAGAGATAGTAGGAACTGCCGATGCTGGAGAATCTGAGATAACAAGGTGCAGAGCTGGATGAACACAGCAGGCCAAGCAGCATCAGAGGAGCAGGAAAGCTGACGTTTCGGGTCTGGACCCT
>NC_063333.1:117843988-117866700 GCF_021869965.1 Rhincodon typus | reverse complement strand
CCTCTGATGCTGCTTGGCCTGCTGTGTTCATCCAGCTCTACACCTTGTTATGTCAGTACATTAACCTTGAGCAGAGCTGTTTATGGGACAAATTTCAAAAGACCCACAAGTTCTGCATGTTTAAGTGTTTCAAGTTTTTAAAAGGCCCTTCTTGTATTTTAGTGCTTTCTTCCAGCTGCCACTTAAGCTTTCAAGAGCCTTTCCTCCAGTTGTGATTATTTATTTATTCCCTGTTTGCCCCCTCCCACACCTCATTGAGCTTTGTTGGCATCAGCTATTTGGCCATTAGGGATTCTTACATTTCTATGATAACATGAAGAACTCCAGAGGGATATCAAGCGGTGCCCCATTCACTCCTGACAACACAATATTTCCAGTGAGGCACCTTCCTTCAAAAAAAAAGACTTGTCATATGTAGTGCTTTTTCACAACCATGGAATAGCTTAAAGCACAACTGATTAAGTTTTTTTTTGAAGTGCAGTCATTGATAATATAAATACAACAGGAGCTAATATGTTTACAAGCCTCCACAGTGATGTGATAATGATCAGATGATGTTTTTATGATGTTGACTGAGGGATAAAGTATTGGCCAATACACCAGGGATAACTCCCCCACTGTTCTTTAATATGGTACCATGGGATCTTGCACATCCACTAGGCAAGCAGATGGGGCCTGAGTTTAACATCTCATCTGACAGACAGCGCCTCTGACAGTGCAGCATCCCCTCAGCATTGGAAACATGATTTTTCTCATCAAACCCTGGAATGGGACTTGAAGACAGCCTTGCAAGTCAATGGATGTTTGTGCTGGTGGGAGCTCCTCTTTCCAACTGTCTCAGGAGGAGCATGATTTCTGAGATGTCAATGCTGATCATTAGACTGGAGGGTTCTCTAGAAATTCTCCAGGCAATACTTAAAACACGTTACTTATTATTATGTGGAAGGCAGCTGTAAACAGAATCCAGTTCGGTCGTCATGGGCAATCACTTGCTAACAGGCATTATTGCCCATGAAGGAAATTTCATGTCACTAGTCATGGGTTCTGTGTATTCTTGTGTGGTTGACGAGCCACATTTCCGACCACACATTTGGTTTGTATTTCCGATGGTTGGAATCGGTCCTTGGCATTGAGATTATTGGCATTCCTTTCTCTGGCTCCTTTCCATACTTTCTCTTGTTAAGAAGCCCTATGAAAAAAATTGCGTCCCTTGCTACAAGTCAGTTTCTTCTGAATGAAGGTCTCCCATGTATTGACTTTGTAAGCATCATTTCCCGTATGCGTTGGACTTACTTGCTTACTTACTGGGACTCATTTTTACACTAATAATGAGACATGGTCTTTTATCTTTGAAAAACAAGATATATATTTATAATTCTATGGAACCTGTCTTTCCCTCTAATTTCCCAATGAACCTTGGAGCTCTTAAATTACTATGTTCTCACACTGGTTTAAAATCTGCTTTGGAAACACAAGAAGGTAGTTTATACTACCCCTATTACAGCTAGCCCAACTGAGGTAGAGGCTGTTCTTCTCACTCCTAACGTTCCTGCTTTTTGTGCTGACATTGTTTCCAGAGTGTCAGCCCCTCTGATTCAAGTGGTCCCTTTAAATACAGATCTCTGGGTCATCCCCAAGGACAGTGACTTACTATTGTTTACTATGTCAGCATGGTAACTGACATGCAGACTCCTCCTATGTAGTTAGAGTCATAGAGCATGGAAACAGACCCTTTGATCCACCGTGTCCATGCTGACCAGGTTTCCCAAGCTAAACTAGTCCCATTTACCTATGTCTGGCCTATATACCTCTAAACCTTTTCTATTCATGTACCTGTCCAAATATCTTTTCAATGTTGTAACTGTATCTGCATCTACATCTACTACTTCCTCTGGCAGTTCATTTCAGAGATATGAACCAACCTCTGCATGAAAAAATTGCCCTTCAGGTTCCTTTAAAATCTTTCACCTCTCATCTTAAGAATTATGCCCTCTAGTTTTGAACTCCCCTACCCGAAGAAAAAGACCTTGGCTATTCACCCTATCCATGCCCCTCATGATTTTATAAACCTCTAAAAGGTAACCCCTCAACCTCCTATGCTCCAGTGAAAGGAAATCCCAGCCTCGACTTATAACTCAAACTCTCCAGTCTTGGTAACATCCTTATTAACATCCTTATTAATCATTTCTGCACCCTCTCCAATTAACTAACATAATTTGGTTACTCTATGTAAATGAACAGCTGTTCCAGGAAAACATGTTACAAAAGGCGGTATTGGATATTATAATTTCCCTATTGATTGAGCCAACCTTAGGAGCTGGAATGTCTCAAAAACAGTTTTAATCAAAACTCCAATCTATTGTTCCATCCAAAACCCTGCAGCATTGTCTCAGCAGCATCTATTCAAGATGTGAAGGTATCAGTGTTATTCTGGGGTGGACAAACTCAGAAAATCACACGACAATAGGTTATTGTCCAACAGGTTTATTTGAATCAGAAATAGTAGGAACTGCAGATGCTGGAGAATCTGAGAAAACAAGGTGTGGAGCTGGATGAACACAGCAGGCCAAGCAGCATCAGAGGAGCAGGAAGTCTGACGTTGCGGGCCTAGACCCTGCTGTGTTCATCCAACTCCACATCTTGTTATTTCAGGTTTATTTGAATACCTGCTCAAATAAACCTGTGGTACTATAACCTGGTGTCATGTGATTTCTACATCCATTCAATGCAGTCAATTAAGGGTAAGTGGTTTGCATATCTGTCTAGCTTGATCTAATTTGAAAGTGAATTTTGCAAGCTTTCTCACTTACTATTTGTTCCCTTCCCAGTGTGCCATTCAGTCGGTCAAAAGAGCTGTTATTTTATTAGAAAGGGATATTCCACTACCTACAACTCCCCCCTTTTGAACCAGTTATTTACTGATTTGGTTCAAAATTTAGTTAGCTGGTGGCATAAGGTGAGTGTCACTGCCATTCTGTGAATGTCTGCCAGTTTGATTAGACCTATGCACGTGGGGATGAGAGGACTCGTACAGGTGGTGGTATTGTGCCCATTACATGCTGCTACCCCATACTGGTATTCCTTTAGCGACGATATGACACAGTATTTACCTCTGTAGACATCTTTAGTGATATTGGTTGTCAGATTGTGAGCCTTGGTTTTGGTACCATTTAATTTAATCCTGTATCCACAAAGTGCATATTCTTCAAAAATAAAAGTGTTTTAAGTGTCACACATTTGAGTGACGAGAGGATAATAATGCACTCTTCCCAGAGACTAGAGAATTGAACCTACAGATTAGCTTGCTCACACACATTATAACAAAATTTCTTTTCTATATATTGTGACATTATAAAAGCATTTGTAGACTGTAAAAATCCACCTTCAGTTGGTTGTGGAACTGGAGTCAAATCTTCCTAGTTCATATATTTTCTTATCTCTAGGGCCCAGAATATGGATGTCCAAATTGAGTAAGTTGAGAATGATATCAAATATCAAAAACAGAAATTGCTGGAGAAACTCAGCAGGTTAGGCAGCATCTGCAGGAAGAAAGCAGAGTTAATATTTCAATCTGGTGACTCTCCATTAGAACTTTTAAACATCCTCCATTATCATAAATATCACTGCAGTCTGAATTGTATACCACTGACATTATAGAAAGAAAATGGTTACCAAGAACCCAATGACACATGTAAAAAATACAATATTAGTCCATATCATTAGGCTCAAGTGAAAAACAAGATGGCCATGCCAGCATTCCAGCTCCTGAGCCTGTCTGCTTCAGACCAGCCACTTCCTTCCTTCTTCCTTATGCCTTTTATCTTCTTTGTCTTCATCTTCTCCCTGTTGGCAGTGACAGAGAAGCAACATCTGAGGGCAGATGGAGTGGGATGCCTGGCAAGGCAATGGCCTGGCCTGGAAGCAGAGCCAAAGACTCCTGATTGCAGCAGGCCCACAGCAGAGACTCCTGACACAGCATGGTATGTCGAAGTGGGGACCCCTGGTTATTGTTGAGGCAGCAGCAGCAGCTCCTGGTTGCAGTAGGCCATGAGTTGGGGATTCCTGGTTATTGGCAAGGTAGCAGCAGCAGACTGAGGGACACCTGGTTGCGGGTCGAGTGCACGTTAAGCACGGCACCTGGCTCTGGCATTGGTGGAAGCACGATGAGCCCAGCGGTGAAGAGATGGCACCCGAAGAGTGGCAACCACGTTGGTGGGTCTGGAGCAGGCAGCAAGGCAGTGGAGGAGGGGTAGCAGCACAGGTGTCGTTGGTGAGCCAGATCAGGACTCATAGCAGAAACAGCGGAACACAGATTGACACTCTTTCAGTGATATCTTTTTATTTTTATTCTTAAACTATTCAAAATGGCACCTGATTGTGGTGACAGTTGAAGCATTTCACTGTATTTTACTGTATTATTCACTGTAAAATACAAGTGACAATAAATCATTCAATGCAAAACAATTACATTTGAAGAAAGTCATTACAGCAAAGAAGACCGATTCTGCCCATGAAGTCCATGCCTGGATGAAATTTAAAGGGAATGTTATGGTTACTTCACATAATACATTCCTTCTATATACATTTTATCGAACCTTTCAATCAGTGGTTATTTGGATGCTAGCTGTGTTGCCTGTAAAATATTCTATATAGACTAGTTTATTACTCAAAACCTGTTTATCCAGGTGTCTATTGAATCAGTGCCAGTTGCAAAAAAAATCAAAAATTCAGTGTTATCGTGTTAAAGGCTTATTTATTGTCATTATTCATATTTCATCCATGTACATCATTTGCATGTACTTCCAATGGGGATACAAGATGTGTGTTAAAAAGCATAAAAGGTGAAGAATGTAACATTCAGTCAACCATCAAAATGCTGATCAAGATCTTGAAGCTTGTGACAATTACTGTGATTAAAAGATCTATTACATTAGTGTTGATTAATCCAGTAATGTTAGCACATGAACAATAAACATTCATATATTACATTGAATTTAGCAACATATTTAAAACAGAATCACCTGACACCTGCAATAAAATAGCAGATAGTGGAATATGAAACTAATTAACTGTAATTTCTAGACTACAAACACCATTGTGGTACAAGAAACAAGTACTTTATTTTGTCAACAGTTTACCACAGTGCACATGATTAACCATTCACTTTCTGTTTACATGATGATTATGCTGTCAACTGAACATCGTAAACACAATTCTTTACTAAAAAAAATGGAAAATACACAAACTAAAGTACAGTACCAATTGTCGGGGTTGGGGGAAGACATGTAGCCAGCACTGCAGTGAACAACATGCACAAACATTGCACTGTTTGCCTAATTTTACAAGTACATCACTGGTTAAAATCATTCCTTTTGCTTATATACTAAGAATATCTTCACCTTCACTTTTACAGTCCTCCCACAAACCTAAGGCAAAATTACATTATACCAGTAGTACCCATGCAAGTGGCTTCACAGTCAAAAGTGAACAGACTTTTAGGTGAATCAAGAGTCAGGGACCAAGCTGACTCTGGAATAAAGTGGTTCCTTTGACAGCCAGGTCAGGAATTGCAAATTTAGATTTTTTACAAGGGAACACCACTTTACACTGACACTACAGATGTAATGTAAACATACAATTTTACTTACCCTTTCTACAGACAGAATAGATTTAGCTCCCTTTATATTTAAACTGATCAGTTCTGTATTTGTTGAAGATAACACTGCAACATGTTGAACATTTCCCATTCTTTGGCTTCCACACAGCTCAGAAGATCACCAGCAAGTGTTTACATCTAAGACTTCCACGAGTAAACAAAAGTCTAACCTACAAAGTGGTCGTCAGCATCTCATTCCTGCACGGCAGTGAAACTGCGGACTGTGTATTAGTGACACACAGGATCTCAACAGAAATTCTAACAGCAATGTTGCCACCACATTGGGGCAGCACGGTGGCACAGTTGTTACCATTGTGCTGACTCACAGAACCAGGGACCGGGTTCCATTCCAGCCTTGACTATCTGCGTGGAGTTTGCATGTTCTCCCAGTGTCTGCATGGGTTTCCACCAGGTGCTCCAGTTTTCTCCGTCGGTCCAAAGATGTGCAGGTTAGGTGGATTGGCGAAGCTAAGTTGCCCCATAGTGTTCAGATTTGAGCAGGCTAGGTGACTTAGCCATGGGAAATACAGGGATAGGGTAAGGGAGCTGGCTCTGGGTAGGTTGCTTTTCGGGGAGTCGGTGCAGACTCGGTGGACCGAATGGCCTGTATCTGGACTGCATGGATTCTTTGATTCTATGACACTCTGTTTAATGGGAGGACCATCAAACAAACACTGGTGTCTTTCTTGAAACCAGGTCTACAAGTATTCAGGCAAAACACACACAATGGACAGGACACTGCCTGGATGGCACAACATCTCCCCCTCAGGTCCTTGCCAGTGTTCGGGGAGGACAAAGAAAACACTACAAAAACATTCTAAGGTTCAAGTACAGCAGCGTTGGCGCAAGTGACTGCATGGAGCTCATTTATAAATCGTTTAAAACAGCAATAACTTGCCCATTGAGTTGCATCGTGCCGAGTCGAAATGCCTTAAACAACAAGACAGAGTGGCAGTAGAAAAAAAAGGAAACAAATCCTGCACTTTGGGTTCCATACTTCATAAGATTTCCTTCCCTTCATGTCAAAAGATCTGCAAGTTGAGAATCAGCCTGAACAGTCACATGAAGACCCACAGAAGAAACTTATGTCCCTGACTAAATGTCATGTTCAAATCAAGGGGCTGCCAACAAGAATTGATCTTATTCACATTGCCTTTCTTTGACATTTGTTTTCAGTGCACCTGCAATTGTGCAAATATTGATCCAATGTAGATATAATACTTCAGGTTGTGCTTTACCAGTGGTTTACAGATTGTGACAACTCTTTCTTTGGATTTATACTTGGTCCATCAAACTATAGTTTCTTAAATATTCTAAGTGCTTCTGTAATATTTCCCATTCACCGAGATTCTTCTTTCAATATTAGATTCCACCAAATCCAAAACTGCTATCTGTATCCTATTCCTCACAAAATCCTGTTCCCAGTAATCTCTGTTCTTTGTGATCTATACTGGTTCACATTTTCCAAATGTAAAGTTCTCCTCCTTGCGTTTAAATGTTTTTATGGCTTTGCACATCCCTGTAACTTGCTCCTACCTCCAATCCAAAGAACTCTGTATTCTTCTGATTGCAATTTATTAATATCAGCCTTTCCCTTCAGCCCATCATTCAGAACTATACCTTCAGTTACCTAGGCTTTCGGACTCTGGAATTCCCTCATTAAATCTTTTCACTTTTTAAAGACTCTTTTTAAATCTCTCTCCTTGACTGAGCACTTTATTATCCCTTGTAGCAGCTCATTCTTTAATTTGCCATTAATTCAAACTGAATTATTTATCTTTGAAGTGCCTTTGTATTTGTAGCTATATCAAAAGTACATTATAAATGCACAACGATTTCCTTTATATTCCTTATCAATAACCAGTTATTTTCTCACTATACAATGTTGTCACATTTTACAACATCAATGGTAATTTAACTTTTCAATTATGACTTGCAATACTTGCAACATTTCCAACATAGTCAAAAATACCAGCAGAGTCACCCACATAAAATTCCTTTTGTTTTGAGCGATTCTGTTATAATTAAAATTACTAATAAATACCCCCATTTTCTCATCAATAATAAAATTAATACATCGTCTTACACAAATTTCAATACCTTTGGTTTTCATTACTTCCTTAAACCGTGTGATGAATCTCATCACAGGCTTTCTAAACGAATATCCATTTTTTTCATCCTCTAAATAATTGTTACATCCTTAGAAAATGCCGGTAAAATTTGTTAAACATATTTTCCTTTAATTGAGATGTTAACTTAGATGTTCTTAAATTGATACCTTAATACTTATTTCCAATGTTTACCCACCAGAGTTACATTATTAAATCATTTATAATTCCTTAGATACTGCATTAGAATTTTTATAAAAAAAACAATTCCGACGATGTCTCTTGCAATCCCATGTTTGAGTTGCCAGGTCTAATGCTCCTTTAAGTTTGTTAATGGAGTCCATTTTGTTTAGTGCCTTTGGATTTTCCGAAAGCTTTCTCCCCACCTTGCTCATATTTTCTTTTGGAGTTTACAGGCTGGTGGTATTTGGTTTGCGTGGTATTCTCAAGTAGGCAATCAACATACTCTATGGAAAGTAATCTATACTCCCACCATCTTGTCAACTCTTCTAAGAATGGGAAAGTGAAGAGTACCAAGTGAAGGAGGCACTGAGCAGGCAGAAGAAAGGAGGGAAAATATTGTTTTTCTGCATCTGCTAGCAGATGATTGCACATTAGTGACAGCAGTGATGGGAATGCTGACCATCCATTCATTCTCTTCACTTATAAATGATGTCCTGCACAAAAACCAATAATTTAAATATGAAAAATAAACTTTCAAGGTGATACAAATTGAAGGGCAGAGGAAAGACATGAGGGAAGCAATTAAATTCAAAAAGGAAGATGAGAAAATATTTTCCATCTAATCAATGACAGATAAACAGCTTCCTTTTAGGATTAGAGAAGGGATGCGGGACACAAAAACTCTTCTTTCTCTTGCTTCTTTTATAACTAAGGATCCGTATATCACTTCAAGGGGATGCTGCAGTCATTGCCTTCAATATTAAAGAAACACTTGTTATTCTTAATGTACCATTCTTGCTGAATTGGTACTTCAGAAGAAGACAAAGTCCTTGGTCTTAACCACCGCTCCAAGCACTGTGCCACTAGTGGGTGGCTGTTGACTTCAAACTTGTTTGCAAATAAAAAGTCCTTTTGAACAAGCCACTCCAGGTCTCCCAAACCATAGACACAGATGTTGCGAACATAGTGACCTGAAGCAAACAAAAGAGATGAAAAAGGCATCTTAGATTTATATACAGTGCTAGTGGTAAGTTTTATGACTATGACATCGCAATATTATCACCACAATTGAAAAAACTGACCAGCATTTGTCTGTGTCCTAAAAGATAAAAGGACATTCACCAATATTGATCAAACGAAATAAAATGGACGTACCCGAGTTTCGTAAAACAAAAAATCACCAGGTCAGTTTTCTCAGTAAAGCATAGTAATAGTGGAAGGAAATTGCTTCCTGAAAAGACTGCTCTCACGGGTTATTTACTAAACTGGCTGACCTTCACCAAGGTTGGGACTATCTTTCCCGAAGGAGTGAAAAACTCACAATGAAGTTGATAAGACTGCCCTCAACGTACCATTACTATGAACAGTCTCAACAGAGTCGGTTGCAACGTTATTTTTCGAGGTGGTCGGTAACATGCAATGTACCTCCTAAAATTAAGCTCTGACAATTTTTTTTTAAAAAAGTTTAAGAAAGGTGGTCTCTCACTGAAACACAAACATGCAAACTTGCAGATTTAGTTTTAACAATAAAACTAAAACGATTATTAGACAAAGGAATGAAGATAAAATAGAATAAACCAAGCTATACAACACAATTTACAAGATTTCAAAATACATGAGCAGAAATCACTGGATATACTCAGCAGGTCTGGCAGTATCTGTGGAGAGTGCACCAGTTATCGAAGTTCTATAACACTTCTTTGAAACTCCTTTAAATTAATGCCTTTCAATATTTGCTCTCTCCCATTGTAAAACTTACAACGCAAAAATATTCCTATCATCACTCCATGAGTGCCTCCTGTCATTTGGTTTATAGAATTCCTACAATGTGGAAACAGGCCATTCAGCGCATTGGGTCCACACCGACCCCCCAAAGAGCATTCCACCCAGATTCACCCCCTTAACCTATTACCCTGCATTTCCCTTGGCTGATCCACCTAGCCTGCACAACCCTGGACTGTGCAGACAATTTAGCATGGCCAATCCACTTAAACTGCACATCTTTGGACTGTGGAAGAAAACCAGAGGAAACCCACGCAGAATGTCGGTATGGAGTTTGCGCAGTCACCCAAGTGTGGAATTGAAGCATTGCTAACCACTGAGCCACTGTGCCGCCCAGTTGCTGCACATACTGGTTTAAAAATGATGGCTTCAGAAAGCATAACAAGTTACTGGTTAAATTATACATAATAAAATTAATACACCGTCTTATTAAAATCATACAGAAAGACCTTGAGCCAATTATCTCTAGTTTAAAATCCAAACACTATTGTGAATTCTACGAATACATATTAATCACACTTTACGTCACTGTTGGGATGAGTGGCGAGTATTATGTAGGAATTCATTTGGGCCCCTATAATAGGGGATGATTTTCATATTGAAATTGGGCTGTGCATGTTGAGAAAATCTATGCTTGTAATGTGTATTGTGTAAATAAAAGCTTAAAATGTCAAATAATTTGCTCCTGGGCTGATACCAGAGTCAAGGGTTTCTAGATATTAAAAAGACAGCAGTGGATGTTTGATTTAAAGTTGGGAACTAAAAAAAAATTCAGGCAGGAATACTAAAATTCTTGTGGGCATTGATGAAAACAGCAAAACCCATATACAAATGGTTCGGTTAAAGACTGGGGTAAAATCACTGCCCAATGTTCTCAAAATTTGAACCACACGACCAGTGCAAGAATGCGGAGGATACATGGACAGGGGTTGCACTGAATCAAAGAGATAAGAAGCTATGGTCACAGTATTGTTGTTTATCATTAAGTAGTAAAAGCATAAGTATTTTGACAGATAGACATCCATTAGCTGGATCATGAAGCCTGGACATTTTATTAGAGTTTTTGGATAATGCTTACAAGAAAGATGGTCTTTTAAATGAGACATGGTCAGAATTTGATGGATGTCAGGAATCAGATGGCCATTCCATGGAGTATAATCACGGACTTTAACAGATCATGAAAAAGAATAGCAAGATTCAGGTTAGGAATTCCTGGATAAATACTAGCATTTAAATGACTAGTTTATGCTAAAGTACAACATGGACAGGCAACTCATTTTAAATTGTTTGTGAATGTTCGAGGCATCTTCATTGGATTACATGGACTGCCTTACAAATAACTTCCTGGGCCAAAAATTACTTCCTTCTAACATCACAGAACAAATGAAACATTTTGCCTTCAAACAGGGAACTGGAGACAATGATCAGCTTTCAACACAGTCCCAAAACAGATGCAGGTGTCATGTCAACAGAAAAAAGACTAAGCATGGGCAAAATGAGGACAACAAGCACCTTTAGCAGGTCTTGCGGTTACAGCAAAAGATAAAAATAATGGGTGAATGAATAGTAGCATTGCACACAGAACTGCTGATAGGTGCTTCAAGTGTGACATGAAGTACTATTATGAGCAAAGTGCCCAAGCAAAGTGGTAACCTTGACTTAAGGTTCCAAGTAAGGACAGACTGATAATGAGGACTATGGATGGGCTAATAATAATGAATCTGAACAAATTATGCTGCTCAGATGTTTTAGACCGTGATAAATTTGATAGCCCTGGACTCCTTTAACTCTACAGTTTTAGATACTGCTGATTTGCATTCAACATACACGACTGGTTAAATATTTTACTTCACTCATAGCTAGCATCAATGTCAGGTCAAAGAATGCTTGTTGGTGATGTACAATACAGATCAGTAAAAAGAATTGTAAATTCATACAATCTCTTGCAAGATATATTTAGTCAATAGCATAGCTGTCAGAAAGGCACAATGAAACAAGACAAGGAGAATGACAACGATTTTCAGAAAGTATTGGGTCTGCAGTTTACCCAGTCAAGATATTGCATCACTGAAAAAATCCTGCTGCTCTGTAGAGTGTAAGTATTAACAGTATTGAATGGGAAGAATGAGAGGTTTAAAAAAAGTCTGAATTTACACAGATAATACGCTTACCCTACTTGTCAAAGGTTAAAAAAATCCATCTAAAAGATGTAGGTGTAGTTGGTAAAAGATTGAAAGGAGGCTAATAGAACAGACCGGTCTGAATTGAAAAATCTGTAAAACATATCAAAGGACAGCATCATTTCCTGTTGTAGCTTTTTTTTACATTTAGACACATTACAATGGATTCAGGGCAGGTCTGACTCAAACCTGGGATATCCTGTACCAGAGCTAGGAACAATGCCACGACAGTCTCCAATTCCTATTGTAAGCCTTCAAATGATATGCAACTTTAATGAAGCCATGAATTTAAATGGATGGAGCAAAGATGGGAATACTTTCTCCTCAACACTTACAGACTGACAAGCAGATTTAGTCTTTCTGCAAAAATACCTTGTAATAACCCTGATGTTCTTGCAGACAAAATCATAGAGAAATGAATAAGAACCAAACTCGGGAAACTAGAAAAATTTCTGACTGATAATAGAGGAGAATTTGACTACTGTGAGTTCAGAAACATGCATACAAGTATAAACTTCATGGCCATCAGTAACGCAGCTGAACAGCCTCGCCAACGGACTTTGCGAAACCAATCAAGGAGTGATTGATGAAATGCTGAATAAAATTTTAAACTGATCATCCAGACTGCAAATTGACATGAATCTGGCATGGAACATTCATGCAAAGAATTCCTTTGTGATGTTTGGAGGATATAGTCTTCATCTTTTAGTCTGCGGGTAAAATCACAAATTGATTTCTGTCTGAGAGATAGTTCTCCATCTCTAGAAAGAACTATGTAAGGGACCACATTTTTCATTTTTGGGGCTATAAACTGGAATAGAGTCAGAATAGCATAAAGTTTAATCAAGTGGTACACATTTTTAGCTGTGCAAGATAAGGTTGCTTCTAGAAGTAGTTACTTTGAGATTGCTTCTCACAATCGCTTTTGATTTCAGCACGCTGTTGACGATAATGCAATGGTCACTTCTCACTTTGATCCATGAACCTGGGTCTTTTCTGGTTAGAATTCCTTCTCTTAAGCTTCCTTGTCTTTTCAGTTGGCAAGTTCTGGATGTCTCGGATTGTTACAAAACTGTAAATGCAGGGCAAAAATGGGAGGCTATCAGCTACTTTCCTGAAGTCAGTGACTTGAACTGAAAACATTTCTCTTCCCCAACTCTCCATGAAAATGGAGAGACAAAAAACCCAAGAGACTTAAAAAGAAGGAATTTGAACAAGAACAAACTTAGGTCCATTAACCAATTATCCTAGTGAAAAACAATGACCACTTTATGGTCAAAATCCTGGCAAAGTAGCAACACCTATATCCCATGAATGAAGTAAATAGTTTACATGCAAGAAGGTGGCATTTCATTCAGGCTGAAGTCTCAGAGAAAATGGGGAGAGCACAGAGGCATTGTCAAGGCTTTCTGAAGCACAATTCAGTTCAAGATGCTCAGCATGCTACAAAGAGAGGATCACAGGAAACGGAAAGGCTTTTGTAAGATAAGAGGTTGTGATGGGAGGATAATACTTAACAGTTTAATTGCCATGTTTAGTAACAGTCATTCCTTACCATTAAATCAGAATTAATTGCAACATTACTGACCCTGAATGGCTGAACGTAGTAAACACCTTGTATCACATTGCTCATGATAAAACTCCCGAGCAACAGAACGCGGTGGATCAGAGACTGCGTAGTGTTAAAGTGAGTGACCATGACACATTACATCCATGAGACAACGAGCTACTTGAGTGACTGGTGTTCCAGAGGGCACAATGATTGAAGGGATGTGGCAAATGTGGGACATGCAGGAAAAGCTACCTGCAAGTTTAAATATTGGTTCAACGTTCAGGATGATGGTCAAGCTGACAGGACAATGGACAGACAAAATGGTACTAAAAGATGTCAAGTAAGAAAGCACAGTGAAGGTACTGATAAGTGAGTGAAAGCAACTCTAGTACTGTGTCAGAAAATGGTTATACATCATTGCAAGATCCAATGGTGCAAAATGGAAATCTTGTAGTTTTAGTCTCAACAGACGAAAACATGAAAGTAAAGGTCGTAACTTGACAGATTAGATGTAGTAGTAAAGAGCATGGAAAACTCGTTAACAGAACTGGAAACAGACATCCTTTGGATCATGACATTTTGGATGCCACTCAAAAACTTGAGGATAGGGCAGTGAACAGGTAGAACAAAGGGAATCAGATAAGGGCAACTAGCTTTTTCAGAGAAAGGAAATCCCTCAAAGAACTAGATGCAAATCAACAATTGTCATCTTCAACAGATGAGCAATGAGTACTGGTGAAGATAGGGGCGGCGGGGGTGGTACTTGCTCATTCTTCAAGGCATGCATAGCTGAGAAGTGAGAACAATGCAGCACTTCTTCAGTGATTCTTTGAAGATGTGTGCCTATAATTTATGATCTTTTCTTTAGGAGGGGTTTGAATCCACAACCATCCACCAATGTGATATGGTGTTGATCTACTGTAAACTGTGGTTCTCCCCAACCATAAGAATATTTTTTAAAAAAATTCACAGATTACTGTATAGGAGGAGAAGATGTGGAGCAGAAATGAGAGGAAACAAAACACTGAAACAATTAAAGTTCATAAGGATGAGCAGCAACTTAGTGACTCATTATACATTAAGCAAAACCCCCAATGTCACCACCAACAGTTAAAAGCATGGATTTGATTTAGTCAGTTGTAATGCAAATAGAAAGCTACCAGCTGCCTGCCTGGAACATGACTCTAAAAATGGATGGATCAAGCAGCTACTTTTAGTGAGAAACATAGTTTTACATCCACTTCATAGATGGTTTTGAAAGAAGCAAGTTTATTTTTTGATTCACTCGTGGGATGTGGGACATGGGCATTGCTGGCTGGCCAGCATTATTGCGTGTCCCCTTAGTTGCCCTTGAGAAGGTGGTAGTGAGCTGCCTTCTTGAACCACTGCGGTCCACATGCTGTAGGCTGACCCACAATGTCCTTAGGAAGGAAATTCCAGGATTTTAACCCGGTGATAGTGAAGGAATGGCAATATGTTTCTAAGTCAGGATGGCGAGTGGCTTGGAGGGGAACTTGCAAATTGCAGGTATCAGCTGCCTTTGTCCTTCAAGAAGGAAGTGGTCATTTGTTTGGAAGGTGTTGTCTAAAAATCCTTGGTGAATCTCTGAGGTGCACCTTATAGATAGCACACACTGCTGCCTACTAAACAATGGTGGAGGGACTGGATTCTTGTGAATGTCATGCCAATCAAGCAAGCTGTTTTGTTCTGGATGGTGTCAAGCTTCTTGAATGTTGTTGGAGCTGCACGCATCCAGGCAAGTAGGGAGGATTTCATTACACTGCTAACTTGTGTCTTATAGATGATGGACAAGACTTTGGGGAGTCAGGTAGTGAGTTACTTGCTGCAGCACTCCTAGACTCAGCTATGGGATTGGAATGTTTGGAGGGCTTTCTAATACTGCACTGTTTTGTTTGGGCCTGTTAGGCAAGTCACAAACTAGTTTGACTAGATTTATATTGTACTTTAATTAAATGAAAAAAAAAACACATTTGGAATGCCTGTTAAAAGTAGACAGTGTTAGAGAGAAGTGCTTGGTCAGGCATCGCACAAAATACAACCAGTCAACATTACCAAATTATTAAACACTTTCAATATAGTCTACATAAGGCTAAGATCCAACTAAATTTGAAGACAATTATCATCTTTAAGATTAGATTCAGTGGCATTCACTTTCAATTTGACACCTTCATTTACCTGGGTTTCAGACATTTTATATCACCTGTTCTTTGGGTCTCACATCCTGACCAATTTTCTTGAAATTCAACGGATACAAGCAACTGAAGGTCTCTGTGCAGGCCAAGCAAAAATTGGACCCTTATACTCAACGTGTGTAAATCATCTGTCTGCTCCAAACAAATATGGGTATAATATGAAGAGGAATGAATTTCTCCCTTCAGAGGATCATTAATCTTTGGAATTGCTCTCACACAAGTTTAGAACGCAAAGTCTACAATTTCAGGTGTAAATAACACTGAATTCCTGTCTCAGCACACTTCAAGACGAGCTCCACCTTGTGACAGAGTTGGGAAATGTTCTGCCTACGTATTTGACAAAATATCAACCTTCAGTGTGTAGCTCTGCAAGGAGCATTTTCGAAAAAGATTTCTTCCTTTTGGGAATGTGGACTAAAAACTGGGAAAAGATACTGCTTTAAATCAAGGAAACTGTGGAATAAGATGTTGTAGTTTTTCAAATTAATTACTGGAATTCAATGCGAACTGTATCTACGACAATACCTTATTTAAACTTCCTTCAGTGACAATGAAAGGGCGAATCCTCAACCGGTTAATGAAAGACACTGGCACTCCCACAACCACATGTCCTTAGAGTCTAAAGGAATGAAAAGAAAATAACTCGACATCTTCAATCCGAACTAACAAGGTGTAGAGCTGGATGAACACAGCAGGCCAAGCAGCATCAGAGGAGCAGGAAAGCTGACGTTTTGGACCTAGACCCGAACTGGTTGTTTTTGCAGTTCAGCCTCTTGTGTAGGAAATTCAGAAGCATTAACACTAGAATGCTTTGCCATGCTTGTAAATCTGTCTTGTATTTGGGTTATGTATATTTTTGGACCTTTTCACCTTCCCCACCCATTATCATCGTCATGGTGTGCGTGTTCACTTGTTCATGTACGTGTGTAGAGAAGTTTGTAAAAGGGACCGACTTGGTGTTATAGAGTTAAGTAAGCAGTTCATGTTTCTTTCTTGTCATTGGTTAAAAAGTGTGATTACAATACTTACTTTCTTGTTAATGAAAGAGTCTAGCATTCAGTTAGGTAAATTTGGGCAATTTGGTGGTTTAATCAAATCTGCACATTTGTGACAATTCCAGAAATAGTGGGGCTCAATTTCCAGCTCACTATCCTAGTGAGTCATGATACTTCTGCTATTAATCTTGAGCACATCACCTAGAAAAGGTCAAAAACTGGTCTTACTTCAAATTAAAATAAACACATTCAGAATGCTTACATTTAATCAGGTAAACACTGCGTTGGGGAGAAGTGCTTGGTTTCACCGGACTTGATTTTAGTGAATTTCAAAAACTATAAATGCCTTTCCAATAACTGCACACAATCGATATGGATATCATTCCCTGTTGTCACGATGAGGATCACTTATTGAAGGGCATATTACTGGTATAATTGCAAGCGACATCATTGATAATCATACCCAAAATGTCATATTTACTAACAGACTATTACAGCTCATAGGAAACAACTGTACCTTATCTTCTAAACAAAGATGAATGTCATACTTTTAATGCAAAGAACTTCCCCTAAAATTGATATTTCTGATTCCTGCTTAATGTGAATTCCTCTTCCTCTAACATGACATACTGCAGTGTTTCTGTAACTGACAGTCAAATATTCCTCACCAAAGCGGTTTACTTTTTCAGTCTCCTCCTCTCACCTCCAAAACAGTGACTCCTTGTCACAAATGGATTTTGTGGATGTCAGTTGCTCTCTTACCTTGTGACCAAGCGACCATTATTCACATAACCCAAATACAAGACATATTTACAGGCATGGCAAAGCATTCTAGTGTTAATGCTTCTGAATTTCCTACACAAAAGGCTGAACTGCAAGAACTCAATTGATTTCTATCTAGAAGAGATTGATTGTAGCACTCATACCACTGTCCGAGTTTAAATTAAAAGAAACACTAAAAAAAGGAAGCAAGGCTAATCATCTCGTCTGTCCTTACACCAGCCTTCTCTTTCCAACATTAGAACATTCAATGAGTCCTTAAGTAGTTATTTTGTCCTTTTTCAGTCATCATTCCATTTCATACGTTGAAATATTACAAGTCCAAAACTTGTCTTCTCCGATTGTGCTCCATTATCAGACACTCATGGTTTAATCTGAATTAATGGTACAGATTTATTGGCACTAGATTCCTGCAAAGAATTTTCATAACTGACAGTCAAAGTACCTCACTGCAAAAGAATAGTGAAGTTGTTCACTTTGGAAGGAAGAATGAAAGAGCACAGAATTACTTAAATGGAGAACAACGGTGGAATTGAAGTGCAGATGGATTAAAGGTGTTCTGGTGCACAAGTCACAAAGAGTTAGTGTTCCGGTAATCAAAGCAGCTAATAGGTTGCTACTCTACAAAAGGAATTAAGCATAAAAGTAAAGATGTAATGCCTCACTTATACAGGGTGGTAGTGGGAATATACCTCAAATACTGTTTGCAGGAAGGAGGTAAATGTACTGGAGTCAGTTCGGAGAAGATTTATTCAATTAACACCCGTGTAATTAATAGGTTGTCTTGTGAGGGCAGGCTGGACAGCTAGAATATGTTTCTACTGGAGTTCAGAAGAGTGGAGGGTGACTCAATTGAAGCATATGAAGAAGCTGAATGGTAGGCATGGAAAGGAAAACCAAAAAAACTGTGGATGCTGTAAATCAGAAACAAAAATAGAAGTTGCTGGAAAAAGCTCAGCAGGTTTGGCAGCACCTGTGAAGAGAAATCAGAGTTAATGTTTTGGGTCCAGTGACCCTTCCTCAGAACTGATGGTGGCTAGGAAAATATCAGTTTATATGCAGAAGATAGGGTGTGTGTGGGGGGGGCGTGGAGTAAAATGATAGGTGGGGACAGAGACCAAAGAGAGAGAAGAACTGTTGGACAGTCAAAGGAGTGGATAACGATCTGGCTCGGAGGGTGAATAGCTGTTAAGGGAGACTGTTAGGGGCTAACAATAGGTGGTTTGTAACGGCAGACTGTGAGATAACAAGGTCTGGTGTGTCAGGTAGAGGACTAGGATATGGGAGAGTTCAGGGCCTACAATTATTGAACTTCATTATGAGTCCGGAGGGCTGCAGGGTCCCCAAGCAGAAAATGAGGTGTTGTTCTTCCAGCTTGCGCTGAGCTTCTCTGGAACACTACAGCAAGCAGTGGAATGAAAGGAAAGTTTCCTTCTGTGGGTCAGTCCAGAACTAGTGGGCACTGTTATAAAATTAGGGGTTATACTTTTAGGGTAGAGATAAGGGGATTTTCTTTCCTCTGAAGGCTGGGACATTTTGGAATATCTCAACCTCAGAAAATGATTGAGGTGGGGTTGTTAAGTATTTTCAAGGCAGAAGTAGACAGATTTTTGTTAAGTATGAGAACCAAAGATTAACTGAAGATAGATGGGAATGCGGACCCTGAAATGGGGTGGATTGGGGGTGGGGGTGGTGGTTCCTGAATGGTCTGCTTCTGTTTCTAATTTTTTCATTCATAAAAGGTTGCTAATGAATGTCGGTGTAACAAGGTCAGAATTTTACTTAGCAAACATTGTGTCTTTTCTGAAATGCTTTTAATTATTATGCTTATTTAATTATTATGCTTATTTAATTATTGCAGAAAATGAAACTCTTGCATAGATTTTCCATTATAGATACAGTTTAACTTAATATTAGAAACAGATTTAAAGCATGATAAAAATCAAAGTGTGCCATTCATATACAATCTATCATTACCTCATTATCAGGGCTATACAGAGCTCCAGCTATATGGAGGGAACACCATCACAGTGACTGCAGAAATCATGTCCTCAGGATTTGTTAATCTTTCAATGCCATTATTTTCCCTAATACGGTTTGCCTCCTTAATTCAAAAACTGAAATTGCTGAAGAAACTCTGCAGGTCTGCCAGAATTTCTGTTGTGAATGCATCTGTAATTGTTGGCCTCCCTGGAAGGTCAGATACATCTACTTCCCCTACAGTGAAGACTGATACAACTTTATTCAATGAGTGTTTAATTGCTTTTTCTTGCTTGGAGTTTCATGTATAATTTTTTTAAAGAAAAGGGGTCATATTAACTTTGACTACCCTTTTACTATTAAATATAACTGTAAACTATAAAAGCCTCAACATTTATAGCCTTTAATTTATTTTTGAATTCCTTCTTTTCAATTCTTACCAGCTTTTTGACTTTCTTTGCTATTCTTTGCATCTCTTCCTGTTTCTCGGATCCACACTATTCTTCTCATTTTATAGGTCCCTTCCTTTAATTGTATGTTATCCTTCACCAGTTGTACTCACCATGGCTGTTAATATAGTAAGTAGAGCTTATTTGCCCCTTGGTCCTGTATCATTATGTTTTAAAATCTGAAATTGTTTTGATAGTTAACTCAAGTTGGACGATGACTGGTCTGATACTTGATATTTCAAAATTTTTATCAATATGTCCAATCAGGGCTTTGTAAAAGGGTGTTGAGAGAAAAATGTTGTTCATGACTTGTTCCTCAAACTATTTATTTGGTGCAATATCTGCAACATGGTGCGATATGCAAATCTAGCATGTCATGGCTCATTGGGCTAGTGCACTGGAAAATCAAATGTCTCTATTCCCAGATACATTACTGATGTGAAAAGATTTAACCAAATGACCCAAAGTCCCAAATTTAACTGATAAACCCAGGTTAATAAAGTGCCATACAAACCTGTGAGGCAAGTCACCAGTCATGGAATAAAAGGGACAGTAGCAACATGGGTATGAAATTGTCTGAGTGACACAAAACAGAATAATGATCAATGGATGTATTTCAGCTGGACAAAGGCTTGTCATGGTGTTGGGAACATTGGAATTGGTGTAGACCATTCAGCCCCTTCAGCCTGCTCTGCCAATCAATAAGACCATGACTGATCTGTAGCCTAACTCCATAAGCCTCACTTGGGTCCATCTCCTTAAGATAAAAAAAACTGTCTTGGATTTAAATTTAACAATTAGCATTAACCACCATTTGAGAAAGAGTTCCAAACCTCCACTATTCTTTGTATGTAGAAGTGCTTTCTAACATTTCTCCTGAATGGCCTGACTAATTCTTAGACCATACCCCTGGTTCGAGAATCCTCAACCAGCGGAAATATAGTTTATCTACTTCATCTTTCCCAGTTAATACACTGAAGACCTTGATTAGATTACTCCTTAACCCTCTAAGTCCTAGAGAATAAAAGGTCTAATTTGTCTAATTTCTCCTGATACCTTAAACCCCTGAAGTCCAAGGACATCATTGTAAACTGTATTGAACTCCCAGCAGGGCCAAAACAACCATCCTAAGGTGTGGTGCCCAAATCTGATCAATGCTCCAGTGGGGTCAAAGTAGGATCTTGTGTAACTGCAGCATTACGTCTGCTTCCCTGTACTCCAGCCCTTTAGATATGAAAGCCAGCATCCTATTAGCCTTCGACTATTTTCTACATCTGTTCATGGCATAATCTATCAATTTCCTATTGTAATTTTATGCTGTCATCAACACAATCTATAGTGCTGCTCCATTTTGTGTCGTCGGCAAATTTGGATATTTGATTTTTTAAGCCATTATCCAAGTTGTTAATGAATACTGTGGATAACTGTGGCCCCAACACAGGTCCCTGCCGGACACCACTCGTTACGACCTGCCAGTTTGAGTGCTTATCCATCTTTCCTGTCTCTCAAACAATTTTCTATCCATGTCAGTAATTTACCCTCAATTCTGTGGGCTTCCACCTTAGCTAAGGTGTGGGACTTTACCAAAAATTCCCAGGGGTCAGTACTGGGACCCTTGTGTTTCCTGATATATGCTAATGATCTGGATCTTGATATGCAGGGGACAATTTCAGAATTTGTAGATGACATGGAAGATTACAGATGAGTTTCAATACAGAGAAGTGTGAAATGACATACTTTGGTCAGAAGAATGTTAAAAGACAAGATAAAATAGGATGTACAATTCCAAAGGGGTGCAGGAGCAGAGGGACCTGTGGATAGACCATTGAAGGTAGAGACAGCAGTAAAGTATACACACTGTCCTCAGTTTTACTAATGGGGCATAGAGTACAACAGCAAGGAGGTGATTTTGAACTTGTAGAAGATACTTATTAGACCTCAGCTGGACTACTGTATACCATTGTGGCTGTCAGAGTGCAGAAGCAATTTGCAAGAATTGTTCTAGGAATGAGAAACTTCAGTTTTGAGGATAGATTGAAGAAGTTGGGACATTTCCCCTTGGGGAAAAAGCAGAGTGGAAATTTGTTCAGTCTTTTCTGGAGTTGAACATAGAACATTACAGCGCAGTACACGCCCTTTGGCCCTCGATGTTGCGCTGACCTGTGAAACCAATCTGAAGCCCATCTAACCTACACTATTCCATTATCATCCACATGTTTATCCAATGACCATTTAAATGCCCTTAAAGTTGGCAAGTGTACTACTGTTGCAGGCAGGGCATTCCACGCCCAAACTACTCTCTGAGTAAAGAACCTACCTCTGAATCTGTCCTATATCTATCACCCCTCAATTTAAAGCTATGTCCCCTCGTGCTAGCCGTCACCATCCAAGGAAAAAGACTCTCACTGTCCACCCTATCTAATCCTCTGATCATCTTGTAGGTCTCTATTAAGTCACCTCTTAACCTTCCTCTCTCTAACGAAAACAGCCTCAGGTCCCTCAGCCTTTCCTCATAAGACCTTCCCTCCATACCAGGCAACATCCTGGTAAATCTCCTCTGCACCCTTTCCAATGCTTCCACATCCTTCCTATAATGCGGCGACCAGAACTGTATGCAATACTCCAAGTGCGGCCGCACCAGAGTTTTGTACAGCTGCAACATGACCTCATGGCTCCGAAACTCAATCCCTCTACCAATAAAACCTAACACACCGTACGCCTTCTTAACAACCCTATCAACCTGGGTGGCAACTTTCAGTGATCTATGCACATGGACACCGAGATCTCTCTGCTCATCCACACTACCAAGAATCTTACCATTAGCCCAGTACTCT
>NC_063333.1:117833239-117843588 GCF_021869965.1 Rhincodon typus | reverse complement strand
TTACCAGGGTTGTCTCTACTCCCCTTCTTGAACAAGGGGACAACATTGGAATTCATGCAAGCTTTTACACTTTGAACAATCTGTATCTTTTTGATAATGTGGAGACCAGAACTGGGCAGAGTACTCCCAAGTATGGTCTCCAAAGGTTGCATAAAGATCTAGTTTAACTTTCCTGCTTTTCAATTTTATCCCTCTACCAAACCGGGCTTGGTTTGCTCATTTTAACAGCCTTATTACCAATTACCAATTACAATTCTTTTGACTCCTTCCTAACCACATTATATTCCTTTTCATCATCTTTGTTGTCAATGTACTTATTGCCTACAGACTTTTTTCTAAATTTTAATTTCCCCTTCGTCTCTTGACTTACCCATGGTGCTTCATTAATGGCCAGTTTGTTCTTGATTTTTAGTGGAATATATTTTTCCTGAAGTCTCCGGATCACCATTTTCAGTACTTCCCACTGCTGTTCAATGATCTTGTTTCCTACTTCAATTCTCATTCCCTCCAACGTGACATTATTGTGCTGTACAGGTAAACAAAGCTAAGAGAATTCATGTGCTGTATACCATGGACGGCAAAACCATGATAAGTTGGAACAACTCTACCATGGCTCCAGTGTGGTTAGTTGATTTTTTCTCAAATCAGAGAAGCTCTTTAAATTTCAAACAGTACTTCAAGTACTGAACTGTGTGAAATAGCCAGCTTTTTGTTTCTCAGGCCATGCAAAGAACTATTCTGAAGGACGAATATGGTAAAATTTCAGGTGATGATTGTGAAATGGCAAAAATATTGAATGGTTTTTTGCTTCAGAATTTCAGATTGGAAGAGGCATTTTAAGCTTCATCTCTGTGATTGACACTTATGGTAATAAGAAATGGTTACTGTCATATGCCTAACATAGGCTATGGATTTATTAAAGTTTATTTAGATCTGATTCAGAAGGACTGCTTTACCAGTTAGCCAGCCCTTCAAGTGGGTATAGCTAAACCTTACCCAGTTTACTGACTCATCAACCAAAGATTTATGTAAAAGCAGGAGGGTAGAATTATTTATTTAAAACACAAAGTCAAATCAGATCAGATTGTGTACTCAACTGCTTTGAAGCAATCATTTTTAAAATAATTCTATATTCAGCACCTCCAAATAGTACAGTGCACATGTGCACCACTGACCTGATATAAACTTAACTCAGTGTAAAGATGTACAAGTGAAAAATGGAAAAGCCAGGAGCTGATATGTTGCATACACATGGAGCAAAGGACGCTTCCAGATGTGCCTTCCTGAAATTTCTGCTGGGTAAAGTTAGGAGCAAGAGGGATCTGGTTTTCCCCAACAGTGGGCAGGAACTTTCTTGCAAAAGAGAATCAAAACACCGAAAAGGAGGAGTTGAACAGGAGGTTGGCTACCACAAATAATTCAGCTTATTAACACAATGGAGAGTGCCATAGAGATATGCTTCACATTTGTTTCTCTCCAACGGAAAGAGAGAGACAGGGAGCTTGCAGGTAGCCAATGACAGAACTACAAAGGTGTTGAACGTGCTAATTTTAGTTCATAAATGACTGAACTATAAGATGACAAGAGTACGATAGTTGCCAAGATAGGTATTATAGGAATCTTCTGGCCCCGTTAAGTGAATCTAACATATGGTTATTTCTAAAGTAGTGACGTTCCAAATGTATTTCTTTCTGTTCTCCATGTGGTTAGCCAATTTGCAGATGGTCTACTACATTGTTAGTTAGCACACAGGTGAAGTATATATTCATAACGATTAGTTTCCAGCTTGTTACAAAGAACACAATAATATTCCTCTCTCAACAAAAATCCAATCATTAACTTCTTTGTTAAGCTAAAAATTAACACATGATATTTATAAAATATTTCTGGGGAGTCAGTTGTTTTTTTACCTGACTTCTTTCCTCAGTCCTGACTTGGAAATATATCGCCGTTTTTTCACTGTCGCTGGGTCAAAATACTGGAATTCCCTCCCTAAATGGCATGTGGGTCAACCCACAGCAGATGGACTGCAGTGGTTCAAAAAGGCAGTTCACCAACTGAAGGGCAACTAGGGGCAGGCAATTAATGCTGGCCAGCCAGTGATGCCCACATCTCACAATTGAATAAATAAGTAAAATAAAATTATGTGGTTTGGGTGCTGAGATGTTGCTTTCCTCTTGTAAATTTGGCATTCCTTGCTCTTAGGGATCAGTTTTGGCACATTGCACTAGCAATATTCTGCATGATGTAGGATGTTGCTAACGAAGCGTCACTTGCAGATGCTGGTTATGATGTTGATGTTGTAACACTTATTAGTGATGACATTTTTGCTGTTATCTTGCTGGTTAGTGATGTTTATGATATTTTCTGCTTTTCCAGCTTAGCTGGCTGTTAAACATGCACTCTGTTCCCTTCTCATTTTGCTTTCCATTTCAGGCCCTGAAATGCACACGAGCAGTTGCTGATTTGACTTTGGGTGGGGATGTGTGGTGAATTTTTGAAAGCTTTGTCTGAGATTTTGCTGACGTTGACATTGCTGCCCAGCTATTAAACAAATTTAACCCCTTCTCTCTGACTGACAAAGCATCCATCCAACTTTTTCCTTTTCAATGAGGTCTTCTCAAAAGCTGCTGAATGCCAGCCTGCAATTCTCCAACTTAAATGCTTCTATGACATCAACTTCCCGATTCATCATGCCCTAGGGTGCAATATTTATTGCTGTATGGTGGCCATTTTTGCTCTATGTTTTCCTTTCTGGCACTAGTCAGGCTGTTTTCAATACAGCTCAGCATCAGATTTGTTTAAAAAAACTGGTTATAATTCACTGACAGCCATCGTCATCATGCTATGACTTCTGATGCCCGTAAGCTGGAAGTACCTGTAATCAAATCCTGGAACTTTATTGACAGCATGTTTCCAACTCTCCATATGGCTGGAAGACCGATATCTTACTCAGCACACAACTGCATTCTAACAGTGAAAGGTAGCATCTAGGATATACTTTCACATAGTGATTAATTTTTGATAAATGTAACAAAGTAACAATCAGCAGCGTTGTCATATTTTAGCTTGCATTCTCTTCCTTTATCAAGTGTGTTTGCTGAGGAGTGTACAATATTCAGTTTCACTCATACCTCTCCAGATAGTGAAGCAACATTCACAAGTGCCAGACAGCGATCATTTCCAAAAAGAGGGAAGAGTCTAACTATCTCCTACAATGACATCGCTATCTCAAAGAAAATTGATGAAGGCACTAAAAACCCACATCCTGCATATTAAAAATGCTGCAATTGTTGTTAAAAATGCATCAGAATGTTTCCACTGGGGCCTAAAATCTGAGGAGGTACCATCTTATTAATATTCAGTAGATCTATTTAGAGAGGGCTGCACATATTGATAATACAATGCTAGGGGAAGCATCCCTCACAAATGTGCACAGGCAGTCAGTGACTTCAGTCACAGCAAAGTTGTTTCAGGACAGGAAGGTTACTCAGCCGATCGTGTCTGCCCAGCTGAGGATTTTGACTTAGTGCCAGTCAAATGCCTTTTTCTCACAACCCTGCATGTCGTTTGTGCTTAATCATCCAATGTCTTCCTGAAATGTTTCAATTTAATCTGCCTCCACCACACTTCCAAGCAGTGCATTCTATAGTCCAACTACTTGCTGTGTGAAAATGATTTTTGTATTTCATTTCTAGAACTAATTTTGTAAACCATTCCTGCACTATCTCCAAAGCATTCACATCCTTGTTATAGTATGGTACCTAGAACTTTACACAATATCCTAGCGGAGGTCTAATGGGTCTCTAATAGAGGTTCATCATAACCTCCTTGTGTTCTGTGCCCCTATTTATGAAGCCTAGAAGACTCCCCACTTCATTAACATCTCATTGCACCTCTGCTGGTATCTTTAATAACTTACATACATATACACCCAGGTACTGCTGCTTCTGAACACCCTTTAGAATAGTACATTTTGTTTACACTGACTCTCCCATGCTCTTTACATAAAATGAATTAAGTCCCACTTCTCAGCACTGAACTGCCATGGAACCATCCACTACACCACGTCATGGTTCCATTAAAGTTCTACACTATTCTTCTCCATTTCCAACTGTCTCAAGTTGAGTTGTCCATAAACAGTGAAATTGACCCTTGCACACCAAGATCTAGATAATTTTTATATTAGAAGAAGGATCCCAATATCAACCCCTGGAAAGCTCCAACCCAAAAACTACCCATTCATCATCATTCTGTTTCATATCCCTTCAATTTCATTGGCTATAACTTTCCTCGAGTCTGTGGCATGGTACTGCATCAAACTCTTTTAGAGGGCAACATACACCACATCAGCAGCCTTCCCCAAATAATCCATCTTCAAAAAACTCCAACAAGTTAACCAGACATTATTTTCCCTTCAATTTGATTCATCCAAATCAGTCCTCACTTTTCCACATGACTATTAATTTTATCCTGAAAAACCGATTTTAGGAGGTTCCCCCAAACTAAAGTTAAACTGATTGGTCTGCAATTGCTAGGATGACTTTTTTTAACAACCTTTTTCAAAAAGGGTGTAATGCTTGCATAGAACATAGAAAGGTACAGCACAGGAACAGGCCTTTTGGCCCATGTTGTGTCAAACACGACACCAAATTAAACTAATCTCTTCTGCCTGTCCTTGGTCCATATCCCTCCATTCCTTGCATATTCGTGTGCTTATCTAAAAGTCCCTTAAACACCCCTATCATATCTGCCTTCATCACCATCGCTGGCAACACAGTCCGGAACCCTACCAATGTGTAAAAAAAACATGCTCCTCACATCACCTTTGAATTTTTTCCCCTCTCACCTTGAATGCATACCCCATCGTATTAGAAATTTCAACTCTGGGGAAAAGTTTCTTACCGTCAACCCCATCTATGTATTCTTAATTTTATAAACTTCTATCAAGTCTCCCCTCAGCCTCCACCACTCCAGAGAAAACAACCCAAGTTTTTCTAGCCTCTCCTTATAGTTCATAACCTCTGGCAGCATCCTGGTAAACATCTTCTGCACGCACTCCAAAGGCTCCATATCCTTCTTGTAATGTGGCCAGAATTGAATGCAATGTGACCTAATTAAAGTCTTATAAAGCTGCAACATGACATCTTGACACTTGTATTCAATTCCTCGACCAATAAAGGCGAGCATGTCATATGCTTTCTTTACCACCCTATCTACTTGTGTGGCCACTTTCAGGGAGCTATGGACTTGAACCCCAAATGCTATTCTGGGCCCTGTCGCAAAATGCATACTTTTCCTTAACATTTGATCTCCAAAAGTGCAGCACCTCACACTTACCCAGATTAAACTCCATCTGCCATTTCTCTGGCCATATCTGCAACTGATCTATATCCCGCTGTATCCTTTAACAACCTTCTACACTAATCATAACTCCATCAATCTTTGTAATATCTGCAAACTTACTAACCCACCCATCTACATTGTCATCCAAGCTGTTCATATATATTACAAGCAATAGAGGCTCCCAGTATGGATCCCTGCAGAACACCACTTGTTACAGACCTCCAGCTGGAAAAACACCCTTCCATCGCTACCCTCTGACTTCCCTGGGCAAGCCAATTCTGAATCCAAGCAGCAAAGTCACCGAGGATCCCATGCATCCTAATCTTCTGGATAAGTCTAACAATAGAGACTGTGTCAAAAGCCTTACTAAAATCCACGTAGACAATTGCCCTATCCTCATCAATCACATTCGTCACCTCCTTGAAAAATTCAATCAAGTAAGTAAGGCATGGTCTGTTCTGCACAAAGCCATGCTGACTGTCCCTAATTAGGCAATGCTTTTCCAAATGCACATAAATCCTAAGAATTCTCTCCAATAGTTTCCCAACCAGTGAGACTCACCGGTATATAGTTTTCCGGATTATTCCTATTTCCCTTCTTGAACAGGGGGACAACATTAGCTACTCGCCAGTCCTCTGGGAGATCTCCAGTGGCTAATGAATGTACAAAGATCTTGGTAAAGATGCCAGAAATCTCCTCTCTTGCCTCTCTCAACAACCTGGGGTAGATACCATCAGGCAATGGGGACTTATCCACCGTAATACTTTTCAAGAGATGCAACACTACTTCTTTCTTGATCTCAAATTCCCTACATATTATCACGTTCCACACAAACCTCACAACCTTCCATATCATTCTCCTGGGTGAATACTGTCAAAATACTCATTTAGTATCTTGCCTACATCGTCTGCCTCCGAGCGCAAGTTCCCTCCTTTATCCTCGAGTGGTCCTACCTTCTCTCTAGTTATCCTCTTGTTTTAAATGTATGTGCAGATTGCCTTGGGATTCTCTTTAACCCTACTTGCCAAGGTCATTTCATGGCCCCTACCTGCTCTCCTAATTCCCTGCATGAGTTCTTTCCTGCTTTCTTTATATTCCTCATGGGCCCTGTCCTAAACCTTACTTACGTTTCTTTTCTCCTGACTTAATTCACAACCTCCCTCGTTTTCCAAGGGTCTGTTACCTTGCCATCCTTGCCTTTCCTCCTTACTGGAACATGCCGGTCCTGAACTCTGATCAGCTGGTCTTTAAACAACTCCCACATTTTAAATGTGGACCTGCCCGATAACAGCTCCTCCCAATTAACACTTCCTAGCTCCTGCCTAATACTGATGTACTTTGCCCTCCCCCAATTTAGTATCTTCCTACAATTTCCTGATTTATCCTGATTCGTAGCTACCTTAAAATGTAAGGAGCTGTGATCACTGTTTCCAAAATGCTTTCCCACTGAAAAGGTCAGTCATCTGACCAGGTTTATTAGCCAATACAAGGTCCAGTATGGCCCCTCTTCCACATACTGCTTCAAGAAAGCCTCTTGGATGCAGTTAAATTCTGCCCTGTCTAAGCCTCTTGGTCTAAGGGAGTGCCAGTCAATATTGGGGAAGATAAAGTCAACCACTGTGACAACTCTCTTGTTATTGTATCTTTCTATAATCTGCCTACATATTTGTTCCTCAATGTCTTGCAATTTTCCAATTCTCCAGCACAACTCAGAATCTAAGGAAGATTGAAAAATTAGTGCCATAGTCTCTACAATTTGCAGTCCCACTTCATTTAATATCCTTAGACGGGTTTCACCCAGTCCCAGTGCCTCATCAACTTTAAAAGACAGCTCAGCTAGTAATTCAAAATTTTAGACCCTTCTACTAATCGAGTTTCTTCCCCTGTCATTATGGTCAGATCAACAACTGTCTGGTCAGTAAAGACAGAGGCAAAATATTTGTTTGACACATCAGCTATTCCTTTTCCTCTAACATAAATCCCCTTCTTGGTAGCTAAATCAGCCCTCATCCTTCTTTTGCCTTTTTGTTTAATATTGCTGATTTGCTTAAAGATGACTTTAGGGCTTCCTTTTACTTTAGCCAATAATTTTTCATAATCCCACTTTACTTTCGTATTTGCTTTTACTCCTTTCTGCATTTAGCTTTGTTCTCAACTGTATTGTCTTGACACCTGAGTTTTTCTTCAGCTTAATTTCTATCTCCTTTGGCATCCAGGGAGCTTAGGGCAAACGTATTCTAATTTCCCCATTCAAACTAATATATCTTGACTATGCCCAAATCATCTCCTCTGCGAAGGTAGCCCATGGTTCAGCTAGTGTTAACTTCTCATCAACTTGGTTCCAGTTTCTCAGGTTCAGTCTGCTCCTGCCCCATTGAAGTTTACTTTCTGTCAGCAGATTACTCTTACTCTGAATTGACCAATGTTATTTTTCACCATCTTAACAACCCTTATAATACAATGATTACTGTTCTTAAATGTTCCCTCACTGACATGATCTACTTGGCTCATCTCAACCCTGAGAACCGGGTCTAACAGTGCCTCAAGTCTTGTTACATTGGACACATACAACTGTAAAAATCTCTTCTGAATATAATTGAGAAATATTTCTTCCTTGACGTTCCTTACACAACCATTATCCCAGTTGATGTAAGGTAATTAAAGTCCTCCATTACAACTACTCGATGATGTTTATGACTCGCAAATTAATTTCCTTGCAGATCCATTCCTGTAAATTCTTCACAATAACCGGGGGTGGGGGGTCTGTATATTGTACAGATCAATGTAATTGCAGCCCTCTTGTTTCTTAACTCTAGCAAAATCAATTCAGTCCTTGAACCACTAAAAATCCTCTTTTGCTAGTACTACAATGTTTTCTTTAACAAAAATAACTAACTGATTAATAACTCCCTAAGCAGCTGCTGCATCAACAGTAGCCTATCTTTACAGAGTTCTCCCAAGACAGCACAAATTTTCATTTCCCTCATTGCCATCCCTTCGGTGCCCTGCTCCCAATCTCTGACATGCTGATCATGAGGAACAGTGGACAGAGGCAGCAGGATCAAGAGCAGGTAGGTGCATCAGAATAATGTCTGGAAAATGGGGCGGGGAGGGGAAGGGAGAGGCAGGTCAGCAGGAAAAGGAGAATATCTGATAAATGGAGCGTGGCTACCTACATGAAGTTATAGCAAGGTTCTCAGAGTCAGAGTCATACAAAACTTAAATGAATCAACAACATTGCAAGGCCATTGTGGAATACAGGGTTGTTTCAGATGATTTAAACAATGAGATTTTGACTCTACGGCTATTGGAAACCCATTCTGCAAGTTAACCATATGCAGTTTTGGCCTACTGCCAAGAAACAGGAGGAAAACATACAGCAATAATAAACATTTGTCTATATACTAAAAGAGAACACACTAAACAATAAAATTCACATCTCTGGCTATTGCAACAAAAAGTAATAATAGCAGAGTTTGAAACTGGAAGACAAAACTCAAAACCATGAAAAAAACACAATGAACCATTCTATTGAAAGATCAGACAACATGAAGAAAACAAGAAAGGATCATTTGGGCAGCAGAAGTTTATTTAAATCTATAAAGACAAAGAGGGAGAGAAAAACCAAAGTTAACAAATGTCCACTAGAGAATGAGGCTGGGGAAATAATGGGTAACCAGCAAGTGGCAAACAGGAGTTAAATAAATACTTTGCATTAGTTTTCACCATAGAAAACACTAACAGCATTCCAAAATATTCAAGGAGTGAAAAGAAGAGGAAATAAATACAATAATTATCTCTACAGAAAATGTGCCTGGGAAACTAATGAGGTTAGAGACTGATACTTCCCCTGCACCTGATAGGATGAATCCCAGGACATTAAAAGGAAGTAGCTATAGAGATAGTGGATGCATTGGCAATAATTTCAAGGAATCCTTAGATTCTGGAAAAGTCCTAGAGGATTGGAAAACTGTCAATGCAAAACCTTTATTTATAAAGGGAAGGAGACAAAAAATAAGTAACTATAAGCCAGATAGCTTAAATGTGTGTTATCAGGAAAAATGTTACAATCTATCATAAAGGATGTAGTAGCAAAGCACATAGAAATATATAGTATCATCAGGCAGACTCAGCAATGGCTTCATGAAGGAGAAATCATGCCTGACAAATTCACCAGAATTATCTGAGTTAGTAACAAGCAGGATAGATAAAAGGGAAAGCAGTAGATATTATATATTTGAATATTAAGACACAACACATTTGGCTAGTTAATAAGAGCCTATGGTACCGGAGGGAGTATATCAGTTTGGATAGAGGATTAACTAACAAATAGAAGACAGAGTGTTGGGATAAGGGGAACATTTACAGGATAACAAACTTTAATAAGTGGTGTGCCATAGTTATTTACATTATATATTAATGACCTGGATGAGGAAAGTGAATGTACAATAGCCGGTTTTGCAGATGACAAGAGAGTCTACAGAGGGATATGGACAGGTTGAGAGAGTGGGCAAGAAACCTGGCATTTGGAATGTGGGAAAATGTAGATATTGTGCTTTGGTTGAAGAATAGAGGAACTGATTATTATTTACATGGAGAAAGACTGCAGAAAGAAGTATTCCGGAGACTTGTGAATGAAGCACAAAATAAGCTACCCACCAGATTCAGTGAGCAATAGAGAAGGCAAATGAGAAACTCTATTTGCTTCTGAACAAGGTTCTTCAGGGACTTGGAAGACAGAATATCATGGTGGAAGGCTACAGAACAGAGGGATTTGGGAGGTCTTGAATCACAAAATACTAGCATCCAAATTTGGTGGATAATAGGGAAGGCAAATAGAATGTTGGCCTTTCTTTCAAATGGAAATGAAGTATAAAAGGAAAGGAGGTTTTGTTAAAACTATACAAGGCACTAGCCAGGCCACAGCCGGAATACTGAACAGTTCTGGGACCCTTATACTGACACTGCATCCCAAGTGTCAATGTGCACTTGCTAAATATTAA
>NC_063333.1:117814328-117833139 GCF_021869965.1 Rhincodon typus | reverse complement strand
GGGGGGGGGGGGGGGGGGGGAAGCAGCAGCAATATCATTGGACTGGTAATAAAGAGACTCAGATTGATGTTATGGGGAGATGGGTTTAAATCCTACCAAGGCAACTGAAATTTTAATTCAATAAATTGGAATTGAAAACTAGCCCAAATGGTGCCCATGTAACCATTGTTCATTGTTGTTAAAACCTATATGGTTCACTCATGTCCTTTATGGAAGGAAATCTGCCATCCTTACCTGGTCTGGCCTAAATATGGCACCAGACCCACAATACTGTGATTGACTCTTAAATACCATCTGAAATGGCTGAGAAAACCAATCAATTCAAGCAACTAGGTATAGGCAACAAATGTTGGTTTTGCCAGCAACATTAACAAAGGACCTTTTGGGCTGATGTGCACATGCAAGATGCCTGTGATAACCTGTGACCCAGAAGCAGTGAAAATAAGGAAAACATTTATCATGTAAAAAAAATGCATGCAGAATTTGTATACTTGCAAGAATGTTAATGTAAAGAACTTTAAAAGTGTGCATCAATTGTAAAGAAGTCAACTATTATTTTCTTGGAAATTAAGAACTACTGGTTCATGTGGCCTGGCAAATCTTGATCTAGAAGCAGGACCAATACGACAGAAGTTAAAACAGAAGTTATGCAGCCAGACACAAAGGGGAGCTGCAAACAAGGGACAGCTGGAATAGAAAGGACACAGAGGACTGACAATGTGTAAAACAGAAAAGAGAGCTGCAGAAGTCAAATTGTGACAGAAAGAGGAACACAGATCTCGTGTGAGGTATATCCAGTAAAGATCTCTTTTGAAAGACTGGTTTTCCATTTTGCATTAAAGGAGAACAGAATTTTAGAAGCTTTTGGGGAAGCAGTTTGAGGAAGCTAACAAGAATTGAAAAAATAAAAATTGGTGTGAATGGTTCAGATACGTGAAAACAGCTGAGAGTTTGTATTTGAGGTCTATTAACATAATTATGTTGGTTGGTCATTATAGTAGAACTTGAGAAAGCTATGCCTTCAAGACTAACATGCTTTGAGTGAAAGGGCACTCATGGATGTACTTCTGGCCAGTGTTAACAGTGGCCGGAGATGTCGGATGGAATGTGGATGTATCGAGGGCCTAATCAACTGGGTTGAAGGGCAACAAGAGTACACATAATGCTGTTTATGCAGGGAATAATTCTGTTCCTTGGTGTTGCATTGTATCAATTCTTTGTTGTATCGATTATTTAAAAAAATTGAAATTTATCTCTTCATTTGAATCAAGTATTATTTGTCTGTTAACTTATTAACATTAGTCAGGAACAGCACAAACATAAAGTAAAAGTTACAAAGAAAGTATAGGAGTTGGGATGTAATGTTGTGGCTGTACAGGACATTAGCGAGGCCACTTTTAAAATTCTGCTTACAATTCTGGTCACCTTCTATAGGAAAAATATTGTTAAACTTGAAAGGGTTCAAAATAGATTTACAAGGATGTTGCCAGGACTGGACAGTTTGAGCTGTAGGTAGAGACTGAATAGGATGAGACTTTCTTCCCTGGAACAGAGCTTGAGGGGTGACCTTATAGAGGTTTATAAAATCATGAGGGGCATGGATACGATGAATAGCCATGGTCCATTTCCTAGGGTTTGGTGGGGGGCGGGGCAAATCTGGACGGCATAGATTTAAGGTGAGAGGGGAAATATTTAAAAAGGGACCCAAGGGCAGTTTTTCCATGCCTAGTGTGGTGTGTACAGAATGTGCTGCCAGAAGTGATGGAGGAGGCGGGTACAGTTACAACATTTAAAAAGGCATGTGGATAGGTATATGAATAGGAAGAATTTAAGAGGGATATGGACCAAATGCTGACAAGTGGGACTAGGTCATATTGGGGTGTCTGATTGACATGGAAGGTTAAGCACTTTGGCCGCAAAAAGAAAAATAGGAAGACAGATTATCAGAATGACAATAAATTAGGAGAGGGGTTGCAACAAGACCTTGGTATCCTTGTATACCAGTCACTGAAAGTAAGTATGCAAGTGCAGCAGGCAGGGAAGATGACGAATGGTATGTTGATGTTCAAAGAGAGAGACAGCAAGAGCAACTGCAATTGTACAGGGCCTTGGTGAGATCTGGAGCACCGTGTGCAGTTTTGGTATCCTTATTGGAGGATGGATGTTCTGGCTGTGAAGGGAGTACAACAAGGTTTGCCAAACTGTAATGACAGTACTGACATATGAAGAAAAACTAGATCAGTTAGGACTATCGTTACTGGAGTTTAGAAGGATGAAAGCGGAGGGAAGAATTCATAGAAACCTATAAAATTGTAACAGAACCATGCAAAGTACTGGCTCTACCTGGTTGAAGGTGACATAAAAATGGCTACCCGTGAGTTTTAGTTGACACAAGATGGTGGAGAAGATTTTTAGCTGAAGCAGTAGCTTATTTAGTGTAGTATTAAAGCCATAAGTTGGGACAAATGTAGCTTTGTAGACAGTATTTCCAAGGTAACATGAATAAGATAGCATTCAAAGGGTCTTACTAATTACACAAAGGGTCCTGTTGCAAACATACAGAGACAGCTGGATAAGGGCACCCTTGAGTATGCTGACAGAACAATTCCATATTTTGCTGATTTAAAGTCTGAGATCCATCACAAATAGAATTACTTCAGTTAAGATTCCCAGATAATCAGTTATAGATTTTGAAAAATACACTAAATATTAAAGAGATCCCAGTAAATTCCTAGGACAGCCTTAGAGAATAAAGAAAGGTCTCCACACTGCTTACAGGGAGAACTGAATTACAGAAGCAGAAATCAGATATTGCAATGTGGACTGAATAAGATGCATTGTGAAAGCCCAAGGACAAAGATAGCAATATCTAATAAACACAAATCGTAGGAATACCTGGGGTTGTCCATGAAGCTGTCGACTGCTGACCATGCAGTCACATGATTAACCTGATTGGATTTATGTGATCAATTAGCAATATTATTAGTTAGTAATGGTCCAAGGTGAGCTGAAGACAAATGTATAAAAGTTTATCTTTCCTTTGTTGAGTGAAGAAGCTTCAATAAACTCTTTGATGCTGGAAGTGGACTCCCAGGTGTCAAGTGATTTATATAAATATTCTGCCCCAACACAAATTAAACACAGGAAGGATTTTCTCAATAATGAGGGAATCCAGAACTAGGGGTCACAGTCTTAGAAAAATGCAATAGATATTGAAGACAGAGAAGAGGAGAAATTTCTCTAGAGTGGTGAGTCTCTGATTGAGGTCAAAGCATTGAATGTCTTCAAGAAATAGTCAGATATATTCCTTAGGGCTAAAGGGATCAAAAGGCTATTGGGAGAAAGTAGGAACAGGGTACTGTGTTGGGTGAACAGCTGTGATCAGATTGAATGGCAGAGTAGGCTTGTAGCACCAAATGGCTTCCTCCTACTCCTACACTTTTTTTTAAAAACATTTCTAGGGTTTTAGACTTACTATGCTTATACCACAGATACACGATGCAAACAGAAAACAATGATCCAAAGAAGTCCCAGTAAAGGAATAAAAGCACAAAATCAAGCTATTGACTTTAAAAATCAAAGCAGCGCTTGGCTGCTTAATACCAATGGCTGGCTAACAGGCAGCAACGCACTCAAGTCTAAGCACTTTAAAAATCTTACCTCATGGGAAAAACAACGCATGCTTGCTTGTATCCCCACAACATTTTAGAGAAATCACAGAAACCAATGCAAGGTTGTGAAAGCAATTCAGTAACTAAATGTATTTCCACATTTATTTACTTTTGCAACATTGAAAAAACCATATAATATTTCTCAGTAATGCTTAGCCAATTTACTACAAGCACTGATGTTGCAACAATGTGAACTACATACAAGTATACCTTTACAACCATTGTGGGTTACTTCAGTCTGGTCCAGCCATTTAACTAATTTTACATTGCCTTCCCACCCAGCATCGGGGTCTGCTCCTGGCGCATCTGTTGAAAGGAAAGTATGACTTAGTTAACTCAAAGCAAACAGATTTGAAAAATATACTAAAGTAGAAAAAAACAAAATCATATTCGGTCACATCTAGGTAGATGGGAAAAGTATCACTACATTTCCAGCCCAAAGGTTAGTCCACAACTAAAAACAAGCCATATGTAACACTGGACTATCAGAGGTTGAATCTTGCGCATGTTCTGACAACAGAGATATGCAATTTGCTCGGCACTGCTATTTTTTCTATTTACATAATTGACTATAAATTGGCAACATTAAAGGGAAGTGATAATTCAGTGTCACTCCAGAGTTCTCGACACAGTTTTGAGGTTTGACACTTGTGCATGTGTTCTAATTAAGAGCTGTGTTTGCTAACACTAAGCACAGAGTGTGCACTCACATCACCTGCAGAGTCTGAGTTTATGCTGACACTGTTGGTAATATCCCAGGCAGCTTCCAAACATTCGCTGAACTAAAGAGGAAAAAAAAATGTCTTTGCAACTTCTCTCTACTACCTCTCTTGCTCCCTTCTGCCATTCCCACACTTCACCTCCCGTCCCTGCCCTCTTCCAATCCCACCCACTGGACTTGTGCAGAATGAGTACGAGCAAACAATAATGTAGGCATGTTTAAGAGGAAGCCAGCACTTGGTACATTTGTGCAGTCTTCACTCATGCAGAACATACTTCAGTGTTGACAGTGATCAAGGCAACTCCAAAATTTGGTTGTTCTTATGGCAACATTTATTTACAATTCATAATGACAAACCCAATGGCTTTTTGTATGGTTCATTTTGACCATTAGACAGTAATAACAAGGGTTTTTTTTTGTTTTTGCTTAGTAGCACAGAACTAAAATACGAACATCTTGTCCCCTTTAAGCAAAGTATTCAGTCATCAGGATTAGGACAAAAAGACTTGAAAAGAAGAAAAATCAATTTATGAGAAAAGGGGTCTGATTAGTTGAGCTATCAGCAATGGAGATGCAACAGGAAGAATAAACTGTCAATCTTAATTTTAATAGAATCCCCACAGCATGGAAACAGGCCATTTAGCCCAACAAGTCCACACCAACCCTGTGAAGAACATCCTACCCAGACCCATCCCCCTACTCTATCCCTGTAACCCTGCATTTTCCATAGCTAATGGACCTAACCTAAACATCCCTGGACACTATGCGCAATTTAGCATGGCCAATCCAGCTAACTTGTGCATCTTTGGACTGTGGGAGAAAACCGGAGCACCCAGAGGAAACCCATGCAGGCACAGGGAGAATGTGCAAACTCCACACAGACAAGGCTGGGATTGAACCTGGGTCTCTGGCGCTGGGAGGCAGCAGTGCTAACAACTGAGGCACCTTGCCACTTAGTTCTCAGACCAGAATGGTAGACTGATTGGTTAGCTTGATTCCATGAGAGTTCATTGTCCCTTTTTTCACTCCTTATGAAATAAGGTGCAATGGATACAAATTCATTTATCTACAAATGATGCTCATCTGTTAATAGATAGATATGCAATATCTAGTTTATGCAATGCATTTCACTGCAAGTCTGACTGGTGACCTTAAATTGGTTTCTATTGTAATTCTTAGCATAGTCCAGGTTATTTGTGCAGTAGCAGAAGCACATCGAATGTTGGACATAATATTTTGAGATTTGTAAGCAGGGGCTATTGAGCACAATCAGCATGCTGTCCACTGTGAATAGCTGATGGGTCATGGAGTTTGATACTGTCTGCCAATCACTGGGACATACTACCTAAATACAGGACAATGGCATTAAAACATGCAAATAACTAATTTGTGTAGTCGGCAAAACATCTTGAATAATGGCACCACTAGATTTTTTTTGGCTTATCCCTTATGTAGTCTGGCCTGCACATGATCTAGTCCCATGTGACATCATTGACTAACAGTGCTCATGGAAGGTAGGATTGGACAGCAACCACTGCCTCAACAATGTCATTCTCAAATAGTTATGACTATTGAATCTTGTTGGCCTTCTGACTGTCAAGTCTCATCCCTGCCAAGTCCTCCCCAATATAGGTCATTATTATTGTCCCCTCACACAATTTGTCAAGAAAAACGAATTCTACTTTACACAAATTGGTTATTAACATAATTCTGAGCACACACGGGATTGCTCGGTAAACACTGCCAAATCGCGGAATTACATTAACACCAAATGCTATGTTCCGAGTTCTGCAAATATGAGCTGACTTCCACAAACAGCCAAAAATGAACATGCTGGTTGAGATGACCAGCAGTCGTTGAGATGCAAAGCTTACATACCTGCTGTCACACCAGCCCTGAAATCAATTTCAAATCCTAGTTATGCATGTTGTCAAAGTGAATTCAACAAATCTGGCAACGTAGGGGCTTGCACTGGAAAATGACTGTGATAGCTGCTCAGATCATCACGAATGAAATCAGTTCGGTTTTAATGTCTTCACAAGAGCTACCACCCCTACCTGCTCTGGCCTTTTATAACTCAATCACACAATACTTGCACAATACCTTTAGTGTTTGCTGTACAACCTGCCTTGCCAGTGTTGTCCACATGCTAATGTTAGTTTTATTAAAAATATTAAAACATGAAAGCTGCCTCAATCCTATAAGGTGAATTATCACATTTGTAAGGTCCTCAAAATAAATCCAAGTGATTATTTCTAGGGTACTGCTGCCTCCACGGAAAGTCAATGAAACTGCCGTATACACACAATTGCGTAAGGCACCAATATATTCCTCTATCAGTCCAGATCTCCACAAATACTGTGACATACTGGGCAGTCATTTTACAAAATACATGTGCAAGGATGTATTTCTGCAAAAATTTAAATGCAGGTGTAAATTTAACAAAACTTCAAGAAAATAAAACTCTTGAATCTACAGTCTAGTATCTACATATGGTTACATTGATAATTAAATTGACAATTTTGGTGGTTGAATCCTTAAGATCATAAATACATACAGGTAAAGCTGATCATTGCAATATGTATTCATTTATAATGATCAAGCTGCAGGCCAAAGGTTACCTTTCCTCAGTTTTTGGATTTATGTGATTGGTACAATAAGTAGTCTTCCATAGTATTGCTCTCAGCATGTATAAAGATATGCTGCCTTATAAAAGTGCATACAGTTTAATGCAAGCTATTATTCTGCTAGGGTTGCTATAAAACAGTAAGTCCAATCATTCCTTTGTTTTAAAAAACGCTCCGGTTAAAGTTTACTGGCTAATTTATAGGGAATTTCAAAACTTGTAAAGCGTTTGATTAGCTTTGCCTCAGTCAGAAGCAGCCAGCTCGCAACAATTGGAGATAGAGAGAAATCAGGAAATTATAGACTGGTGAGCCTATCATCGGGAGTGGGGAAAATTCTCGAAGCCATTGTTAAAGATTTTATAGCAGAGCATTTAAAAAACAGTGGCAGGATCAGACAGGGCCAGCATGGATTTATGAAGGGGAAATCATGTTTGACAAATCTGTTGGAATTCTATGAAGATGTACCTAGTAGAGTTGACAAGGAGGACCTAGTTGATGTAGTATGTTTGGACTTTCAAAAAGCATTTGACATAGTCCCACATAAGAGATTAACGTTCATGATTAAAGCGCATGGGATTGGGGGAAGTGTATTGAGATGGATGGGAAATTGGTTGGCAGAGAGGGAACAAAGAGTAGGAATTAATGATTCCTTTTCAAATTGGCAGGCAGTAACTAATCGGGTGCCACAAGGATTGGTACTGGGACCCCAGCTATTCACAATATGTATTAATGATTTGGATGAGGGAACAAAATGTAACATTTCCAAGTTTGCAGATGATACCAAGTTGGGTAAGAGGTGAACTGTGACAAGGATGCAGAGATCCTTCAGCATGATCTTGACAGTATGGGTGAGTGGGCAAATCAATGGCAGATGCAGCATAACTTGGATAAATGTAACGTTATTCATTTTGGAAGCAAAAACAGGAAGGCAGATTACTACCTGAATGGCTATAAATTGGGAGAGGGGAGTGTGCATCTTGTGCACCAGTGGCTGAAGGTAAGCATGCAGGTGCAGCAGGCAGTAAAGAAGGCAAATGGTATGTTGGTCTTCATTGTGAGAGGTTGAATACAGGAGCAGGGATATGTTGTTGCAGTTGTACAGGATCCTGCTGAGACGACATCTGGAATAAAGTGTACAGTTTTGGTATCCTTTTCTGAGGAAGGACACTCTTGCTGTCAAGGGAATGCAGTGAAGGTTTACCAGGCCGATTCTGGGGTCTGACATTTGAGGAGAGATTGACTACGTTGAAATTGTTGTTGCTAAAGTCCAGACAAATGGTGGGGGGTGTGGGGGGTGGGGTTTGGAATCTCTTACAGACTTATAAAATTCTAACAGGACTGGACAGGGTAGTGCAGGAAGGATGTTCCCAATGGTGGGTGTGTCCAGAACCAGGGGTCACAGTATGGGGATTCAGGGTAGATGATTTAGGACAGAAATGAGGAGACATTTCTTCACCCAAAGAGTGGTGAGCCTATGGAATTCAGTTGATGCCAAAACACAATGTATTCAACAGGCGACTAGATATAGCACTTGGGGTAAGTGGGATCAAAAGTTATGGAGAGAAAGCAAGATTAGGCTACTGAGTTGGACGATCAGCCTTGATCGTGAAGAATGGTGGAGCAGGCTCGAAGGGTCGAATGGCCTCCTCCAGCTCCTATCTTCTACGTTTCTTTGAAGAATGTTTGGGATGTTCGGTCTGGTCTCACACCTCAGACTTGCAAAATGCAAGTCAGGCCCTTTTACAACTTCAGTACTGCACACCAGATTCATGTCTGACTTTGCTCAGGACCTTCATTTCTTTCATACTAGGGCAATCTGCAGTTCGAGAGTTAAGATGCAAGGAGTGCACACGCTGAGGCAGGCAGCTTAGAAGACCGACCTTGGTTCTTGGGGTCAATAGAATTGCCATTGTCCTACCAGATCAAAGAGATGAGCGCGAGAGAGCGAGAGAGCGCGAGAGCAAGAGCGAGAGCAAAATTAACAGAGAAACACAAGACTGAGGGACAGAGAAGCAAACAACTTAACCTGAGAACCACCTCACTTTAGGCAAGGGGAGAGGTTGAGAAGGACAGTCCTTCATGGTAACTTCAGCTGGTGCGGTTATTGAACCCAGGCTGTTGTATCACAAAGAAGCCATTCAGCCAACTGAGCTAAGCACAGGAGCTAGATGGGGGGTGGGGGAGGGGTGGGATCTGTGAGGGCGACAGCCTGTTAGAGAGAAAGCACAGCTTTTAGAACTCAGGTGTAACTTCTTGGCAGCCTTAGAGCTCGCATCATCCACTGCGGTTTGAAACCCCTTTAAAAAGCTCTGCTCTTTGGGTTGCAAATTTGAAGGCTGCCTCACAAGGAGGCCTAACACTGTGATGCAGAACATTTTACATACAGTACATACTGCTGCCAGTGAAGGAGGCTAGGAATGTTAAACATGGTGTATTAAACAAGCAACTCTGAATGGTGTTGAGCTATTCCAGTATTGCTAGAGCTGCAAATCATCTAGGCAACTGGAGAGCATTCTATCACACTTTGAATTTAAGCCTGGCAATTGGTGGACAGGCTTTGGGGAAAATAAAATTAGATGATGAGTTAATTGTAGCAAGATTCTCAATCTCTGACCTGCTCTTGTAGCCACTGCAGTTATATGGCTAGTCCAGTTCAGTTTCTGTACAAAGGAACCCCCAGGATGTTAATGGTAGGGGATTAAAATGATGGGAATCTAACTGAATGTCAAGGAGAGATCATTAGATCCCCTTGTTGAGAATGATTATTGCCTGGCACTTGTGGGCACAAATGATACTTGCCACTCATCAGCTCAGAGGTACGTAATAACATCCTCGAACAGGTTGATATAGAAAATATCTCCTACAGTTTTCTGCAGTAACATTAAACCATAAAATGCCACATCAACATTGTTATGGGTTACACTGTAGGCAGTACTCTAGTGAAAACAGCCAACAAGAATTTAAGAATGTCCTCCAAGTTCTACACAATATACAGCACAGGAACAGACCATTTGACCTACTCATTTCATGATCCCTCATGCTCCAGTTCCGCCACCTGTCATCCAATTTTCAATTCCTGTCTCAAGCAGGTGCTACCTTACCTCGTCTTAAATGCATTTGTACTATCCACCTGAACTACTCACAGATGGCAAGTTCCACATTCTCACCACTCTCTGACTAAGACGTTTCTTCTCAATCTCCAACCTGATTCTTGTATCTTATACATGGATGACCTCTAATTTTGTTCTCCTTTCCCCTCACCCCACCTGCCAAATGAAACCTTCTACTTGTGTTTGCGCCTGTTATATAGAAGGTTGCATGTTTGACAGGCTCCTTTTAAATGACCTTATTAACTATGTCATTACTTTGAGTGATTTGAGAATTTGTACTTGGATCCTTTTGCTCAATTATATCATTTAAGTTCTTATTTTTCATTATTAATGTTAACATGTTCTCCTCAATATCAAAGTCTAACAATACAATTATCTGCACTAGAATTCATGTACACATTATATATTCATGATTCAATTCAGTTCTTCTCATTTGTAAACAAACAAATTTTAGAAACTGGTTCCAAAGTCTAAATTATTTACTATTTATTTTGACTAGCAGCATTGATCTTCCAGTAACCTTATTTCCCAGAGTTATCTAAATCAGGTATTACACTCTTTACTAATTTTATGGATGGCCAGACATTCATCTCAGGCAGCCACTTCAGACGTCTGAAAAATGCCCAACTTGAAATGGAGTTGAACCTTCCTCAGCCAAGCTTAGGATACAGGATGCTGGTCTCTAAAATTAGACCTTGTTACACTCAATTGGGTCATTATTATTGTAAAATGGTTAAACAGGCAGTCTTAGCAGAAATCTAACAGCTTATAAAGAGACTTCTAGCTGTGTGGGAATTAAACAACACCCAGAGGAACATAATAGGTGTCTTCAATCCTCAGCAAGACACCTGGGTGTCAAGATCACCATGTTTTCACACTTGGTATTAGAAGCGAAGACTTAAAAAAATAATGTGGCTTAGGTGAGCACTGATAGATCAACGACAATTTTTAAATTGGTCTATTTGGATTAAACCAGTCTTTCTAGACTTTGTTATATAAAGGTATGTAAGAGGGGATTCACCAAACAGAGATTTAGAGGTTTTATTTACTGCACTGACTGATGTCAAAGTACCAGAGGCAGACCAGGGAGTGGTTCAACGGAAGTTACACATAAAACCAGCGTGTTGCACTTCGATCTTACTGTCTTGGATATGAAGATGTATCAGGTCTTATCCTCACTTAGTAAAATGTAACCACTGTCACAAAGTAGCAAGATCTGGACAACATCCAAGCTGCTAAATGACAAGTAACATTCACATTGCAAAAGTGCTAAGCTACAATGATCAAGAGAGAATCTTACCATCAGCTCTCAACATTCAATGGCATAAATAATACCAAATCCCCCACTATCAACATTGAGAGTTACTACTGACCAGAAGCTGAAGTGGGGCAGCTATTTAAAATACTGAAGTGTAGTCACAGGCTAGAAATTCTGCGGCGAGAAACTCACCTCCTGACTCCCCAGTGGCTGTCTACCGTCTACAAGACAAGTCAGCAATGTGATGCAACTCTCTACACTTGCCTACACCAAATTCAAGAAGGCAGATCACCAAACTTCTCCAGGACAACTAGAGAGTAATAAACACTGGCCTAGCCAGCAACTCCCACATCTCATGAACAAAAAAAAAATACTGATTTTAGTTTGGGAAAAGGGAATATGGGGTTAATTGGCTCTACATTTTTCAACCAGCAAAACAGACATCTCTTTTCAAAGTCTTTCGGGAAGGTCAAGAAATGCCTGTGCAACCTCTCCATGTTAACTGTGAGCACATTATAGAAAAGACAAAACATACTGGATTACAGATACTGAATTAAGCAAGAGGATGAGAATTCTAAATATAGAATACATTGTTTCAAGTTTGAAAAGCACAGGATTTAGGTTACATGCACATCATAACAAGTGCTGAATTCACACCTGATACATTGTAACGGCAGAAAGTTAGTACCGAATATACTTTCATGAGTCCTTAGTTCATACCCAACTTCAACTTAATAGTAACAGTATGCTTACTGGTACTCATCATTGTTACAAATTAAATCTGATAGAAATTTCTGGTATTTGCATAAACCAAGTTAAATGAAGAAATCCAGAATTTCTGTCAGAGAAGTTCCGCTACACCAAAAATGGGGGCATGGAGGCACAGACAGACAGATGCATGAAATTGAGGGTACCTACCCAATGCACTAAAAAGGACTGGAAATGTTAGGACTGTTACGTTTAGGGGTAAATTAATTTTAAACAGTCGTGACTGGCCCTTAAAGTAAATATAAATGTGGATACTTATCCCTCAAAAAAAAATCCCTCAAAAAAAAAGGTATGCTGCCAGTTTTTGAAAAAAAATTTTGTCTGTCTCTTCTAGCACATTCCCTTAACATTTCTATTTCCCATTTTGCCTTCCGAACGTAACTTAAATGATGTTTATGTTCTGTTTTTTTTCTGCCTAGTTGTGGTTAGTTAGAAGTTCTTCAATCAGAGCGAACAGTCTTAATGTTGTCTTGCCCCATTCACGGGCACCAGAGTCCTTGCACCAAGACATATGCCAGATTAATAGAATGATTGTCAAAAAGCTGCAAAATCTTTGCAAGAAAGTGAATAGTGAAAGCCTTTTCTAGAAAATGAGAGGACAGAGTTTTAGGATAAGAGGTAGCAGACTTAAAACAGAGATGAAAAGAAATTACTTCTCGCAAAGTACCACGAACCTGGGGAACTCACTATCCCACAGTGGAAGCCAGAACACTGAGTAAATTTGAGGAGTTAGTCAGATTTTTAACTAGTAATGGTTTAAAGGGTTACAGAGAACAGAGAGGCAAATGGAGATGATATCAGCATGATTGAATCAAATGAAGGAGCAGGCTCAAAAAAGGGCCAAATTGCCTACTTTTGCTCCATGTTCTTATGTTTTTCACCATGATGAGAGACAAGAACTTGGGCGTTTTTTTTAAACTTCAGAGCAACATCCATCACTGCTCACTTCTCTGCATTAAATTTAATATTTCGTGGCTCTTCCTGTACACTGATCTGTTTACCCTTCTAAAATATAATCCTCACTCACTGTTTGCACATTACAGGAAATTTGAAGATGTTGTAATGTGCCTTGTTCACCCAAATCCTGGTCATTAATACATTACAGACCAGTATTCCTAATATTAATCCTCGAGGAACATTCCTGTTTATCTCCCTCAAAATAACCATTAGCCATCACTTTTAGTCAAATTTTGTAATCATACTACTTTTAGCTTCTTATAGAAGCTTTAAGATTTTGCTAATAAGATTGTATGGCACTTTCGTGAAACACATTTTGGAAGTTTATATACACAGGCGCGCGCACACACACACACACACACACACACAAACCACTGCAAGGTTTATACTTTAATTTCTTTTAAATCTTCCAATTTTCTTGCATAATCTGTACATCTAAAGAGAACAGGAAGAATGTGGCCAGAGCATCTATAAATTTTCTATGAAAACAATCTATGAAATTTCCAGCCTGACGGTCCTCACCAACCAATATCACATGCCATCTCTATGAGAACTTACATCCTGGCTTTTTTTCCCTACTTAATTGTGCTGCTTCCACCTCTTCTGCTACAGCTACAAATCATTTGCTTTCATTGATGAGTAAGGTGTTGCCAAAGTGTTCACCTATTATCCTGCCATGTCCTCAGCCTCCAGGTAAAGAACCCTTTTGTTCTCCATTAACCACAACCTTAATTTTAGTAGCATTTTATGACAACTTATAAAACAATCTCTGGATTCCATCTTATATAACCTAATCTAACCAAAAAAATTTGTACAGATCCACACACAGGTCACATTTCCATAATCACACCAAGCCACTTTCGTCGAATAAGTAACTTGACACAATGCCTTATTATTTGTCAACAATTGAACAGTATGAAAAAATATGCAAGTTTGTGATACTGAATTGCATATTGAGAACTAGCTGGTACAGTGGGCTGGGAAAATTACCCTTTCATTTTGAGAGTTTGAGAAAGTCTGTCCATCATTTTGAAAGTGTAATTGTATCTAAAATACATATAAATATGCACATAAAAATGTTATTCATTTGAGTTTGGATTTTGAATCAGTGCAATGTCATTTTGGTCTGTGTATATGAGACGCATTTCTGATGCGCATGTGTATATAATTACTGGAGTGATAAATGAGAATTTCTTTGCATTGCACAATCAATATAGAAAATCTGGGTTTTCATTTTGCTTAGGAGGAAAACCCAGTTGCAAAAGCTTCTGATTTCAGTTTCCAGAAGTTCTGGTTGGAGTTAGATGAAGGACACAGCTTCTCCTGATGAAAGGAGATAGTTAAGAACAATTAGAAAGTGGGCTAACTTCAGTGTAAGAGGTTTTAAGATTTAAAATACCAGACCAGAAGTGGTTGGTTAGAAACCTGAAGCTGGGAAAGTCCAAGCTCAGTAGTGTGACTAATCAAGAAATAGGCTGTCAAAATGCTCAAGACTAAGAATTGAAAGAAACTAATAATCAAACCTGTAGATATAATTGACAAAGGTACCCTCTCCAGTCTTCAAGTATGATAAACTGAGGCATTGGGACATATGGCTTTTATTTCCACTGTTTCAAAATCTTTCAATTGTTTTGCATATAAATAGTTTGGTTTATTCTATTTGATCTTCATATCTTTTGCATAATAAACTTCTGATTTATTGTTGAAACTAAATTTGCTGCATTGTGTGCTTGTATTTTAGTGAAAGATATCCTTGCCAAAGCAAAACAAAAAAAAAGAGCAAAAAACAAAATGGTCTGGTCAAGCTAGATTTCAGTCTAGGAATTGATATGTCCACTAATAATGGCCAGGATCATAACATAATTCTTTAGTAAAGATCTGACCTAGCTTCCAATAAGAACAGGCAGAGCACAAATGATTACCTCAATGACGACCTCAAAGCTTGCTGATAAAGTAAATGGAAACAAAAATCACATGGGGGTGTAGCAGGAATGTGCACGTTGCTGAAGTAGGACAAAGAATGCTCTAGCTGCAGCAGATACGGGTGTGCTCCATTATCTAGAATTCAAATCTTTCAATTGAGTACAGAATTCAATCAAAAATTATATAAATAAACTGTAACTGAACACTCACCAATGTCACTGATATGCTAGCAAGGAGAGGTCAAATGGCCTGTTGTGTAGTCTTAAATGACAAATGACCAAAGGCATTCACATTGTTCGATTTAAAGGATGATAACGTGGTATCATACATACACACATTCTGAAGAAGGGTCACCAGACCCAAAACGTTAACTCTGATTTTTCTTCACAGACGGTGCCAGACCAGCTGAGCTTTTCCAGCAACTTCTGTCCTTGTTCCTGATTCACAGCATCTGCAGCTAAGTGGTTTTGTATTTGCATTACAAGAAACATAATTTACAAAGGGTCTAAGGGATGTGCATGGGTCTCAATCTACACTTGAAGGAAGTTTTTGTAATATTTTGATATTAACTGATTTATTTTTTGCTATACAATTGGCCTGAAATATATTTATCCTATTTGGACAGTGAAACTTTATTACAAAATAAATTTAGATGCATCAAAATTTCTGCATCTTTCTCCCTTGTAATTTCGCTCACTGCTCTCAAAGACATCATATCATGCAGTGGCATGATGGCACAAACTGAATTTTTCATCCTTCCCACTAGATTGGCCTGTCTGCCTGTTCCCATTAGCCCACTGACTTCATAATCACAATTTCCTATATCAGTTTATCACAGAAATGTTATTACACAGGAACCCAGGTGTCCTGGCCCAGAGGTGTTAAAGAAGGGGTTGCATAAAACCCACACAGCAATAGATTACTGCCAGCTGCTCTGATGCAGAGAGCTGCAGATAATAGACAAGTCAGAATTCAAAGTAAACATGTTGTTATACTGCAAATGACTAGCCCTTACTTGCATTCTGACAAATACAGCTACGGGCAATTCGTTAAAAGCCACGGCAACGTTCCAAAAATTACTTCAACCTTCCTCATCTTTAAATGCTTGTCTCAAACTCACATTATGCTTTGTTTCAACATTTTTATTTTGAAAATTACAAATCGAGTTAAAATAATAGCGCTTGCAGCAAAAAGGAGGCGATTCCGTCCGTTATGCGTGCTGGTTCTCTGAAAAAGTGTCAATCAACACGTTGGGGGGGGCGGGGGTAAGGGGAGAAGTATCTTTTGCTTCCACGCCCGACAAAAGTAATTTCTAAAATAGGACGAAAATGTAAAGCTACAAAAACAGAACAATTTTAATTCAGAAGGAGGTTAGAATCGGGAATTGGACAAGTTGGAACAGGAGCGTTCATCCTTCAAATTACCTCTTAGCAAAGAAAGCGCGTGAGTGGGTTGAGTTCAGACAATTTCACAACAAGTCTTGAAATTGGATCTCCCTGATTGAACATCAGTTCCGCGGGGCTGTGTTGGCTAAGACGCCAAGTACCCAGAATACCCACGGAGTTACCTGCGATCCGATTCAAAGTGACCCAGTAATGTTCATCCGGGCTGTAAGTGTCCCTCGACCACTGCAGCAAGTCCTTCGCCCGCACGTCCCGCAGCACAAAACCCACAAAGTCACGGGTGAGGACGTAGTAAGCGGAGCCGAAGTAGAGCTTCAGGCCGTGGGGGACGCCGTCCGCCTTCTTGGCCGGGGTCTGGATCACGTAGGACTGCCCGGGGGCGACGTACTCCCGGTGGACGTGGCTGGTCCTCAGCTTCACGTGCTCGGGCTGTGGGACCCCCGGCGTGATGTTCTTGCTCTTGCGCTGGCTCTTGAGGAACCGTACCAGCTCCCGGTTGGTTTTCAGCGGGTAGTCCTGGCCACACAGGTTGATCACGTACTTCCAGCTGACCGGGGACTCCACCAGCTCCCGCATGCAGTTGATGTCCGCCTGCAGCCGGGAGAAGCCGCCGTACACCACCGTCTCGCTGCGGGACGCGAGGAACACGTTGCGGAAGCAGGAGGCCAGCTCCTGCACCCGGCGCCTGAACTCCGCCGACGTCTTGTTGTCCACGTGGATGCAGTAGATGTTCTGCGGGGCGTAGATGGCCCTGAAGAGCCACAGCAGGGTGTCCAGGTCCTTGTGCACAGTCAGGATGTAGGCCAGGGGGAAATCCGCCTCCTCCTGCGACAGGGTCCGGGTGATGTACGAGTGGGCAGCCAGCAGGCGGGTGCAGTTGAGGGGGCTCTGGTCCCTGGCCTGGGGCCGGTGTAGCTGCTCACACCGAGCCCCGATCCCCACGGCGGCCGCCTTGCCCTGGAAGAGCGCGGTGCACAGCTCGTCCGGGTAGTCCCCGCAATCAGCTCGCTCCAGGCTCCAGGCCTGGGGCACGGGCCGCCTGACCTTGCCGGTGATGTAGATACAGAGGCAGACGGCGGCGCTTACCGAGGCGCACAGCAGGAAGCTCCATTTCGCCGCATTCATTGGCCTCGCTGCGTGAGCCACTCCGAGACCCAGCAGCAACCTGTACCATGGTCCGCACTAGCCCCGACCACCCTGCATTGGCTGTCTCTTTCCCGGGTCCCCTTCCGTATCCCGGCTCCACCCAACATTGTGTTTCACAAAAAAAAGGGGCAGGGACTGTCTCCGAGCTCAATGCGGAGAAGCGTGAGAACGTGCCGTGTGTGAGGGGAAGTCGGTGGAAAAATGTCAACACCGCACTGGCCACGGCTGACTATTTCCAGCATCTACCACCACCCCCCCCCCCCCTACTTTTTGACAAAAAAAACCCAGAAATTGCTGGGGAGAAGAGAACATTCTCTGCGGAACAAAAACAGAAGTTATCGGGAAAGCTCAGCAATTCTGGCAGCATCTGTGAAGAAAAAAAATCATAAGACTTAACACAAGGTGTGGGGTTCGATGAACACAGCAGGCCAAGCAGTATCAGAAGAGCAGAAAGGCTGACGTTTCGGGTCTGGACCCTTCTTCAGAAAAAAAAAATGAGACTTAACGCAGTTCTTTCGGTTTTTATAAAATTTTCTGCGGGTCTGGCAGTATCTGTGCAGAGAAAGCAGGGTTAACATTTCGGGTTCAGTGAACCTTCTGCAGAACCCCCTTTTGAATTAGTCTAGCTTGATGTTCTGCAGTTTGACTGATATATTGGATAAAGGCCAGCACCATAAAGCTAATACCCAGATCAAACCATGCTGCCTCTCTGAGGTTACCGTGTAGACGCGGAATGTTATGAAGTGAGATAAACTTTCAAAGAGCGCTACCTTCTTGCAAGAATGAATACAAGGAAAGATCAGTAAATTCTGTAATGACCCTTATTTACAAGGGTTTATTGTTTTCTCCACCTCACAACAAAACTCCAGGAGATCATGTCTGATACTACTTTTCAAAAACAAATTCCTCCCCCGGGTTATGGGAAGGTGGGTGTTATCGCCCAAAACGGTGGACGATGTTCCTTAGGGAAGGAAACTGCAATCCTTACTTGGTCTGGCCTACATGTTTCTCCAGACCCACAGCAATTTGGTTGCCTCTGAACTGCCCTCTGGGCAATTAGGAATGGGCATTAAATGGTGGCCTACTCAGCAACACCCTCATTCTGGTGAAGGGTCAGTGCTGTCAAGAGGTACTTGTTCAGCAACAACCTACTCACTGGCCAGAATCTTGCATTCAGCAGGACTACACTGCCCGGGAATTCGCGGGGGAGGAAGACTGGGAGGGGGG
>NC_063333.1:117786612-117804328 GCF_021869965.1 Rhincodon typus | reverse complement strand
GTGAAGGGGAGGGTGGGGGAGCAGGAGGGGGGAAGCGGTGGGAGAAGGGAAGGAGAGGGAGCGGGAGGAGGGAGGGGGACCGGGAGGAGGGGCAGCGGGGGGGAGGGGAAGGGGAGCGGGGAGGTGGTGCAGGAGGGGGGAAGGGGGAGGGAGGGGGGAAGCAAGGAAGGGGGTGGAGGAGGCGGGGAAGAAAGAGGGGAGGGGAGGAGACAGGGGAAAGGGGGGTAAGAGGGAAAAGGGAAGGGGAAGCGTGGGAGGAGAAAGGGGAAAGCATTAGAGGAGAAAGGGGCAAAGGGAGGAGTGGAAAGGGAGGAGGGGAGTGGAAACAGAGGAGGGAAAGGAGGAGAGTAAGAGGGGACAGGGAGGGGAAAAGAAGAGGGGAAAGGAGGTGGGAAGTGGGAGGGGAAAGGGGAAGTGAGAGGGGATGAGTGGAAATGGAGGGGAAAGGGAGAGGAGAGGGGAGGAAGAGAAGCTGGGTAGGTGGCAGGGCCAGGGAAGTGAAGGAGTGAGGTGGGAAGGGAGAATGGGTGGGCAGAATGGAGGGATCGAGAGACAGACAGAAGGGGGCATGTGGAAGTGGGGTGGGGATGTGAGTGGAAGAGAGGAGAGCAGAAGTTAGTGAAAAGAAAGAGTTGTGTTGAGGGCCACATGTGGGAGAGATTTGGAGATATACCTATCACTCACCTTTTATTTGTGTTTGTGCAGCGCCAGGACACGACTGCAGGAAGTGGGGATGCTTGCTAAACAATGATTCAGAACTCTTCATGTCTTAAACTGCTGAAAAAGTTAATTTTGTGAAAGTATTTTTTGTCTTGCTCTCAGCAGGACAATTCACAAGAATATTTTGAGGGGAAAACCAATATATTTGTGCATGAGAGATGAGTGCTGATCAGTTGGCAAGTCTTGGCAGACTTAGATGCATCAACAATTCCATTGTTCCCGCTAGCCATTAGAAACCATCCACAGCCTGAATTATGAAGTTTTGAACAACCAAGAGCATGGAGCATACTTAGACTTCTGAAAACAGGCAGTTACAGCAGATCGGCTAACTTTTTCTATTGAAGATGTAAATAGATAATAATTTACATACTTAAGAAATTTGTTCCAGAAGTGGCATGTTACAGTGACTTGGCATGTTACAGTGCCTTTGTTAATTGGACATGTAGACATTTTACTTGAACAAGTCACTGTGACATGTCATTTTTGGAACAAATTCCTTTTTAAGCACATTCTGAAGGAGGACAACATGACCAAAGCTCACATCAGTCAACACAGCAACATAACTTAGCCCAAGGAGCAAACCAACAAAACCAAAATCCAATTTCTACATGCTACATTTAGTGTTATGAACATTCAGGTTTAATGGTGTTTGTGTAATTTGAGCTGAGCCACGTTGTAATGGGGAAATGGATTCTGCACAGTACACTAAAGGTTTTTAGCTTTGTTATTGTAGTTAATCTTGTTGCATTTAAACACAGCCAAAGACTCCAAACTCCCTCAATTTCTTCTGCAGGGTCCGTTCCCACAGCATTATCAAATTCTGGTTTCATTCCTACTTAATGTGGTCACCAGATACTTTTAAAGTAGTTCCTCTTCTCACCTCAGGACTTTGTTCGAGGCTTCTTCTTGTACTTTCTCTATTGCTGCCCATTGGCCACAATATCAAAAACAAGTGGATAGTTTCCATATCTATGCAGACAACATCCAAATCATTTCTCCTCACTGTCATACTCAAAGTCACACCACTGTGTTGACTTATTGTTCTTGTTTTATTCCATGTATCATGTGGCGTATAAATATGCTTGACTTGCTACAATACTTCCCTTTTGTTTCAGACATTGGACACTAATCTATGCAATATGCTTCTTCTGGCTTCAAAGCCAGTTTTGTAATCTACAGTGTTTCTACTCAATGATAGCTGTTGGCTTCTTGGTCAACATGTTCACCTTTGAGAATCTGCCAAAGTTTAAATAACTGTAAGATCTATGAATCCCTTCTTCAATATAGTCTGTGTTAGTCCTGTATGTAGATAGATTTTTACAACAATTGGCAGCTTCATAATCACTATTATTAGTACTGGGGTATTTTTTGTAAATTTAATCCCATAATAAAATTTCTTTGTATTATTTGCCCAGGCCTTGATTACTAACTCAGTAAAATTACATTATCCTATAATTATCCACCATATGGCCACATCTGTACTTATATTGTAGCAGGTACTGAGAAATATGAGCAAATATAAGGAAATATTATGTTCTTCCTCACCACAAATGAAAAGAAGTCACAATGTGCATGTCCAAGTTCCTGAAATATAATTTCACCAATTAAGTTACAATGTGCTGTAACTGCTAACACTGCACTGTCGACTGCTGTGTTCAAAAGCTTTGGGATTCGAGGTCAGATTGTAATATGAGAGAGCAGTATAATGTGTGCTCAATGTTCTTTTACTGATAACCTGTAGCCAGCTACAGGAGCATATAATTTTGCAACTGCACCAACTGAGCATTGGAGAATCTGTTCCCAATCAGTAATCACATCATTTCATGAAAACTTGCTGTGCGTTAACTGGCTGTCATATTCCTGCATTAGAACAGGACATTATAGACAAGAATTTGCATCTGGGTTCCGGAACCTGACTTTGGAAACATTTTGCTATAAAAGGTAGTAGTGCTGAAATAGTTAACATTGAACTTGTGTTTGACTTTGAGCTATTGTTTTCACATGTACTCAGATACAGTGAAAAGTATTGTTTTGTGTGCTATGAAAGCAGATTGTACCATACAAAGTGCGTCAGGGTAGCAGAACAGAGTGCAGAATTATTTGCCACAGACTCTGATGAGGTCATAAGGGCTCGTTTGAAAAAAATGCAGAATATCTTAGGATCTTGTAGAGCAAAGACCTATATCCATAGGTCTCCTTGTTACTAAGACAATGTCTTATTAATGTAACTCATACATGATAGCTGTCATGCAAGAGAGCATCTTCTCATTAAAACTCACTTGTGCTTTTCCTCTACCATTGTAAGCCAAGTAGGCCTAGTCAAGGAAAGAGGCTGGTGATAGCAAACTACCCCAAATCATAAGCAAGTAGTGACATTACAGCATATAAAATGTGGACATTCTTTCTTATAACCGCAAGTCATCACAACAGAATTCTAGTGGACCCACAGGCAATACTGGACTGTTACAACTTCAAAGAAATTTCATTTCTGAAGAAGGGTCTAGGCCCGAAACATCAGCCTTCCTGCTCCTCTGATGCTGCTTGGCCTGCTGTGTTCATCCAGCTCTACACTTTGTTATTTTTAAGTTTGTCAGAACCTGTTTATGTCAATGGACATCTCATTAATTTTAAGCTTCATATAGAAACAGTGTCACCCTCTAATCAGATTGATCGTGAAATCAGTAATGTTGGTGAGAAGAAAAAGCCTACAGGGATGAAATTATAGTCCAGATGGAACCACTCAAATTAAAAGTATGCTACAAACAACATTGTATCAGTGAGGCACAGAATAGAATTCATACATAATTCACAATCAGGAAAGATTTGTAACTCGGGTTGTGGGTGAGGTTGTTGACTTGCTCACTGAACTGGCTTGTTTTCTTTCAGACGTTTTGTCACCATGCTAGGTGACATCGGTGAGGCCTCCAATGAAGCAATGTTGTTCTACTCCACTTGGAATTTATACTGTCTGGTCCGTTACAGTGAGTAGTGTCATTCCCAGTTTTGACCTGTATGGGTTTGTATATGGGGTCCAATTCTATATGTTTATCGATTACATTACGGGTAGAGAACCATGCCTCTAGGAATTCCCGTGCGTGTCTATGTTTGGCTTGGGCTACTATAGTTACATTGTCCCAGTTAAACGGATGGCCTTCATTGTCCGAGTGTACTGATATAAAGGAGAGTTCGTCATGCTGTTTTGCTGCTAGCTGATGTTCATGTATTCTGATGGCTAGTTTTCTTCCTGTCTGTCCGATGTAATGTTTGTGGCAGTTGTAGCATGGTATTTTGTAAACCACGTTGGTTCTGCATGTTGTGGGAATGGAGTCTTTAATCCTTGTGAGTGTTTTTCATAGAGTGGTTATAGGCTTGTGTGCTTCCATGATTCCTAATGGTCTTAGGAGTCTTGTTGTCAGTTCTGATATGTTCTTGATGTATGGCAGTGTAGCCAGTGTCTCAGGGCGTACTGTATCCTCCTGTTGTCTGTTTAGTAGGGATCTGCGGATGAAGTTGTGGGGATATCCGTTCATAGCAAAGATTTTGTATAGGTGCTGTTCCTCTTTCCTGCGTAGTTCTGGAGTGTTGCAGTGAGTCGTGGCCTATTTAAATAGTCTCCTAATGCAGCTTTGTTTGTGGATGTTGGAGTGGTTGCTGTGGAAGTTGAGGATTTGATCAGTGTGGGTTGCTTTTTTGTATACTGAGGTTTGGAGCTCGCCATTGGTCATACGCTCAACTCTGACTTCCAGAAATGGAAGCTGATTGTTGTCTTCTTCTTCTCTTGTGAATTAAATCCCCATGAATACACTGTTGATGAGGTGGTGGGTCTCTTCTAGTTTGTTGCATTTAATAATGACAAATGTGTTGTCTACGTATTGGATTCACAGTTAAGGTTGAATGCAGGGAGGGCAGTGTGTTCTAGTGCTTGCATGACTGCTTCTGCAATGAGTCCTGAAATGGGTGACATCATTAGTGTACCATTGATCTGTTTGTATACTTGACCATTAAAGTCAAAGTGTGTGGTGAGGCACAGGTCTAGTAATTTGAGAATGTTGTCATTGCTGATGGAGCTGCTGGTCTGCATTGCTGCTTCCTCTAGTAATGTGGCCAGTGTTTCTTTGGCTAGTGGGATGTCGATTGATGTGAATTTAGCAACACACTAAAAATTGCCCGACAATGGGAAACCTTCGCCAACCGACTGAGCTGTACCTGTGAACAACTTCACTTTCTCCACGAACCAGGTACTATCCCACAGTGTGAAATACAAACCTCCACTCAACAACCCTCGGGCATATAAAATAGCTGAACAGAATGGATGCAGAATGCTACGAGTAATGATTAATGATGTCCATAACTGACTTTACAGGTATGAACGGGAAATTTCACGCCAAAAATCGCAATATCTAAACACTATGGACCAGCAGTGGACTACAATCCTAGAACAGGCCATCACTATCAATCAACACAAGACCAAAACTAAGAAGAGACACGAGCTACAGGAGAAACTCACCAAACTGACCCACCACAAAGGTAAGGACAACAACAAACAAACCAGATACATGGATAAGAAACCTATCCAGCAGACAACTCATAGAAACGGAGAAAGCTGTCCTATTACATGGACTGAACTATAACCACAAAGATGCAAATAGAACAGATTTCATGGCCGCCCTGGCCATGACAACAGATTCATGGACGAAACACAACAAGCTATCCAACAAACTATAATCCCCACACTACATAGAAGGAACGAATGGGACACCCTGAACATGGAGAGAAAAGCACTAGATAAACTCAAGAAAGACAAGAACATTATAATCCTACCAGTGGGCAAAGGGCGCATGACCGTCATTATGAACAAACCAGACTATGGTAAGAAAGCACAGACATTGCTTGCAGGTACAACCACTTACCAACAGGTGGTGATAGACCCAATACTGCAGCTAAGTAATAGGATCACCCAGACACTGAAGAGACTTGCTTATAAACAGTGTTTTTGTCCTTCAGGTCCACGATATGATTGATGATTCTTCAGATTCCTTTCATCGAAATTATTGACTACTCCTCTGAAACCATCAAATCCGTAGCTTGCCTTCTTATCAGAAGTAACTCCTCAGTTTGTTGCATTTTGTGTTAGATGTCTGTTTCAAGAACATCCTGCTCATGTAATTAACTCCTTAAATTCTTCAGCAGGATAGCTAGTTATCCTTGTGGCATGAGGCAGCCAGTTGTCAAGCCGACATCCAAAATAGTTTTGTTTGTGTAGCTTTGATTCCTTCTAAAGTTTGAGAAGATTTGTAGCTCGCGTTGTGGATGAAGTTGTAGACTTGCTCGCTGAGCCAGTGGATTTGATTGCAAACATTTTGTCACCCTGCTAGGTAACATTGTTTGTGCACCTCTGGTGAAGCGTCAGTGTTCTGTCCCGCTTGTTATTTGTATGCCTCTGTTTGTTGGGGTGTTTGGTACCACTTCCGGTTCTGTTTCTCAGTGGTTTGTACACAGGGTCTAATTCAATGTGTTTGTTGGTGGAGTTCTGGTTAGAATACCAGGCCTCCAGGAATTGCCTAGCGTGTCTGTTTGGCTTGTGCCATTATGGATGTGTTGTCCCAGTGAATTAGTGTCCTTTGTTGTCCGTGTGTAGTGAGACAAGTGAGAATTGGTCATGTCTCTTGGTGGCTAGCTGGTGTTCGTGTATCGATATTGTCAGTTTTCTTCCGGTTTGGCCTATGTAGTGTTTCTCACAGTCCTTGCATGGTATTTTGTATATTACACCGGTTTTGTTGGCTTTGGCTATGGGACCCTTTGCATTCGTCAATACTGTCGTAGGGTGGTTGTTGGTTTGTGGGCTACCCTGATAACTAGGGGTCCAAGTACTCTTGTGGTCATCTCTGAAATGTCCTTGACGTACAGTAGGGTGATTAGTGAGTCTGGTCGTGTTGTGTCTCCCTGTTGTTGCCTGTCTTGGAGGTAACAGTGGATTATGCTTTTTGGGTATCCATTCCTTTTGAAGACTCGGTATAGGTGCTGCTTTTCTGCTTTGTGTAGTTCCCAGTTGCTGCAACGTGTTGTGGCTCATTTAAATAGTGCTGTGATGCAGCTCTGTTTGTGGGTGTTGAAGTGGTTGCTCATGTAATTGAGTATCTGATCCGTATGTGTGGTCTTTCTATATACGCTAGTCTGGGTTCCCCTTTGTTTTTGCGTTCTACCATTATGTCCAGGAAGGGTAGTCGGTGGGAATTCCTGGAGGCCTGGTATTCTAACTGGAACTCCATCGACAAACACATTGAATTAGACCCTGTGTACAAACCACTGAGAAATATAACCGGAAGTGGTACCAAACACCCCAACGAACTGAGGCGTACAAATAACAAGCTGGACAGAACACCGACGCTTCACCGGAGGCATGTTGACAATGTTACCCAGCAGGGTGACGAAACGTTTGCAACCAAACCCAGTGCTCAACGAACAAGTCTACAACCTTTGACTCCCTCTTCTTCCAGACATGGCTACTTGCTTTCATTCCTATATAAGGAGTTTGTCCTTGTCTTTAAGTCTATTCCAGACAGTTATTACTGCTTCTTTCCATGAATAGAAATTTATCTTTGTTGATTACTTCAGTCCATGAACAGTTATTAACATTCTGAAGTTTACAATATTACAAAGAATTTCAGGAGATTAAATGTCTTTCTGATAGGGTAATGGATTAACTATCTGGTTTAGCAGGAATAAATGTTCTCAGTGAAGGACATACAAGAGATAAAAGAAAAGGTCTTCCATTCTAAAAGGACTCACAGAACACAAAGGAACAAAAACAAAACCAGGATCAACAATCCTCAAGCCAATCTTCCTATTCGAAGAGAAGATGATCTAAAAGGTATTGTGAAACCTCCAGACTGGCTGAATTTGTGAAATCAGAGCACGGAGATGGGCTAGTGATAAATGCATTATATTAATGAATACATGTTAGAGTCATTGAGGTCTACAGCACAGTAAAAGGCTTTCAGCCCATTGAGTCAATGCAAAGTAAAAACAATGATCTAACTGTGGGAAAACATCTTGGAGGGATGTGTTGTATGAAGTAATGGCTCTGAAAGAAACGTTATTGGGACTAATTCTTGACAGGACTAGGACCAATATCCTCATTAAGGATATTTGCTTGTCTTGTTGGGAAGGTTTTAAACTAGGTTGGTGGAGGGGTTGGAAACCTAAGTGGGAAGTCAGATCCAAGAGAAACAAAACCAGTAAAAAGGAGAGAAAAGTGTAGTAAGCAAAAAAGAAAGATGAAACAATGACAAGCATTAAATAGGATCAAAATGGAGAATAATGTTAAAAAGACTGAATTCAAAGTAAAATACATAAATTGAGGTAATGGATGATTTTATTGCCATTGCAGAGATATTGCCATTGGCTGACCAAAATTGGAAACTGAACATTCAGTATTTTCTACATTTAGAAGGGACAGACAGAAAAGAAAAAGGTGGTGAGGTAGCATATCTAATAAGGGATGTCATCAATTCATTAGTAAGACAGGGTCAGAGACTGAAGGATCAAGATAGAATCAGTTAGGGTGGATCTAAGCAACAGCAAGAGGAAGCAAACATTGGTGCAAGTTGTTCACAGAACAAACTGTAGTACTAATATTAGGTACATTATAAATCTTGATATTAGATATGCATATAATGTGGTTAATACAGTAATAACGGGTAACTTTTTTTGCATATTGACAGGGTTAACCAAGTCAACACCAATACTGTAGAGGAGGAATTCCTAGAATATGTACAAGGTGGATTTCTGGAACATAATACTGTGAAGATAACTAGGGATCAGACTATTTTGGGTTTGGTGTTGGTTGGTGAGAAAGGGTCGATTAATTAACAATCTTGCTGTAATGGTGACCGTAATATGATAGAATTTTTCATTAAGTTTGAATCTGACATAGTTCATTCTAGAACGATGATCTTAAATCTGTGCAAAGGAAATTATAAAGGCCAGAAGGGAAAGTCAACTAGAATGGACTGGCAAAATAATTTAAAAGAAATGGCTGCGTACAAGCAAGTTAAAGTAATACTACAAGGTCTATAACAGGTATAAATTTCTCCAAGACACAAACCCTGAACAGAAAAAAGGTAAATCATCCATGGATTGTGAAATAAATTAAAGGTTGCTTTAGGTCAAAGGAAGGGGCGTATAGAAATGTCAGAAATACGGAAGCTTAAGCATTGTGAGCAATTTAAGACCCAAAAGGAGATCCACAAAATTGATAAAGAGAATACAAAGGCACACTAGCAACTAACATACTTGCAGACTGCACAAGCTTCCATTGACATAATGAAAGGTAAATGATAAGCTATGGCAAATATGGGCAGGTGGGGACAAGAGAATTTATAGTCTAGACCGTGGAAACTGCAGAAAAAGTAAGCAATTCTTTCACGTCTGTCTTCACAGAGAAGATACAGAAAATCTGCCAGAAATATAGATGACCAAGGGACTTGTGTAACTAAAGAGCTAAAAGAAATCAGTATCAGTGTCAAAATAGTACTTTTTTAAAACAAAAAGCTGGACTGTGGCTTGATAAATCTCCTGGACCAGACAAGCTTTATCTGAGTGTATTGAAAGAAGTAGCAACAAAGGTAGTGAATGCATTGATAATTCTCTTTCATAATTTTAAAAAGGTTTTAGAAAGGTTCCAGCCAACTAGAAGGTATCATAGATAACAAGGTGTAGAGCTGGATGAACACAGCAGGCCAAGCAGCATCAGAGGAGCAGGAAAGCTGACGTTTCGGGCCTAGACCCTTCTTCAGAAATGGGGGAGGGGAAGGAGATTCTGAAATAAATAGAGAGAGAGGGGGAGGCGGATAGAAGATGGATAAAGGAGAAGATAGGTGGAGAGGAGACAGACAGGTCAAGGAGGTGGTGTTAGAGCCAGTAAAGGTGAGTGTAATTGGGGAATTAGGGAGGGGATAGGTCAGTCCAGGGAGGATGGACAGGTCAAGGGGACGGGATGAGGCTAGTAGGTAGGAGATGGGGGTGGGGCTTGAGGTGGGAGGAGGGATTAGGTGGGAGGAAGGGCAGGTTAGGGAGGTGGGGACAAGCTGGGCTGGTTTTGGGATGCGGTCGGGGGAGGGGAGATTTTGAAGCTTGTGAAGTCCACATTGATACCATTGGGCTGCAGGGTTCCCAAGCGAAATATGAGGTGCTGTTCCTGCAACCTTTGGGTGGCATCGTTGTGGCACTGCAGGACGCCCAGGATGGACATGTCGTCCAAGGAGTGGGAGGGGGAGTTGAAATCGTTCGTGACTGGGAGGTGCAGTTGTTTAGTGCGAACCGAGCGTAGGTGTTCTGCAAAGTGGCCCCCAAGCCTCCACTTGGTCTCCCCGATGTAGAGGAGGCCACATCTGGAACAGCGGATACAGTATACCACATTAGCAGATGTGCAGGTGAACATCTGCTTGATGTGGAAGGTCTTCTTGGGGCCTGGGATGGGGGTGAGGGGTGAGGTGTAGGGACAGGTGTAGCACTTCCTGCAGTTGCAGGGAAAAGTGCCGGGTGTGGTGGGGCTGGAGGGGAGTGTGGAGTGGACAAGGGAGTCACGGAGAGAGTGGTCCCTCCGGAAAGCAGATAAGGGCGGGGAGGGAAAAATGTCTTTGGTGGTGGGGTCGGATTGCAGATGGCGGTCATGTCAAAGGATGATGTGTTGGATCCGGAGGTTGGTGGGGTGGTACGTGAGGATGAGGGGGATTCTGTTTTGGTTGTTATTGCAGGGAGGGGGTGTGAGGGATGAGTTGCGGGAAATGCGGGAGACACGGTCGAGGGCGTTCTCAACCACTGAGGGGGGGATGTTGCGGTCCTTGAAAAACGAGATGTTTGGGAGTGGAATGCCTCATCCTGGGAGCAGATGCGGCGGAGGCCAAGGAATTGGGAATAGGAGATGGCATTTTTGCAGGAAGGTGGGTGGGAGGAGGTGTATTCTAGGTAGCTGTGGGAGTCAGTGGGCTTGAAATGGATATCGGTTTCCAGGTGGTTGCCAGAGATGGAAACAGAAAGGTCCAGGAAGGAGAGAGAGGTATCAGAGATGGTCCAGGTGAACTTAAGGTTGGGATGGAAGGTGTTGGTGAAGTGGATGAACTGTTCGAGCTCCTCGTGGGAGCACAAGGCAGCGCTGATACAGTCATCGATGTAACGGAGGAAGAGTTTAGGGTTTAGGGCCAGTGTAGCTACGGAAGAGGGATTGTTCCACGTAACCTACAAAGAGGCAGGCATAGCTTGGGCCCATGCGGGTACCTATGGTCACCCCCTTTGTCTGTAGGAAGTGGGAGGAATTGAAAGCGAAGGGGTGAGGACAAGTTCAGCTAAGTAGATGAGGGTGTCAGTGGAGGGGGACTGGTCGGGCCTGCAGGCCAGGAAGAAGCGGAGGGCCTTTAGGCCATCTGCATGGGGAATGCAGGTGTATAAGGACTGGACGTCCGTGGTAAAGATGAGGTGTTGGGGACCAGGGAATCGGAAGTTTTGGAGGAGGTGGAGGGCGTGGGTGGTGTCACGGACGTAGGTGGGGAGTTGCTGGACCAAGGGGGAGAAAATGGAGTCAAGATAAGTAGAGATAAGTTCGGTGGGGCAGGAGCAGGCGGAGACAATGTGTCGACCAGGACAGTCAGGTTTGTTCCCTAACTCCCCACCTACGCTCACCTTTACTGGCTCCAACCCCGCCTCCTTGACCTGTCTGACTCCTCTACACCTATCTTCTACTTTATCCATCTTCTATCCGCCTCCCCCTCTCTCCCTATTTATTTCAGAATCCCCTTCCCCTCCCCCATTTCTGAAGAAGGGCCTAGGCCTGAAACGTCAGCTTTCCTGCTCCTCTGATGCTGCTTGGCCTGCTGTGTTCATCCAGCTCTACACCTTGTTATCTCAGATTCTCCTGCATCTGCAGTTCCTAGTATCTCTAGAAGGTATCATATGTAGCTCCACTATTGAAGGAAGAGGAAGAGGGAGAGTGGAGAGCTACAGACCTCTATGGGCAAGTATATTTCTCCTCAGATACAGAAATCAAAACCATACAAAATTCTCCAATGATTGAATTTCATCTTTTAACAATGGTAATATTAATAGTTACAATGACAGGCGGTATGATAAACCACATTTTAAGTAAGTAAACTGGGATCAAAATATCATGTTTTAGATCAGCTCCTCCAATCTTAAATTGAACACAGCACATGAGATAGCTTGGAATCATCACCCTTGATGATAGGAATGTGCCTGTGTGGAAGCAAAAAAAAATAAGTGAGCCATCTTGCCTTCATAAAAACAGTGTGACAAGTCACAACAAGTAAGTTAAAGACACTATAGATGGATATCTCATGCGGGAACTGAATTTCTGTTTTAAACCAGTTTAAAGCATGCAAATAAATAATTGCAGCTGCAAGACAGAGACTGTTTAGTTTCAAATCCAAACTCCCAAGCTTATTATCTGTGGTCACTATTCCTCAATAAAGTTATGTCCTTGTATTGGTCACATATAGGCCAGACAAGGTAAAGGTGGCATTAGTAAAGCAGATGGGTTTTTCCTGACAATTGACATGGTGAGATTCGAACCTGGGTCCCCAGACCATTAGCTGAGTTTCCTGAATTAACAGGCTATTACCACCAGGCCATTGCCTCCACACATCACCCCTCTTCCAAACAGGAACAAAGATCCACAAGTCATTAGGCACTGTATTTTGCCTACTTGGGTAGTTACCAAGGGCCAATAGGAAATAAATAGGATAGGATTCCCTGCAATCTCAAGGACATACTTTAGCTAAGAGGTGCAAATATATAATGATGTTTGAATACATTTGGCTAATATAGTCATACATACCAGCTTAGAATCCCTACAGTGTGGAAACAGGCCATTTGGCCCAACAAGTCCACATTGCCCCTCTGAAGAGTATCCCACCCAGACCCATTCCCCTACATTTCCCATGTCTAATCCACCTAACCTAAACATCCCAGGGCACTATGGGCAAGTTAGCATTGCCAATCCACCTACCCTACACATCTTTGGACTGTGGGTGGAAACCCACACAGACAGTGGTCCAAGGCTGGAATTGAACCCAGGTCCCTAGTGCTGTGAGGCAGCAGTGCTAACCACTGAACCACCATGCCATCCCATGTTAATTATTTGTTAATTATTCAAACAGCTGGGTAGACATATGGGCAAATACATGTTTAACCTTTTGATTGGAAATTGTAATCTGTAGGAATAGTCAATCAGAAGCTTGTTATCTGTAAAAATGGATTAAAAAAAACTTTGTTCTTGGAATAAAGATTTGAGTTAAACACTATTTTTAGAAATGCATGCATGAATAAATGCTTAAACAAGGAATCTAAGTCTTTATCTAATTTAAGGTGCAATAAGAGGGTTAAACTCGCCTTTCCTGTTCTCATGGACAAATAAAAGTGATTGGCAGTGAATTCAGTCATGCAAATTCAGTAGCACCCAAATAAAATGTTTCTGGATCAGCAATATCCTAGTTTTCACACTAGCCTGATGACAGCTTTAAATGATGAGCTGTACTGGCCAACATCCTACATAACATGAGAACTGTTCTGCTCTGCATCTTCTTTCTCCCCCATTTCCCAAAAAATCTATGTTGATCTAATGCATCACTCCACAGTCTAGTCCTCTCTTCAGTGTGTATATTTGATAGATATTTTCCATAACCAACCTGTTCTGAGATATTATGGCATACCTTCAGAACAAGAGGGACATGAACACATACCTCTTGGCTCAAAGGTAATATCACTTTCATTATGCCACAAGAGCCCAGTATTTACAGATATTGAAAATACATTAATCAACACAATGAAAAGTACGTAGATTTTCACCGCACAAGCATCGAAGGTAGAGAAGGCAACAGAATGATGTAGGAACAAAGCAGGACAAGATCATAAGTACTGCATGCATTTCTATTTGCCCTACTATAGAAAGGATATTATTAAATTAGAAACAGTGCAGAAAAGATTTACTGGAATGCTACCTGGACTGTAGGTTTGAGTTATAAGGAGAGGCTGGATAGGTTGGGACGTTTTCCCCTGGACTGTAGGAAACTGAAGGATGACTTTATAGAGGTCTATGAAATCATGCGGAGCATAGATAAGGGCAATAGCCAACAACTTTTCCTCATGGTAGAGAAGTCCAGAACTAGAGAGCATAGGTTTAAGGTGAGAGATACAAAACGGTCCAGAGGGGCAATTTCTTCACACAGAGGGTGGTGAGTGTCTGGAATGAGCTGCCAGAGGCAGTGGTGGAGGCAAGTACAATTTTGTCATTTAAGAAATATTTGGACATTTGTTATGGAGGGATATGAACCAAATGCAGGTAAATAGGAGTAGATTAATAGCAAAAACTGGACAGCATAGACAAGTTGGGCCGAAGAGACTGTTTCCATGCTATAAACCTCTATGACTCTATGTTAGAGTTGGAACAAAACCAGTGTGAAGTATAAACACCAGCATAGACCACTTGCATTGAATGATGCATTTATGTATTATAGATTTTGTATGTACTGTGCTTTGGACAGTTTTATCATCTGTATTATTTACATATTTGGGGAGATCTGGTAAAAACAGTGAGGTGTTGTACAGACAAAAATCTTTTTGCATCAGATTAAGTTAAATAAATATAGGGTTATAAAGTATTTACAAAGGTGTATTCTTGGCTATACTGATACTTAAGCGCTGAATGGAAAAACATCACATTCTCTGAACAATCCCCTCACTGTGTCAGAAATTACAAACCATTTATTGTATTAAGCTTTGCCTTTCATTGGAATGAATGTAACAATTGGTTCATGGATCACATTGCCAATTTGCTATGTTTAATGTGGCGTGACAATGGATTCAATTTAATCAACACAATCTATAACTACAATTACAAATCATACGTGCCTTGCACATTTATTTCAATTACAGCAGTGTCACTTAAGTACAGTAATTTCCTAATTAATTACCTGTAAAATAAAACAGTCAGACCTGTAATTTATTACACAAAGCAATACTGAAAAACATTAGTTAGAGTCCTTATTTAGATTCCTCAATTTACTGTATAATAAACACCAAAGAAAAATGCATTTTTGTAGTGCCTTGCATGCATTTCTCTAAAATGAGATTTTTAAAAAAATACACTTCATTATTGGAATGTAAATGAATGCTTCTGCTGGTAATATCACACAAACTACAACTACAGAAGGTCAATGATTAACTTATCTGACTTCGTTCTGTTGACTGAGATGACTATGGGATAGGACATCAGGAGAATTCCCTTGTCCTTCAAATAATTTCATATTCTTTTCAAATTATTTGAAAGAAGGTATCAATAGTGCTGTACTCAAGTTGAGTATCAAGATATCAGTCTAGTTTGAGAATATATTCTCATGTCCCATGAATAGGGCTTGATCCCTTGGCATTCTATCTCAGAGGTCTGAGTGCTAATTTTAAACTAATGATGCCAATCACCTTATGGGAAGAGACTGTTCTATTGCAATGGAATATGAAATAGCAATAGGAGCTACAAAAAAAAATCACTAATCCTTATATCAACTTGGCAAGAAGAACTTTCAAAGGCATTGACACGTGCCTTTGAAGGATTAGTCAGTACGCATAGTCCAGATTGGAGTAATTGCTTAGATTCTTGCTTACATTATTCTGCTGGCCACATCATATCAAGCGAGAATTGAAAGTAGCGAGACATAACTGGTGCCAAGTATATTAATGAAATCTCCAGGGTAACACTATTGGAGCAACATCTGTACACTAGTCCCTGTATTTTGTTTGCCTTTCCAAATGGGACTTCATCTGTGAGGAAAAGATGCTTTACGACACAGAGTCATGTGGCCATTGTAAAGTGCATCAGCATTATTTGATTTTGATTTGTATTTCAATTTACCACTTGTGCCCTTTCAAGTATTAGACCACTAAATTTACAGCATTAATTACTTTCTGTACTCAATGTTGCTGATGTCATGTTTGTGCATTGTATCATTGCATGTACATTGTCAATAAACTGTTGCTAATATCCTCTGGTCATAACATGGATAATTGGCATTCCAACAGACCTATTGTCTTGTAGCATTTTACCAGCTCACAACTTAAAATGGTCGTGACTCTCAGTTCACCTGAAATATTCACATGTAGTTCCCTTGTGTCAAAATCCTGGAACTCCTGACTTTACAGCAGTGTGGATGTAATTTCACCACACAGACACACATCGGTCACAGATAAAAAAAACTGGCCACATGCAATATCATATCTCAAGAATTAATCTTTAAGCATATCCTGTCTACTTGGAAAGGCTTCATGTAAGAATAATGTAAGCACTGTTCATTTTAACACTTACTCTTTTTGAACTAAGCCAAACCACCTAGTGGTCACATTGGCGATATCTTTCGTGCTTGACATCTAAATGGTCTTCAGAAAATCTTACACTCAACGTCTTACAGAAGGACTTACTTAAGTGACTTGGCTCTCAGTAAAATACAGATGTTCAATTCCCAGTATGTGCCATACTGGATAATTTGAAGCCCAGGTATCCAACAATACCAGTCAGAAAAATAGAGTGCACAGAAATGCAATTTTAATTTGAATAACATTTTTATTTCAATTAAAGTCTTCTCTTCCTAATTCGAACATTCATCATCTTGCTGACAGAACTAAGAACATTTCCAGCATTCCACTCCAATGTAAAGTGACCTCTTCTGTGGGTATTACAGTTTAATATGTAATTGAATAAAAGAACAAACTCAGATATCGCAGCATAAAACACCAGAGTAAAATATAACAATCAACTTGACCACTAATGGCTTGTCAATTTCCTTTTTCTGAAAAGGGCTCATTTTCACCTATCACAATTTAAACCTTATTTAGATGCATTTTCCCTAGACAGAAGCAATATGAATATCACAACAATGTATTGAAGTGTTCCAATGAATATTCCATGAGAAGTGAATGGAAATGTAAATAAATATGCTAGTCTAGTTTACTACAAATTTGTCATGAGAACAAAAATGTTCCCTTAAGCAATTAAAAAATGTGCAACCTGATCATCAGGATTGACGACACCTTTGGAAGTTCACTCATAGGTAATAATAGATATATGGTATCCATCTACAACCTTTAGCTCTCTTCACTTCGGTAGGACAAATCAGAGCAGGATTTATACACTTAATGGTAATGTCCTGGGAGAGTTGCCAAACGAAGAGACCATGGAGTGCAGGTTCATAGTTCCTTGAAAGTGGAGTCACAGGTAGACAGGATAGTGAAAGCAGCATTTGGTATGCTTGCCTTTATTGGTAAGTGCATTGAGTATAAGAGTTGAGAGGTCATGTTGCCGCTGTACAGGATATTGGTTGGGTGCTTTTGGAATACTGCGTTAAATTCTGGTCTCCCTGCTGTAGGAAAGATTTGTGAAACTTGAAAGGATTCAGAAAAGATTTACAAGGATGTTGCCAGGGTTGAAGGGTTTCAGCTATAGGGAGAGGCTGAATAGATTGGGGCTATTTTCCCTGGAGCTTTGGAGGTTGAGGGGTGACCTTATTGAGGTTTATAAAATCATGAGGGGCATGGATAGCGTAAATAATCAAAGTCTTTTCCCCAGGGTAGGGGAGTCCAAAGCTAGAGGGCATAGGTTTAAGGTGAGAAGGAAAAGGTGTAAAAGGGACCTAAGGGGCAACATTTTTCCTTCAGAGGATGGTGCATCTGTGGAATGAGCTGCCGGAGGAAGTGGAGAAGGAAGATACAATTACAATATTTAAAAGGCATCTGGATGGGTATATGAATAGGAAAGGTTTAGAGGGATGTGGGGCAAATGGAGCTGGATTAATTTAGGATATCTGGCCAGCATGAACGAGTTGGAGGGGTTTGTTTCTGTTCTGTACATCTCTATGACTCCATGACACTGCGTCCTGAATAAATAACTGAAAGTTCAGCCACGACCTTTGAATGGCAAACGTCTGACTAAAAAAAA
>NC_063333.1:117753918-117786602 GCF_021869965.1 Rhincodon typus | reverse complement strand
GCAGTAATTTGCTCCTAGCTATTGACCATGCTGGAGCTAAGAACATTGTCATAACCTTACCGCATTCTGGAAAGCTTATCGTAAAAATGTCAAAATCCAATACTTAACTAATGTAGCAGAAGCAGTCAGCTCACTTTGGAACACTGTTTGGGACTTCTGGCTAACTGCAGCATATTGTTTCTTGCTGTAATCTACTTTCTCCATGTTGCTGTTCTTTGATCTGTGAACTATGCTGATGAAAACTGCAGCTTATTAACCATTTGAAGACACAGCTCTGAGCAATGACTAATGATATTCCTAAACTCTGATTGGGCAATGCAGGATCGGTTTAATCGTTTTCTTAAAAGATAATGCTAACTATCTAATGTTACTTCCTGTGAAACTCTGACTTGTTCCTTAAGCTCTCAGTTATCTATTGAATCATTCCTTTCATGATAGGTCAAACTAAAAAAAAAATATTTTTCCTAATCAACTCGTTCAATGATGTTATTACATACCTGGATGCTCAAACGAACCAGTACTCCAGAATATATGAGTCATGGCTGCTGCCAGGGTAATGGGCACACACCCTAGGAAGTGGTAAGTGATCGGGGATCACCTGAAAATTAATACAAATGGAGCCCCTCCCTGCTGTGATGAATTCCAGTGTAGTGATACGCTGTCTCAGTGCTTCGTGTGTGCAACTGAAAGCACTCTGTACCTAGAGAAACACAGCTATGTTGCCCAATCTAACTGCCCAATACTGTTCCAATACTTACCTTGCCCTGGGGAGTGAAATGAACCAATTCAACCTTGCACAGATGGCATTGGTCACTGTCCTGCTGCATTTGGGCATGCACAACAGGTCACCTGTCACTGATTTTAGGTTCTGTCAGAACTATTTGACCTTACAGCCTTGGTCTAATTATGGATAAAAAGAGCTAAATTCCAAAGGGGAGCCGAGCGTGATTGCCCTGGACATCAATGTAGAATTCGATTGTGTATGACAATAGGAGCCCTAGCCAAATTGAAGTTAATTGGATTTGGGGAGAAAACAAAGATCGCTGTAGTTGTTTTTCACCAATAATTTCATTCAGGACATTATTCAGAGTAATCTCTTAGGCCCAACCATCTTTGGTTGCTTCATTAATAGCCTTCCCTCTGTTTCAAGTAACAAAAATAGAGATGCTTGCAGATGATTCCACAATGTTCAATGCCATTTGTAACCCCTCAGATACTGACAAAACTTTGCCCCTCATAAAGCAAAATCTGAACACCATTTAAGCTTAAGCTAACCAGAGACTAGCAACATTTGCACCACAATTGTCAGGCAATCACTACGTCAAACAAGAGATAATTTAAATATCTATCATTATCATTCAATGAGATTACCATCCTGAATTGCTTACCAACAACATTCTCTTCTTTTTAAAATTTAATCACTCATGGCACATGGGTGTCTTGGGCTTGCCAGCATTTATTGCCCATCCCTTGGTGCCCTTGAGAACGTGGTGGCGAGATGCCTTCTTGAACTGCTGTAGTCCACCTGCTGTGGATTAGGGTATATCAGGATTTTGACCCAGTGACAGGGAAGGAATGGTGACATATTCCCAAGTCAGGATGGTGAGTGGCTTGTAGGGGAAATTGCAGGTGGTGATATTCCAATATATCTGCTATCCTTACCCTTCTAGATGGAAATGGTGCGGGTTGGAAGGAGCTGCCTAAGGATCTGTGGTGAATTTTGGGTCTTACCATTGACACAAATTGAAATGAATGAGCCATTTTGTTGCAATATTAGTGAAAATGGATAATCAATATTCAATTTTCATCATTTGACTTTAATACTTCAGTCTTTCACAGGCTAAAAATGGTTTTGGAAAAGGACGCAACTGGCTAAATGTGGCTGCTGTGATCATCTTAACAAAACTCAGGCAACCCACATAGAACATATAAAGTCAAGTACATTGGAACAACCATTTTAGCTAACTAAAGGACAAAGAACAATACAGCACAGGAACAGGCCCTTCAGCTCTCCAAGCCTGCCCCTACACATTTTGCTCTTTCATACTGAAACGGTCTTCACTTACAGGATCCATATCCCTCTATTCCCTTCCTATTCATGCATTTGTCCCAGTGTTTCTTGAATGCTGCTATTAAGTCTGCCTCTACCACCCACTCTGGCAGCACGTTCCAGGCACTCACCACCCTTTGTGTGTGAAAAGCATGCCTCACACATCTCTTTTATACTTCCCCCACCACTCCTTGAACCTGTGTCTCCTAGTAATTGACCCCTCAAGAAACTGAAATGGAGTTAGGCGCCAAGAAATTAGTTTATTTTACTCAAACTTGCATGACAAATTCCTTCACATATTGAGAGAAGAAATGTTGCCTACAATCAATTTGGAATAAAAAAAAGACACAGCCACAGCATCAGCAAAGGATCGCCACATCAACAGCATCCTTCAAGTAACAAAAGAGATAGACAGCAACATGGAATAATAACAGCAAAGATACTGCAAGCTGTCTCTCTCTTCTCTCAATTTCAGAAACCAACATCAGTGAAAAAGGAATTTAGAATAGCCATTGTTCAAGAAACTTATTGCTAATTTTCACCACTTTTGAGGAATCAAGGCACCAACCAAGTAGTTCTGATCCAGAGTTCACTTTCATGACTGAGACTCTGAAAAACTGTAAACAACACCTGCCTTTACTTTCTCTGTACAGACTCCATCTTTTTGAAACTTTTTACTACCTCTGTTTGTGTATGTGTTTGATGACATTTTCTTATTTTTCTCAGGTTTATTAGGTAATAAAATGTACATTTTTCACTTAAGACTGACTTAACTGAATTGCAATAGCTTGCGCTAATTGATAAATAAAATTCTTTTGATCAACCGAGAGGGGTTTTAAAAGAAGAGGGTTGATAAGCACTCATAGTTAATAGAAGAATATAAATCCTGTGGACTACAAGGGCAGATACGAAGCTGTCAATTCTGTGATAAATAACTCACTTCTTGACTCCCCAAAATGTATTCATTATCTTCAAGGCACAAGTCGGCAGATGTAGCTTCAACGACACTCAAGAAACACAATGCTTTCAGGGACAAAGCAGCTCCTTGACTGGCACCCTATCTAATATCTTTAACATTTATACCTTCCACCATTGACATACAATGCAGCAGTGTATCTATGTATAAGATGCACTGAAATAACACACAAATGTACATTCAAGAGCACATTTCTTTTTTTCCTTTATTCATTCACGGGATGAGGGCATCGTCAGCCAGGCAGCATTTACTGCCCATCCCTAATTGCCCAGAGGGCAGTTAAGAGTCAACCACATTGCTGTGGGTCTGGAGTCACATGTAGGCCAGACCAGGTAAAGATGGCAGTTTCCTTCCCTAAAGGACATTAGTGAACCAGATGGGTTTTTCCCAACAATTGACAATGGATTCACAGTCATCATTAGATTCTTAATTCCAGATATTTTTTATTGAATTCAAATTCTACCATCTACTATGGTGGAATTTGAACCTGAGTCCCCAGAACACTATCCGGGTCTCTAGATTAATAGTCCAGCGATAATACCACTAGGCCATTGTCTCCCCTTCAAACCAATTACTATTTGGAAAGACAAGGGCAGCAGACACATGTGAACACCATGACCTGTGCATTATCTTGAAAGTGTTCCTTACCAGTCGTTGGGTCAAAATTCTCAAACTTCTCGCCTAATAGGTGTAGGTAAACCTGCACCAACAGTTCAAGAAGCAGCTCACTGCCACTTTCTCAAGGGCAATCAGTTCCTCACTTTTCATTCCATTGATATCTCTTGGAATTTTAAAGAATTAAAGATTATCAGGACCTCAAAAGGTTGTAATCTCTGGATTACTCTCTGTACCATGTGCTGAGTATAAGAGTAAGCAGATAGAATGGAATAACTGAGTGACTGAATGGTTGGTACAGAAGGGAGGACCTTAGATTCCAGGAGGGGCAGAAGGTGTAAAAATCCGACAAAATGAACTTGAATCGAAGCTGGTCAAGCATCCTTGCGGGGAGTTTGCTGGGGCTGTGTGTGGGTTTTAGCCAATTTCACAGGGGGAGACGGTACAGAGTGCAGGTGTAGTGGGGATGATGAACAGAAAAGTTGTAGAAGGGAAAAAAACAAGTTAATGTGAAAGGTAGAGCACTTATCTTGTTATGGTGTAAGAGACCATGACAAGGCTAGATGATATTTATTTTAATGCACGTAGGCTTGCAAGTAAGGCAGTCAAATTGAGGGTGCTGGTTAACATGTGGATATGATATTGTTACTATCACAGAGACATGTTTGAGAGAGGGGCAGAACAGCAACTTAATATTGCGGGTATAGAAGCTTTAGGCAAAACAAGTGTGGGATGTGTAAAAGGGAAAGCCAGATGGCAATATTGATCAAGGGTCAATTACTGCAAGAGATGATGTCATTAAGAGTTCCTCAACTGAGGCCAAACAGACTGAATTTAAAATACAGCAATGGCTAATAACCTTGTTGGGAGCATACTATAAACTCCCAAACAATGAGAGATAGAACGGTAGATATGGCTACACTGGCATTGACAGCAGCTTTGATGGGGTCAAAGGGTTACACTCTTGCATTTGTTCAGGAAGGTTGTGGACTCTGATATTTTAATTGATTCCAAGATGGCAGCATCGGCAAAGTGGGCCCAGCGGTGGATGATGGCACCGGAGTATGGTGACTTCAACATTGGCAGATCTGGTGCAGTACTTGAGGCGCTGACATTGGCAGCTGCAGCAGTGTTGGCACCATGGCATTTCATAGGATTTCTGATGTTTCAGCTCTCAGTATCTACATCCCTTTTTTGCCCTAACCAATCCTATACATTCCTTGACATCTCTGGTTCCCTGGACCTATTTGCCTGCCGCCCTCTATTTATGGGGATATGTTGGCCATGCATTCTGACTACTTTCTTTTTAAATGACTCCCACTGCTCTATGGATTTGTCTACAAATAGCTGCTTCCAGTCCACTCCCCACTTACGGCAGAACCTACATTGACATTTTAAAACCAGCACTGGTGGTGGTGGTGAGCTCGGCTCAAGACTTATGGCAGTGGCGAGGGTGATCTGGACATTTTCTTTTTTTGTTGCTGTTTCTTTAATTTTGACTTGTTTTTAATCTAACTATTGATTTCTAAGACAATGCTGGAGAGTCGCAACTCTGTACTGTTTTCACTGTACTCCTGTACTCAGGTACACGTGATGATAAATAAAATCTGAAATCTGAAAAAAATCTGAAATCTCAAATGTATAACTAATAGCGTAGGAATATTATAGGCTTTCAACTTTTCCACTATTAACTGGAATAGACTAAGTGTGAAAGGAAGAGGGTGCAGAATTCTCAAAATTTATCTATGAATGGTTTTGAAGCCAGCACATAGAACATTATTCAAAGAGAAGGGATGCTGTTCAACTAATTTTAGGGACAAATTCAAGCAGTGTCAGACAAGAAGCATTTTGGTGACAGTGACCATAAGGGTTATTTAAAAGAGTTTAAAAATTAGTTATACAAAAGGACAAAGTTTGACCAGGAATAAAAAGATGCTGAACTGGGGAAATGGCTGGTTTTAAAATGTCAATGTAGGTTCTGCCGTAAGTGGGGAGTGGACTGGAAGCAGCTATTTGTAGACAAATCCACAGAGCAGTGGGTGTCATTTAAAAAGAAAGTAGTCAGAATGCATGGCCAACATATTCCCATAAATAGAGGGCGGGAGGCAAATAGGTCCAGGGAACCAGAGATGTCAACGAATGTATAGGATTGGTTAGGGCAAAAGAGGGATGTAGATACTGAGAGCTGAAACATCAGAAATCCTAGAGGAGGATAGAAAGTGCAGAGTGTTACATATAAAGAAATTAGGAGAGCAAAGAGGAGGCATGGAAAAAAAAGTGGTTAAAATAAAGCAAAATCCAAAGACATTTTGTGAATTTAATTAGGGCAAGAGGATAAAGGAAAGGGAAAGAGCAGAGCCATTAGGAACCAGATTGATTATTTGTGCATGGAGCCCAAAGATGCGTGTGAGGTTTTTAAATGCATACTTTGCATTTGTGGCCAGTCTACATGCAGGTTAAAGTCACACATGATAACTGTGCTGCCCATGCTAAATGTTTCACTCAACTGATTATTACCATACCCCACACTACCACTGCAATTAGGTAGCCCAAGGGACAAAAAAAATCACCCATTAAGGCGACAAGGATCAATAAATGACAGTCATCGTGGCTTTGCCAAGAGACACTAGATAGGATGGAGTTGAGCAGAGAGGCTCAAGAAGAGTCTAATTGAAGTCTACAAAATCATGAGGGGCAATAGACACAAAAGATAGAAAGAAATATTTCTCATTAGTGGAGGTGGCATTCACTAAGGTCATAGTTTTTAGTGGCAGGAAATTTAGAGAAGATTTAAGGAAAATAGTTTCACCCAGAGGGTAATGGGTGTCTGGTACTCGCTGCCTAAAAAGGTGGCAGAGACAGAAACCATCACAGCATTTAAGAAGTATTTAGATGAATACTTGAAACATCACAGCACACAAGGCTCAGGGCCAAGTGCTGGGAAATGGGATTACAGTAGTTAGATGCTTGATGACCTGTATGGACACAAATGAACCAAAGATCCTCTTTCCATGCTCCAAATACCCTATGACTAAATGTATTTACAAAAAGACCATTGACTAAAAATACTCGTGCCATTTAATAAATCCATGTATTTTTCTCTTTTGAATCTCTGACTCATCCTAACTATTACACTTTGCGTGTTTTTCGGCAAAGCATTACTATTAATTGTGCAAAAAGATCAGTATACTTAAATGTGTCAATAACTACTATTATGCAACTGCAGATCATGCAAGACTAAACTTGTTTAGCAACATTGAAAGTTGCTCCTGAGGTCGTGAGCTGCCTTCTTCAACTACACCATTTAGTGTAGGTAAGCCCAAAATGCCATGAGGGAAGGGGTTTCAGTATTTGTGGCACTGATGGAACAGTGATATATTTCCAAGTCAGGACAGTGATTGGCTCGGACAGAAATTTATAGGTCGTCATTCCCCATGTATCTGCTGCCCTTGTCCTTCTAGATGGTCGAGAGTTTGGAGGGTTCTGTCCAAGGAGCCTTGGTGAATTTCAGCAGTGCATCTTGTAAACAGTGCACACTGCTACTACTAGGCATCAGTGGTTGACGGGGTAAATAGTTGTGGATGTGGTGCCAATCAAGGGGGATGTTTTGTCCTGGATAGTGTCATCCTTCTTGAGTGTTGTTGAAGTTCCACTCATCCAGACAAGTGGAAGTATTCCATCACTCTCCTGACTTGTGTCTTGTAGATGGTGGACAGAATTACAGTAGTGTTACAGCGCAGAAGGAGGTCATTTGCACCATTGTGCTTGCACTGGGTCATTAAATGAGTATCATTACCTAGTCCCAATTTCCTGCTTTTTCCCCACAACCTTTATTTGGATAAAGATAATCACCCAATATCCTCCTGAATACCTCAGTTGAACCATACTTCCAGGCAGTGCAATTCATACCTCCAACCCTCGCCAAATGAAAAATCCTTTCCTCACTTCATCCTTGCTTTTTTTGCAGATCACTTTAAATCTTTGCCCCCTTGATGCTGTTCCTTTTACGGATAGCTTCTCCCTATCTACTTGTCCAACCCACTCATGTTTTGAAAATATCTATCAACTATCCTCTGGACTGCCTTCTCTTCAATTAGAAAAGTCCCAAATTCTTCAATCTATCTTCATCACTGAAGTTCTTCAAACCTGTAAACCACTCCAATGCATCACATCCTTCATACAAATCTGTGCTGAATGAATCTATGACAGAATTGTACACAATACTCAAGCTGAGGTCAAACAAATGTCTTTTACAATTTCAGGCTTTGGGAATCAGGAGGTGAGTTACTCACTACAGAATTCCTAATCTTTGACTTGCCCTAATGGCCACAATATTTATACTGTTAGTCCATTTTTGTTTCTGGTCAATGATGTTGATAGTGGCTGATTCAGTGATGGTAATGTCGCTGAATGTCAAAATGTAATTGTTTAATCATCTCGTCTTGGAGATGGGCATTGCATGGCACTTGAGGTGTGAATGCTACTTGCCCCTCGTTGGCATAAACTTGGATATTGTCCAGGCCTTGATGCTTTTGGGTAGAACTGATTCAGTATCTAAGGAGTTGCAAATGGGCCTGAGCATTTGCTGATAATTAAACAATATCCCACTTCTGATCTTGTGAGGGTGGATGAACAGCCAGAGGTTATAGCACTAACATACATTGGTACTAAATGACAAGGTGAGAAGGGCGAATTGATCCTGCAATTGGAATTTAGAAAACGAGCAAGCAGGACCTGTGCAGTAGTAATCTCCAGATTATGCCCAGTATCACATACAAGTGAGTTCAGAACTAGGAACATAAGGCAGATGAACATATGGCTGGAAAAGTGGTGCAAGATGGAGGGCTTTAGATTCCTGGGACACTGGGTCTACCTGTGGGGGAAGATGGCATATGTAGAAGCTGGACAGGTTGAACAAAGCCAGGACTGAGTTCTTTACAGAGAGAGAGTAGGTTTTGCTTGTACTGTTCGGGAGGATTTAAGTTCACTCAGCAGGTGCATGGTAACCAGAAGAGAATATTAAAAAGAATTATTAAAAAAGGTGCAGATGTGGTGGGAGATGCAGATAACACTAAGAGAGATTAGTAAATTATTAGGTGGAGTCAGAGTAATGGAGAAAGTAATGAAGTCTAAAAATTGGGGATACATTTCAGTGTATGTGAAAGCATAGAGTATAGTTCATAAGATTGGGGAGTTACAGATACATATTGCTTTCTGAGATTATAATGTTGTGACAGTAATGAAGACCTGGCCTAACACATGGCAGATCTGTGTTTTAAGTATTCCTGGTCACAAAGTGTTCAGAAAAGCTATGAAAGAAAGAAAAGGAGAAAGGGTGGCAAGAGTGGTACATGGGTTTGGAGAAAGAAGATGTTTCAGAGGGTTCAAGTACAGAATTAATTTGACTATAGACAGGGAATAAAAATGGTGCAACTATATTGCTCAGTGTAATATAGACCAATAACTAGTGGGAAGGATAGAGAGAAAAAAATTATAGGGAGGTGTAAACAGTATAGTTATAATGGAGACTTTAATTACTTGGATATCAACTTGATAGTGGTAGTTTAAAGGGACAGAGAAGGACAAGCATTCCTTGGTTATGTTCAGGACAGTTTCCTACAGGAGTACATATTCAGTCCAACAAGAGGTCACTGCTAGATTTGGTTCTTGGGAATGAGATGGGCCAATTAGATCAAGTGACAATTGGGGAGTATTTAGGGACCAGTGATTATTGTAGCATGAGGTTTAGGATGGAGGAAAAATTATATTGGTTGGTGAAGATGTGAAATGAAAATAAGCTATATTGGATAGACTAAAACTAAGGGTTGGCAGGAAAACAGTGGTTGAACAATGGGTGACCTTCAAAGAGGAAATGGGTTTGGACACAGTCAGGGTACATTCCCTCAAAAAGGGGAAGGTAGGACAAGAATCCAGTTTTCCCTAAATGATAAATGAGATATAAGTTCAGCTAAAGAAGAAAAGTTCCTAATGCTAAGTGTCAGGTAGTAAATGCAGTTGGGAACCAAGCTGAATACGGAAGGTGTAGAAGAGAGGGAAGACAACAAGTAAGAAGCAAGAAGGGTTTACGAAAAGACTGGTAATTAATATAAAGAGGAATCCCAATGTCTTTTATAAGCACATCTATATAAGAACAGGTGGTAAAAAGGAGTAGGGCTAATTAGGCACTAAGGAAGAGGATTTATACTGAGAGGCAAGAGGTATGGTTAAAGGTGTTAAAATTAATACTGTTCATCTGTCTTTACCTACAAGACTGATGATTAACAGGCCATGGTAACAGTGGAGGAAACTCAGTCACAAGGAAGTGTTAAAATTGATATGGAGACCGTATTAGACAAGTTATCTGTACTTAAGGTCAATAAGACCCTGGGGCCAAATGAGATGTGAGATCATCTCTCATTCTTTCAAGCTCTAGAGAATACAGCCCTGTTTACACAATGTTTCTTCATTGGGTACTCCTGCCACCTGGGAACAAGTTTGGTGAACCTTGGTTGCACTCCCTTTATGGCAACATCTTTCCAGAGATAAGGAGACCAAAACAGCATCATAGTTCTCCAGGTGTGGTGTAACCAAGCTTCTGCACAACTGAAGCAAAATTTCACTATTCTTGTTCTCCAGTCCTCTTGCAATAAAAGGCCAATATTCCATTTGCCTTCCTAATAGCTTGCTGAACCTGCATGTTAGGCTTCAATAATATATTGACAAGGTCACCTAGGTCTCTTTGTACATCTACTCTTTCCAACTGCTTACCATTTAAATGAATATTCTACACACCTGTTTCTCATACCAAAGTAGACAACCTAACATTTTTCCACATTATATTCCATCTGCCATGTCTTTGCCCATTCACTAACCATGTCCAAATCCTCCTGAAGCCACTTTACATCTTCCTTGCAATTCCAAATCAACTAAAATACTAGACTTTGCACCTCAAGGTATATCTCAAAACTGCACACAACCAACCTTACCAATCTTTCACTGAGCTTTTGCTGTAAAAATGTCAACAATTCAAAGCGAACAAACCATAACTGAAGTTGTGCAAAATGTGCAAGGAAATTATAGTGACGTGTAAACAATATAGTTATAATGGGGACTTTAATTACAATCAACTCGATTGTGGTAGTTTAAAGGGACAATGTTTACAATTCCACCACACTTGACCCCTAGCTCATTGGTACCCAAATAGTTTTGGTTGGTGGTATTAATAACCATAGATACCATCTCCCCACCATCTAAATAACAATACTTCAAAACACGATGCAAAAATGCTACTTTTAAATAGTGTTTAATTAAGCTTTTAAGAATATTGAGAGTGGCAATTTGACTATTTCAGTGATATAGACAGTGATGGTACACCAGATAAATCAGGAATGAAAGTTGTTGACTTGCTTGCTGAGCTGGCTTGTTTTCATTCAGACATTTTGTCCCAAGCTAGGTGGCATCATCAGTGAGGCCTCTGATAAGCAATGTTTTTCTACTCTGCTTGGAATTTATACTGACCGGCCCATTATGGTGAGTAGTATCATTTCCGGTTTTGATCTGTATGGGTTTGTATATGGGGTCCATAGTAGCCCAAGTCATGGGAATTCCTAGAGGTATGGTTCTCCAACCGTAATGCAATCAACAAGCATATAGAATTGGGCCCAATATACAAACTCATACGGATCAAAACTGGAAATGACATTACTCACTATAACAGACCAGACAGTATAAATTCCAAGTGGAATAGAGCAACATCACTTCATTGGAGACCTCACTGATGACATCATCCAGCATGGTGATGAAACGTCTGAACAAAAACGAGCCACTCAGCGAGCAAGTCAACAACCTCACCCACAACCCGAGCTACAAAGCAGGGATAAAGGGTGAATTTATTTCCCAAAGATATACTTTGAGCCACGAAAAGCTTGTCAGTGAAGGATATTACATAACAGTTCAAATGTGACAATAATCCACAAATTCTGGTACATTTCAATAGAACTGCTGATAATGTAGTCAAAGATTATATGTTAATGGAACACTTACATAATCAAATCAGATCACATCCTGTGTAAATCATTGGTGGAATTGGTACAGGTAGTTTTCAAAATGGGCAAGCCTGAGACTAACACTATGCTGGATTTTGGATTTGCTGGTTTTTAGGAGAGGAACAAAAGGGAATCTTAACATGAATGCAAGTGAAATAGGTTTATTTGTATGAAAATTTGAGAATATCTAAGAATGAAGTAACGTTTGAAAAATATCTAATTTGTCTTTCTTGCATTATTGAGTGTGGTTCTGGCAGATTGACCATACATGAGCTCCATTTGACTCAAAAAGTGCATGGGAAAAGTGAAGAGTTTTGTCTCTGATTCCTGTTGACTCTAGTTTTTCTATGGCTCATTGTTGGCAGCACTGTTTTGTTGGTCAGTTGTTTATTCAATCTCTGGAATTCTGCCCTTTTCTTCATATTTGAACCAAGGCTGCAATGAGGTCAAGAGCTGAGTGGCCCTGGCAGAACCCAAACTGGGTGAATAGGTTATTGCTGAACAGGTGCTGCCTGATAGCAAATAAAAACCAAGAGAACTGTGGACGCTGTAAATCACGAACAAAAACAAAGTTGCTGGAAAATCTCAGCAGGTCTGGCAGCATCTACGAAGGAGGAAACAGAGTTAACATTTCGGGTCTGGTGACCCTTCCTCAGAACTGATGGTGGCTGGAAAACGTCAGTTTATATGCAGAAAATAGGGAGGTGGGTGGGGTAGCGAGTAAACAATAGGAGCCCAAAGAGAGAGAAAGACAGTTGGACAGACAAAGGAGTTGCTTATGATCAGGCTGGGAGGGTGAGTAGTTGTTAATGGGAACTGTTAGTGACTAACAACAGGCGATGTGTAATGGCAGGCTATGTGGCAACAGGGCCTGGTGTGTGGGGTGGGGGGCTGGGACATGGGAGAGTTTAGGCCCTAAAATTATTGAACTGAATATTGAGTCTGGAGGGCTGTAGGGTCCCCAAGCAGAAAATGAGGTGTTGCTCCTCCGGCTTGCGTTGGGCTTCACTGGAACACTGCAGCAAGCCAGAGACAGAGATGTTGACCAGGGAGCAAGGTGATGCATTGAAGTGGCAGGCAACAGGTAGTATAGGGTCTTCTTTGCCAGCAGAACGTAGATGTTCTGTGATGCGGTCGCCAAGTCTATGCTTTGTTTCCCCAAAGTAGAGGAGACCACGCTGTGAGCAACGAATGCAGTAGATTAGATTCTGGGAGGTGCAGGTGAAGTGTTGCTTCACCTGGAAGATATGTTTGGGCCCTTGGATACTGGGGAGGGAAGAGGTAAATGGGCAGGTGTTGCACCTTTGCCAATTACCGGGGAAGGTGCCGTAGGGCTGTGGGGAGGTGTTGGGGTTGAAGGAAATGTGGACCAGGGTGTCCTGGAGGGAACGGTCCCTGCGGAAGGCAGACAAGCGAGGGGTGGGGAATATGTGTCTGGTGGTGGCATCTTGCTGGAGGTGGCGCAAATGGCATCTGATGATCTTCTGGATCTACCATCCCACTAGCATCCACATCCAGAAGCCATTTCTGCCACCTCCAGCAAGATGTCACCACCAGACACATATTCCCCTCCGCTCCCTTGTCCACCTTCCGCAGGGACCGTTCCCTCCAGGACACCCTGGTCCACACTTCCTTCACCCCCAACACCTCCCCACAGCCCTACGGCACCTTTCCCTGTAACCGGCAAAGGTGCAACACCTGCCCATTTACCTCCTCCCTACCCAGTATCCAAGGGCCCAAACATACCTTCCAGCACTTCCCAGAATCTAATCTACTGCATTCGCTACTCTGTTGTCTCCTCTACATTGGGGAAACAAAGTGTAGACTTGGTGACAGCTTCACAGAACATCTACGTTCTGCTCGCAAAAAAGACCCTGAACTACCTACCTGTTGCCTGCCACTTCAATGCACCACCCTGCTCCCTGGCCAACATCTCTGCCTCTGGCTTACTGCAGTGTTCCAGTGAAGCCCAACGCAAGCTGGAGGAATAACACTTCATTTTCCGCTTGGGGACCCTACAGCCCTCCAGATTCAATATTTTAGGGCCTAAACTCTCCCATGTCCCAGCCCACACACCACGCACCAGGCCTTGTTACCACATAGCCTGCCATTACACACTCCCTGTTGTTAGTCACTAACAGTCCCCATTAACAACTACTCACCCTCCCAGTCTGATTGTTAGCAACTCCTTTGTGTCCAACTATCTTCCTCTCTCTTTGGACTCTATCCTATTGTTTACTCCCTACCCCACCCACCTCCCTATTTTCTGCATATAAACTGACGTTTTTCCAGCCACCATCAGTTCTGAGGAAGCGTCACCAGACCTGAAACGTTAACTCTGTTTTCTCCTTCACAGATGCCGCCAGACCTGCTGAGCTTTTCCAGCAACTTTGTTTTTGTTGCTGCTTGATAACACTATTGTTCATGACCCCTTTCATCACTTTACTGATGATCGAGAATAGATGATAGGGTAATAATTGGATGGATTGGATTTGTCCTGCTTTGTGAAGAGAACATACTTGCACAATTTTCCACACTGTTGCATTGATACCAATGTTATAGCTGTACTGGAAGAGCTTGACTAGGACGCACAGCAAGTTCTGAAGCACAGTTCTTCAGTACTATTTCCAGAAAGTTGCCAGCACCCCTGTCTTTGAAGCATCTAATGCCTCCAGTCATTTCTTGATACCATGTGGAGTGAATCAAATTGGTATTTGCGTTGCTGAAGACCTCTGATTCATCCCTCAACACCTCTGGTTAACGGTTGTTAAAAATGCTTCAGCTTTATCTTTTGTGTGGAGGTACCTTAAAATTGATAGGGATATTTGTGGAGTCTTTGCCTCAATTGGAAGGGCAGGGGTGCAGGAAGCTGGTTGCAGCATGTGGTAATCTGCAGGAACTTTCTTTACCCATGTAAGACATGATGCCTGTGAGTCTTCTTGGGGTCAGAGTCAATGTCGAGGACTCCCAGGGCAACTTTTTTCTGACTGTACACCACTGTGCTACCATCTCTGTTGGGACAATTCTGGTGGTTCAGGATATATCCATGGACGGTGATGGCCATTGCGCATAAAGGTATGATTTCACGAGTACGACTATGTTGTTATCGCTTAACTAGTCTGTGAGACAGCTCTCCCAATTTTGCCTTTAGCAAACAGATTTTGGTAAGGATGATTCTGAAGGGTTGACAGTTACGTTTGCTGTTTCCAGTGCCTAGGTTAACACTAGCTGGTTTATCACTTTTCTTTTTAGACTGTTTAATGGTTTGGTGCAGCAAATTGCTGGGTTTGCCAAGCCAATTCAGAGCCAGTGCTATTGTTATGGGGGTCTGGTGCCACATGTAGGACAGACCAGATAATGATGGCAGTTGTCTTTCCTAAACAAAAACAAGGGTTTATGTTTCCAAATGATAACTGATTGCAGATTTGGGAGGTGCTGAAGGAGGCTTGACAGTGTGACTTGTCAAATGATATAAAGAGCTGTCACTGCAACACCAGCTTTGAAGAAATCAGGAAGTGAGTTACTGGGTGAGAGAAAACAGCTTTCCAATGCTGAAGGATAATCAAATTTTGGGTAAGATGCTTTAATAATCTGATGGCTTGATTGAATTGAAAGAGGTAAAGTTAAATATTCCAGAATAAACTAAATAATGCTGGTGAACATGTGGGATGTTTAGCAGAAAGAGCTGCAGGTGGAGACGACTAGATGAATAGCCACAGTAAGGTGAAGCTACCCCTAAATGAGTCCTTACAGAGGCTACTCACTGATTAGATATTATGGTTTCTGAAATTAACCATGATTCAGCACAGGATTTGAATGAATCTCTCAAATTTTAAATTTAACGTTGATTTCTCTCTCTGTGCAGCTTCCCTGCAGCAGTAACATTGTATTCTTCGCTCTGTTCTATTAACCTTATGCACTTTGTACGCTGTGATCTGCTTGTACTGCAGGCACAACAAAACTTTACACTGTACCTAGGTACATGTGACAATAATAAATCAAATCAAGGATTTTTTCATATTCCATGAATGCGCAAGTTGTTTGCCGAAGGCTCCCCATTTACTGAAGGACTAAGTTGCCCGCTGGATCCCTGACACGGCGAGTCCGCAGCCCCGCGGGCAGCTACTTAGTGCGGTCTCCGCACTCACCAAAGGTGCGATACCCATTACCCAAATCAATCCACAGGCGCTGTTTTACTCATGCGGTGTCTGTGTTGCTGCTGTCCTCAGGCCGGAGCACTGTTCCCCCTACAATGAGCAGTTCCCACAGGCAGGGCAGCCCAGCGTTCAGGGTGAGAATTTGAGGTGTGTGTGTGACTGAGGCAGGGTTTCTGGGCTGGACTGCACCGAGAGAAAAAAACACCTGGATTTCCTCTGTACGTCCAAATGTAGAAGTCTGCAAATCGGAGCAATTCTGCCCTAAATTACTCAACAAATCCAGAAATTCCCCCCCACCAAGGGGTACAGTGTTCCAGATCCCTGGAGAAAGGTGGGAGAAGCCAGAGGTGTTTGAATGGTGTTTGAGACACGGCGATTTTCGAAAGAATACAATTTAAATATTTGCACAATTGAAGCGCCTCCCTAAGGCAGGGGTTAAAGAAAAACGAACTGTTCATTATCAAACTTTAGGATTAAAGAAAGGAATTTCTAAGCTCAATTCTAGCAGTACTTTTGAAACCGCGCCTTCACTTGGCGATTAAAGTTTAGTTAAGGAAGCGGGGTGGCTCTGAAGAGATTCCTGGCTGCATATACCAGCGGTAAACAGAAGAAGCTAACATAAAATAAACAACTATTGCTACGCACACAAAAATAAGCCGGGAGAAGGTATTGTCGAGCTTGAGAACAGCAAAGAGAGAGAGAGAAAAAAAAATCTCCTCTTCAAATTATGTCCAAAGATGGGCATATTAGGTGGATTCGCCATGTTAAAAAATTGCCCCATAGTGTCAAGGGATGTGCAGGTTAGGTGGGTTAGCCATGGTAAATGTGAGGATAGGGTGGGGCTGTGGTTCTGGGTGTGATGCTTTTCAGAAGATCGGCACAGACTCGATGGCCGAATGCCCTCTACCTGCACTGTAAGGATTTTGTGATTCTACGAAATACCTTTAGGGATTTGTGGAGGCTTAAATCCTGAAAGTTAAAAGTTAAGTAACCATAGTCTTTAATGCGAGAGATTGCTAGAAGTTTACCGAGCGTCACTGTGCTTTAGGCAAGGGAAGAGATTGAGAAGGAGACTCCTTCATGAGTTTTAACCTCATTCGATGTGGGAATTAAACCCATGCTGTTGGCATCACACTGCATTGCAAATCAGCTGTCCACCCAACTGTGTCCCTATCGCTGTAAAAGGAATTAAAGAATAGGGGTGGGGGAGCTGGCACATGTGGAGGTGGCCCTAGGGCAGATCAGCCACATTGAATGATGCAGCAGTCTTGAGTGACTGAGTCCTGCTGATATTTTTTAGGTTATTGACAGACCATAGAACTGTGACTGGCCTTCACTTAGGCACTATCAGTGACTGGTTATGGCTACAGAATATGCAGGATAAATTTCTGCCATTTTTTGACAATTCTAAAATCAGAATAAAACAGATATAAATTATACGAGCAGACACAGGAGGATGCCTTGTACAAGATTACATAAAATTCAAAATACTGCAAATGCTGGAAATCCCAAACAAATACAGATAACATGGGTGGCATGGTGGCTCAGTGGTTAGCACTGCTGCCTCACAGCACCAGGGATCTGGGTTCAATTCCACCCTTGGGTGACTGTTTGTGTGGAGTTTACACATTCTCCCCGTGTCTGGGTGCTCCAGTTTCCTCCCACAGTCCAAAGATGTGCAGGCTAGGTGGATCGGCCATGCTAAATTGCCCATAGAGTCCAGAGATAGGTGGATTATAGGGGGATGGGTCTGGGTGGGATGCTCTAAGGTCCAGTGTGGACTTGTTGGGCTGAAGGGCTTGATTCCACACTGTAGGGATTCCATGATGCCAGAGGAAACTCAGCTAGTCTGGCAGCATCTGTAATAGTAAATAGTAAAAGTTGATTCAGAACTGGAGAGATTACTCATTAACTTTGTGTAGACAAATCTTTCATCCCTCTAGAAAGCTCAGCCCAATGCTGGGATCACTAGACATGTTTATAACTTCAATGATTACTTGTTCACAGAGTTTATAGGATGTTATTAAATGCATTTTAAAACATCTGTTGGCTTTTCGTCTTAATAAAGCAAATTATTGTGGATATTGGAAATAAGACCATAAGATTTGGGAGCAGAATTAGGCCATTCAGCCCATTGAGTCTGCTCCATCTTTCGACCATGGCTGATGTTTCTCAACCCCATTCTCCTACCTTCTCCCCGTAATCCCTGAACCCCTTACAAATCAAGAACGTCTCTGTCTTAAATACACTCAATGACTTGGCCTCTACAGCCCTCTGCGGCAATGAGTTCCACAGATAAACCACCTTCAGATGGAAGAAATTCCTCCTCATCTCAGTTCTAAAGGGTCATCCCTTCAGTCTGAGGCTGTGTCCCCAGGTCCTAATCTCCCCTACTAATAGAAACATCTTCACCCCATACATTCTATCCAAGCTTCTTTGGTATTCTGTAAGTTTCAATGAGATCACTCACCCCATTCTTCTAAATTTCTTCAAGTACAGACCCACATGTTCAACTGCTCCTCATATGACAAACCGTTCAGCCCTGGGATCATTCTTGTAAATTGCCTCTGGACCCCCTCTAACTGCAGCACATCTTTTCTTCAATGCGGGGCCCAAAACCGCTCACACAATATTCCAAATGCTGTCTGACCACAGCCTTACACAGCCTCAGCACTACATTTCTGCTTTTGTATTCTAGACTTCTTGAAATGAATGCCAACATTGCATTTGCCTTCCTAACTGCCAACTGAACTTGGATGTTACCCTTAAGAGGATCTTGTACTAGGTCTCCCAAGTCCCTTTGTGCTTCTGATTTCCAAAGCCTTTCCCATCTAGAAAATAGACTTCACCTCTATTCTTCCTACCAAACTGTATAATCTCAGTCTCCCACATTGTATTCAATCTATCCTTTCTTTGTCCACAGGCATAGCCTGTCCAAATCCTTCTGCAGCCTCCCTGTTTCTTTGACATTACTTGTTCCTCTACCTACCTTTGTGACATCTGCAAACTTAGCAACAATGCCCTCAGTTCCTGCATCCAGATTGTTAATGTATAACGTGAATAATTGTGGTCCCGACACTGACGCCTGTGGAACTAGTCACCAGGTGCCATCTTGTAAAAGACTCCTTTATCCCCATTGTGCTTTCTGCCAGTCAACCAATCCACTGTCCATCTGAGTACCTTGTCCCTAACACCATGGGCTCTTGTCTTATTTAGCAGCCTTCTGTATGGCGCTTTGTCAAAGCCTTTCTGGAAATCCAAATAGATCATGTCCACTGGATCTCCTGTGTCTAACTTGCTTGTTACCTCTTCAAAAGAATTCTAACAGATTTGTCAGACATGACCGCCAGTTAATGAAGCCATGCTGACTCTGCCCTAAATCTAAAACGAAAACAGTGGAAGTGTCCAGGATCACCTGAGTGAGAAACAGATCATGTTTTGGATCAGCGATCATTCAGTAGTACAGGAAATGATGTAAAGAGGCTGAAAGCAGAAAATGGGGGGAGGGAAGGATAGAATAAATGGGGAGGCCTGTGACGAGTCACAGGCAGGAGTGATTTCATTTTTTCTGAAAAGGACAGAGCAAAGGAGAAAGGAGTAGCATTGGGACTTGAAAATTGTATTGAAAAAGGTCAGGAGGAGGTGTAAACAGGAGAATAGAATCATCACCCTCTATTGTTGCCTGAAGTTGGTGATCTCAGTGGAAGATGAGGTGCTGTTCCTCAAGCTTGTGTTGAGTTTCATTGTCAAGTAAGTAATATTAGTTTTGAAATAAAAATAAATCTTTAACTGCTCAGACAGTCATACAGCAAGGAACCTTTACCTTTCCATCAGGCAGTCCATGAGAAACCGGCAGGTAATGCAGGAGTGTGTCCAGAGATCCTATTTACCAGTTTGGTTTTCCATTCTTGATAATGGTGGGGCCAATGGATCCTTGGAGGAAAGCAACAAAAGCCAAGCTGTACTGGAGGGGAGGAAGAAGAATAGCACTATTACGAGATCCTTTAGTTTCTAGAATAGATGGGCAATTCTGGGGCTGTCACTGTGACTCTGGAATGGTTTGTTGCCTTCCTGGTGATAGAGTTAGGGATGTCATGGAGCAGCTGCAAGACATTCTTCTGTGGAAGGGTGGGGTGGGGGGGGAGGGTGGGGAGGTGAAAAGCCAGAAGTCATAGTACTAACATACATTGGTACTAAATGAATAGGTAGGAAGGGCGAGATGATCCTGCAATTGGAATTTAGAAAATGAGCAAGCAGGACCTGTGAAGTAGTAATCTCCAGATTACTCCCAGTACCACTTATAAGTGAGTTCAGAACTAGGAACATAAGGCAGATGAACGTATAGCTGGAAAGGTGGTGCAAGATGGAGGGCTTTAGATTCCTGGGACACTGGGTCTACCTCTGGGGGAAGATGGCACCTGTAGAAGCTGGACAGGTTGAACACAGCCATTTCTGAGTTCTTTACAGAGAGAGAATGTTTTGCTTGTACTTTTGGAGAGGATTTAGGTTCACTTAGCAGGGGCATGGGAACCAGAAGAGAATATTAAAAAATAATACCAAAAAGGTGCAGATGTGGTGGGAGAGGCAGATAACATTAAGAGAGATTAGTAAATTAATAGGTGGAGTCAGAGTAATGGAGAAAATAATGAAGTCTAAAAATTGAGGATACATTTCTGTGTATGTGAAAGCATAGGATGGAGTGACAGGCACAAATTGCTTTCTGAGATTATGAGTTGTGGTAGTAATGAAGACCTGGCCTAACACATGGCAGATCTGTGTTTTAAGTATTCCTGGTCACAAAGTGTTTAGAAAAGCTATGAAAGGAAGAAAACGAGAAAGGGTGATGATTGTGGTACATGAATATTATTGTACTGGAGAAAGATGATGTTTCAGAGGCTTCAAGGACAGAATTGATTTGAATTGAGCTAAGGAATAAAAAAAATGTGCAATCATATTGTTCAGTGTAATATATAAATGAATACCCAGTGGGAAGGATATCAAGAAAAAATATGCAAGGAAATTATACTGAGGTGTAAACAGTATAGTTATAACAGGGACTTTAATTACTTGGATATCAACTCGATAATGGTAGTTTATAGGGACAGTGAAGAACAAGCATTCCTTGGTTGTGTTCAGACAGTTTTCTACAGGAGTGTATATTAAGAGATCACTGCTAGATTTGGTCCTTGGGAATGAGGTGGGCCAATTAGATCAAGTGACAATTGGGTAGTATTTAATGACCAGTGATTATTGTAGCATGAGGTTTAGGATGGAGGAAAAATTATATTGGTCAGTGAAGATGTGGAATGAAAATAAGCTATATTGGATAGACTAAAACTAAGGGTTGGCAGGAAAACAGTGGTTGAACAATGGGTGACCTTCAAAGAGGAAATGGGTTTGGGCACTGTCAGGGTACATTCCCTCAAAAAGGGGAAGGTAGGACAAGAATCCAGTTTTCCCTGTATGATAAATAAGATATAAATTCAGTTAGTTCCTAATGGTAAGTGTCAGGTAGTAGTAAATGCAGTTGAGAACCAAGGTGTAGAAGAGAGGGAAGACAACAAGTAAGAAGCAAGAAGGGATTATGATAAATGACTACCAAGTAATATAAAGAGTAATCACAACATCTTTTGTAAGCACATCAATAGCAAAAATGGGTGATAAAAAGGAGTAGGGCTAATTAGGCACCAAGAGAGAGGATTTATACTTAGAGACTGGAGATATGGTTAAAGATGTTAAAATTAATATCGTGTATCTGTCTTTACCTACGAGGCTGATATTTAACAGGCCTTGGCAACAGTGGAACAAATTCAGTCACAAGAAAGAGTAAAATTGATAAGGAGGCAGTATTACACAAGTTATCTGTACTTAACATTCATAAGACACTGGGGCCAAGTGAGATGCAAGTATACTGAAGGAAGGAAGTGTGTGGAAATTACAGAGGCACTGGCAATTATCTTTCAATCTTCTCTGGATTGGGAGATGGGGCTGGAGGATTGGAGAATTGCAACTATTCCTCCCTTGTTCAAAAAGATCATAAAGATCAACCCAGCAGTTAGAATTACAAAAGTTAACAATCCTCTTAGTAAAAAGAAAAATTCTCATCTAAGTGGCATCCCCCTTAATTTTAAACTTGTCTCCCCTGGTTCTCGACACCAAACCAGAGGAAACACCTTATCTGCGCCTACCTTGTCTATCCATTTGGGTATTTTGTAAGTTGCAATGAGATCATCTCTCATTCTTTCAACTCTAGAGCATACAGCCCAGTTTGCCCAATATTTCTTCATTGGGTACTCCCACCATCCTGGGAACAAGTCTGGTGAATCTTGGTTGCACTCCTTCCGTGGCAATATCTTTCCAGAGATAAGGAGACCAAAACAACATCATAGTTCTCCAGGCGTGGTGTAACCAAGCTTCTGTACAACTGAAGCAAAACTTCACTATTCCTGTACTCCAATCCTCTTGCAATAAAAGGCTGATATTCCATTTGCCTTCCTAATAGCTTGCTGAACCTGCATGTTAGGCTTCAGTAACATATCGACAAGGACACCTAAATCTCTTTGCGCATCTACACTTTCCAACTGCTTACCATTTAAAATAAATATTCTACACAGAGATAGTAAGAACTGCCAATGCTGGAGTCAGACATGACAGTGTGGAGCTGGAGGAACACAGCAAGCCAGGCAGCATCAGAGGAGCAGGAATGTTGACATTTTGGGTCGGCACCCTTCTTCAGAAATGGGGGAGGGGGAAGGGAGCTCAGAAATAAATTGAGAGAGGAGGGGTGGAGCTGGGGAAGGTAGTTAGGATGGTGATAGGTGAGTGCAGGTAGGCAGTGGTGGGGATTGGTCAGTGAGGTGGGAGGAGTGATAGGTGGGAGAGAAGATGGACAGGTTGTGTCAGGTCAAGGAAGCGGGGATGAGAGGGAGGGTTGGTAATGGGATGAGGCTGGGGGTGGGGAGATTTTGAACCTGGTAAAATCCACATTTAGGCCATTGGGCTGTTGGCTCCCAAGGCGGAATATGAGGTGTTGCTCCTCCAGTTTTGGCTGGCGTTATTGTGACTTACAAAATGTTTGTCAGCAGCTATCATAGGGTGGTTGTTGGTTTGTGGGCTACCCTGATAGTTAGCGGTCTTGTGGTCATCTCTGAAATGTCCTTGATGTATGATAGGGTGATTAGAGAGTCCTGTTGTGGTCTGTCTTGGAGATAACGGTGGATTGTGCTTTTTGGGTGTTGAGATGGTTGCTAGTGTAATGGAGTATCTGGTCCATATGTGTGGTCTTTCTATACACGCTAGTCTGGAGTTCTTCATTGTTTTTGCGTTCTACCATTATGTCCAGGAACGGTAGTTGGCTGCTGTTCTCTTCTTCTGTGAATTTTATCCCGGTGAGTATGTTGTTTATGTGTTGGAGGGTTTCTTCTAGTTTTGTATATTTGATAATCACGAAGGTGTCATCTACATATCAGACTCAAAGTTTGGGTTGTTTTGGGACACGAATTCGACTGGGACAACACATCCATAATCACGCAAGCCAAACACAGACATGCCAGGGAATTCCTGGAGGACTGGTATTCTAAGTGGAACTCTATCAGCAAACACATTGAATTAGACCCTGTGTACAAACCACTGAGAAACAGAACCAGAAGTGATACCAAACGCCCCAAACAAACTGAGGCATATAAATAACAAGCGGGACAGAACACCAACACTTCACCGGAGGCGCACTGATGACATTACCTAACAGTGTGACAAATCGTTTGCAACAAAACCCACTGGCTCAGCGAGCATGTCCACAAACTCATCCACAACCCAAGCTACAAATCTTCTCGAAAACGTTAAACCTAACATTTTTCCATATTATATTCCAGGTTCCATTAACTTGCCCATTCACTAATCTTGTCCAAAACCGAAACTCCTTTACATCTTCCTTGCAATTCCCAATTTACTAAAATACTAGACTTTGTACCTCAAGGTATATCTCAAAACTGCACACAACCAATGTTACTAATCTCTCACTGGGCTTTTGCTGTAAAAATGTTAACAATTCAAAGCGAACAAAATATGACTGAAGTTTTACAATACAATGTTTACAACTCCACCACTTGTCCCCTAATTCATTGGTACACAAATGGTTGTTGGTGGAATTAATTACCATAGACACCATCTCCTGACCATCTAAATTACAGTACTTCAAAATACAATGCAAAAATGCTGCTTTTAAACAGTGTTTAATTAAGCTTTTAAGAATATTTAGAGTAACAATTTGATTATTTCAATGATATAGACAGTGACGGCACACCAAATAAAATCAGGGATAAAGGATGAATCTATTTCCCAAAAGTACATTTTAAGTTAAGCCATAACAGCTTGTCAAGAAGGACAGTTCAAATTTGACAAATAATCCACAAATTCTGGTACATCCGAACAGAACTGCTGATAATGTGGTCAAAGATTATATATTAATGGTATGCTTACATAATCAACTCAAATCACATCCAGTGTAAATCTTTGGTGAAATTGATACAGTGTTTCAAAACAGGCAACCCTGAGACAGAGACTGTGCTAGATTTTGAATTTGATGGTTTTTAAAAAAGGAAAGAAAGGGAATCTTAACTCATTAGGAGATACAAGAAAGCAAGTGAATAGGTTTATTTGTACGAAAATTTGAGAATATACAAGAATTAAGTAATGCTTGAAAAATATTTAATTTGTCTTTTTTGCTTTACTGAGTGTGGATCTGGCACATTTACCCACCAAGAACTCCACTTGATGCAAAAGGTGCATGGGAAAAAGCAGATTTATGAAGCTAATGTCTAGTCTCATGCATTACTGTGCCAGTGCAGGACCCAGCCAAGTTAGATCACCAAGTTATTTTACTCATTCAGTAACAATTAAAATTGAGACACGGCAGCTAATAAAATTGTCTGGTTTTAAGATATCTCCAGGTTTTCCAATAGCTGGATTTAAAACACTAGCCTACATTTACACAATCTCCCCTACATAGATATTTAATAATTCAAAGCAAGCGACGATTTTAAATTTTCAAAACTTCCCATGAATGATTTCATTTCCCTTTAATAGTATTAGAAGGCTTGTTTTTATTCATTCAAGGGATGTGATGTTTATTGTCCATTCCCAAATGTTCTTGAGATCATTTCCACAAACATACAGATTATGAACAGGCATTCAACAAGATAGTGGTTGATCTGAAATATAAACCTCAAATCCATTTTTCTGCCTACCCCCAATAACCTTTCACTCCTTTGCTTAGCAAGAATCTATCCACTTCCGCCTTATATATTCAAGCATTCACCATTTCAGAAAGCGTTCCAAAGACTCATGATTTGAGGGAAAAAAATTCACCTCATCAGTTTCAAATTACAAAAGTGGATTTTTAAAGTGGTGACCCCTAGTTTTAGATTCTCCCATAAGAGAAACACCTACCTTGTGAAGACCCTTCAGGATTGTATGTTTTAAAAGGTGATGGTGAACTACTGCCTTGAACCATTAAGTACATAGATACACTTACACAATTCTGTTAGGAAGGGATCTTCAGGATTTGAAAGAATTGTTCATTCCAAGCCAGGATGGTGTGCGCTTTCCGGGTGGGAGAACATGCAGGTGGCATGTCTGCTACCCTTGTCCTTCTATTTGATAGAGGTTGTAGGTTTGGAAGGTGCTATCAAGAGAGCCAGGGTAAGTTGTTGCAGTGCATCTTCTAGACAGTATACACTGCTGCCTCTGTGCGTTGATGGTGAAGCGAGTGAGTGAATGTTGAAGCGAGTAAATAGGGTGAAAATATTTGTCTAGAGAGTGTTGAAAGATAAATCCTTAGCACAGCTCATGTGATCAGGGTGATCTAGTAGATTTGATATCACCTTTTTCGTGTTGGTGATCTACAGGGACTACTTGGTCTCTTTCTTTTCCTTTAGAATCCCCACAATGTGGAAGCAGGCCATTCAGCCCATCGAGTCCATACCCAATCACCATAGAGCATCCCATCCAGACCCAGCCCTCTACCCTATCCTGTAACCCTCCATTTCCCACAGCTAACCCACATGTCCATGGACACTTTGGAGCAAGTTAACATGGCCAATCCACCTAACCTGCACATCTTTGGACTGTGGGAGGAAACTGGAGCACCTGGAGGAAACCCACAGACATGGGGAGAATGTGCAAACTCCACACAGCCGGTTGCCCAAGGCTGGAAACAGTCCTGGGTCCCTGGCACCGTGAAACAGCAATGCTATCCACTGAACCACCATGCCACCCCTGGTGTGATGATCCTATGGCTTTAAGAGGTGTATTTTGTCCTGCATTTTTTAAATAAAGCAAGCTGAGACAGAGGTGTCAATCGGTCTGTTTCAAAGCCCATAAACAGCTTGGGAAGCCTTGGGGATTTTTTTTCTAAGGTTTGAACAATAGCAGCAGCCTGAATGGATGGGGTCAAGCTCCCCCAGAGCCAGGAATTTGAATTTTAGTTTTTCAGTAGCAGTTGCTGGGGTCATGAAACTGGGTTTGGAAGCTGCAGTACATCTCTCCCAGCTACTCCTCTCTCTCTCTCACACACACACACAGAATTTTCTCTTGTTTTTTTTTCCTCCTGGACTGGAGATTTGCCTATGAGACAATCTATTTTACTACATTTGCCTTTACCAAGAGTGTGTTTATAGAATTTTACTAAATTGGAACAGCTGCTGTTTAGTAATTAAATACCTGATCTTAAAAGTTAAAGTTCTAAGTTGGAGTAAGGCCAATTTGACAGTATTAGGCGAGAGCTTTCAAACGTTTATTGGGAGAGGCTATTCAAAGGTAAAGGGATCGTTGGAAAATGGGAGGCCTTCAAAATGAGATAATGACAGTCCAAAGGTAGTATGTTCCTGTTAGTGTGAAGGCAAGGCCAGTAGGTGTAGGGAATGCTGGATGACTAGAGAAAGACAGTTATTATATTTCACCATTAAAGGATTTTTATTCATTTTGTTTCTTTAACATTAAAAAAAACAAAAAAACAAACAAAACCAATCGTGTTTTTTTTCAAACAGACTTTTTTAAAAAACAAGTCTTTCAGAGGTCTACAGTGAATGGTTGAAGTTTTATTTTAAATTTAGAAGCTTAAAAAAAGGATATACATGTTTTAAGGAGTTTTTTTAACTTTGCAAGAGTTTTTTAACAGAGTTGTGTTTTCATTTTGGGGAGTCCTACACATGGTCGGCTCTAGAGAAGATTTTTTTTAAATCAGAGAAATTATTGAAGATGAGTCGTTTTAGTTAAGTTAATCAGTTAAGTCGTTGATTTTATTAACGATTTATATGTTTTTTTTAATTTTTTTGCATTTTAGCTTTACTTTCTATAGGTGATGAAAGGTAGTTTATTTTATGTATACAGGTGTAAGTGAAATTGCTTTTTTTTTTGGCTTAATGTTATTGACGGCATACAAGAGGCACAGAGTGAGATGGCTAGTAGTTTTAGAACAGTGATTTACATGATTACATCAGTCAAATAGAAGGGTGGCTGTCAGGAAAGGTAAGAAGTTAGTTCAAAAGTTTCCAGTGGCTATTCCTCTATCAAATAGATATTCAGTTTTGGGTACTGTTGAAAGGGATAGTCTCTCTGAGGAAAATATAGAAGGTGGTCAGTTATTGGACACCAGGAATAATTTTTATATTAGGCTGAGTTTGAAAAAACTTAAAAGAATAATTGTTATGGAGAACTGTCCTGTCAGGGGCACAGACTGGAGATTCTGTGGCAGTGAGCATAAATTTAGGATGGTACGATGCTTTCCTGGTGCTAGGATTAAGGACATTTCTAAATGTTTTAAGCATATTGTTAAAGGGGAGATTGAGAAGCCGGAAATTATTGAATGCAGTGGTAGGAATAAAAGGATAAAGGATATAAATCAATGACTGAAGAGATGGTGCATTATTAAGGGATTCAGGTTTTTGGACAATTGGAATGTCTTCTGGGACAGGAAAGACCTGTTCAAAAGGATGGGTTTAACCTAAACTGCAAAGGGACTAATATCTTGGAAGGAAGATTTGCAAGTTCCATTAAGGGAGACTTTATACTGCTAGAGACTAGGGAGTGGGGAATTCTAGGCAGTAGTGTAAGTAGAAAGATTAATGGGGACTGTTCTCAATGTGAAAACAGCAAATCAATTAGAACAGAAAGTCAAGAGAAAGTCAGAGAACATAGTAATTCTGAAGAACTAAATTGCATTTAATTCAGTGCGAGGGGTGTTACAGGTTAGAATGCCAGGGGAGTTGAGGGAGGAAATTGCAAGGCCCCTTGCAGAAACATTTGCATCATCTATAACTATGGCTGAGGTGCCTGATGACTGGAGGATGGCTAATGTTCTACCTTTGTTTTAAGAAAGGTTGTAAGGAAAAACCAGGGAACTATAGATCTGTGAGCCTGACTTTGGTTTGGGTAAAGTGTGTAAGGTGATTCTAAAAGATAGGATTTATAAACATTTAGAGAGGCAAAATTGATTATGGATAGTCAGCATGGTTTTGAGCAAGGAAAATTATGTCTCACAAACTTAATTGAGTTTTTTGAGAAAGTTACCAAAACGATTGATGAGGGAAGAGCAGTAGATGTTGTTTACTTGGATTTTAGTAAAGTCTTTAACAAGGTTCCACATGGTAGACTAATTAGTAAAGTTAGGTCAGATGAGATTCAGAGTGAGCTTGCCAATTAGATGCACAATTGACTTCACAGCAGGTGACAGAGAATGTTGGTGGAGGGCTGTTTTTCCTGACTTGAGACCTGTCACCAGTGGTGTTCCACAGATATTGGTTCTGGGTCCTCTTTTGTTTGTCATTAATATAAATGATTTGATAAGAATATAGAAGGCATGGCGAGTAAGTTTGCAGATGACACCAAAAATGGTGGAATAATAAACAGTGAGGAACAGCCTAAGATTGCAAAGGGATCTTGGTCAAATGAGTCAATGGGCTGAAAAATGGCAGATGGAGTTCATTCAGGATAAATGCAAGGTACAACAACATTTTGGTACAACCAACAGGGGCAGGGCTGTATATTAAGGATAGGGCCTTGGGTAGCATTGTATAACAGAGGGACCTAGGGTTCTATACATTATTCTTTGAAGTTTATGTCACACATAGACAGGGTTGTTAAAAAGACATTTAGTACACTTGCTTTCTTTGCTCAGTCCTTTGAGTATAGGAGTCGGGAGTCATGTTGAGATTGTACAGGACATTGGTGAGGCCTCTTCTGGAGTGCTATGTGCAGTTCTGGTCACCCTGTTATAGGAAGGATATTATTAAACTGGAGAGGGTTCAGATAAGTTTTACCAGGATGTTGCCAGGAATGGAGAGTTTGAGTTATAAACAAAAGCCTGGATAGGCTGGGACTTGTTGCAGTAGATTGTAGAAGGTTGAGAGGTGACTTTATAGAGGTTTATAAAATCACAAAGGGTGTAGATAGGGTTAATAGTAGGTGTTTTTTTCCCTCGGATGGGGCATTTCAAGACTAGGGGGTATATTCTTAAGGTGAGAGGAGAGAGAGATTTTAAAAATGACACGAGGAGCAAATTTTTTTTACAGAGCGTGGTTCACGTGTGGAATAAATTTCCTGAGGAAGTGGTAGATGTGGGCACAGTCATAAAGTTTAAAAGAAGTACACAAATAGGAAATGTTTGAAGGGATATGGACGGAGAAGGCAAGTAAGGCTAGTTTAGTTTGAGATTATGTTTGGAATGGATTGGTTGAACCAAAAGGTCTGTTTCCAAGATGTATGAATCAATGAGTTAGAGTGTGAGAAATGCTATAGATGTTATTTAGTAGAAAACAAACCTGAATAAAAATAATATAGGAATTGAAAAAAGAAACACACAGGACAAACAGTGCATGAGAATGGATGTGCTGGTACCATTAGAAGAAACTCAAGATCCCTTTTAGAAACTTGCAGATAGAAAAAAACTTATTCAAAAGAATTTTTCACCAATTAAGTACCAAAAAGATGGTGGAGGATATGGCTGAGCTTCTAAATGAGAGGGTGGTTCACATGTGGAATGAACTTCCTGAGCAAGTGGTGAATATGGGCATAGTTACAATATTTGAAAGACACTTAGATAAGTACATGAATAGGAAATGTTTGGAGTGATATGGGCCAGGAACAGGCAGGTGGGACTAGTTTAGTTTAGGATTATGTTTGGCATGGACTTGTTGGACCAAAGGATCTATTTCCGTGCTGTATGACCCTATAAATTGAGGCTCTGGTCAAAAAAGAGGAGGCATATATCAGTGATAGACAGCTGGGATCAAGTGAATCCCTTGGTGGGTTGGGGGGTGTTGTGGTGGTGGGAGGGGAAGGGCAGCAGGAGTTTAGTCAAGAGGGAAATCAAGAGGGCAGAAAGGGGACATGAGACAGCTTTGCCAAATAGGGTTAAGGAGAATCCAAAGAGATTCTATAAATACAGTAAGGGCAAAACAATAATTAAAGAGAGTATAGGGCCCCTTAAAGATCAATGAGGCCGTCTATGTGTGGAACCACAGGAAAAAGCTGAGATACTAAACATGTATTTTGTGTCAGTATTTACTGTGGAGAAGGATATGGAAGCTAGAGAACATGGAGAAATAAATAGTGATATCTTGAAAAGTGTCCATATTACTGAAGAAGTAAGTGCTGGATGTCTTACAACACATAAAGGTGGGTAAGTCCCTAGGATCTGATCAGGTGTATCCCAGAATTTTGTGGAAAACTAGGGAAGCGATTGCTGGGCCCTTTGGTGAGATATTTGTATCATCGATAGCCACAGGTGAGTTGCCAGAAGACTGGAGAGTGGTATTGTGGTGCTATTATTCAAGAAAGGTGGTAAGGAAAAACCAAGGAACTATAGGCCAATGTGCCTGATGTCAGTGATGGGTAAGCTTTTGGAGAGGATTCTGAGGGACAGGATTTACATGTATTTGGAAAGGCAAGAACTGATTAGGGATAGTCAATGTAACTTTGTGCGTGGGAAGTAGTGTCTCGCGAAGTTGATTGAATGTTTTGAAGAAGTGACAAAGAAGATTGATGAAGGCAGGTTGGTCGACGTTGTCTATATGGACTTCAGCAAGGTATTCAACAAGGTTCTGTATGGTGGACTGGTTTGCAACATTAGATCACATGGAATCCAGAGAGAGCTAGCCATTTGGATACAAAATTAGCTTGATGGTAGGAGACTGAGCTTGATGATGGAGGGCTTTTCTTTGGACTGGGCCTGTGGCCAGTGGTGTGCTGCAAGGATCGGTGCTGGGTTCACTGCTTTTTGTCATTTATATAAATGACTTGTAGGCAACAGGACTTGCCTATAAAACAAGAAAAAGTTAGGGCCTTAGCTATATTCTTAATATATTTTGGGGGGTCCATAACAAATTGGCAGTTCCCGTTGCGTTCAAAATCTCTAATTCTAGGCTGTGTTTAGGATTGTTGGACTCAAAGTGGTGAGTGTTGGTGTATCTTTTTTTATTTTAGGCATTGCATTTGGTTGAATTAAACAAGGTGTGCCTTGTGTAATAATGCCTCTTTCAGACACTAAGAGTTTGCTGGAGTGAAAGAAGTCACTTTGGGAGTTTTACAGAAAGTGAGCAAGGCAAAGCTTTTGGATTTGGCAAACAGTTGGAGTTAGAGTTGCCTGTGTCTGTGAGGAAAGGGGAGATAATTGTGGCAACTTTGCAGTATTTACATTTGCCAGGAATGCTATCAGAATCTTTGGAAACAGCTAAAATTGCAGAAGCAGCAGCTTGAATTGAAAGCAATGGCAAGGGACAAAGAAAAGAATAGCCTTGGCAGAACAAAAAGAAAGAAAAGATGAAATGAAACATGTTGAAATACAATTAAAAGCAGAAGAAAGGGAGAAAGAGAGAGGTTTTGAACTTCAGGGGCTGGAACTGAAAACTCAAAGTCGACTTAAAATGACAGAGGTAGAGGTGAAAAGTAGGAACAGTGGTGAGGACAGTGATGAAGAGTAATCCCATTGCTGCCAAAAGCCTGGTGGGGGTCTGTTTAAATATGTCCAAGTGTTGCCTAAGCATTCCATGAGAAGGTTTTTTCATTTCATTTCAGAAAATGGCTAAAGAAGTGAAATGGCTGGTCACTATGTGGGTATTGTTGATCTGAAAATCATGAACAGAAAAAGTCCATGATTGAGAAGGAGACCTTGAGCTTGGTTTTGGCATTGCTATGTTCCAACATTTATATTGCCAGCAATATGACTGACACAATAGTATATACTGATCATAACCCATTAAAGTTTTTGGAAAAACTTAAGGATAAAAATTCCATACTATTTAAGTTGACCGAAAACAAAGTTGCTGGAAAAGCTCAGCAGGTCTGGCAGCATCTGTGGAGGAGAAAACAGAGTTAACATTTCGGGTCCGGTGACCCTTCCTCAGAATGTTCTGAGGAAGAATCCGAAACATTAACTCTCTTTTCTCCTCCACAGATGCTGCCAGACCTGCTGAGCTTCTCCAGCAACTTTGTTTTCGTTTCTGATTTACAGCATCCGCAGTTCTTTTGGTTTCTATTTAAGTCAAAGTTTATTATTGCAGCCATTCAATTTGAAAATTATACGCATATCAGGACGAGACAATGTAATTGCTGATGTGTTGTCATGACTTTGATGAGGGAAGATGGAGGCATTTGGTGGTGGGAAAAATCAATAGACGAAAGGACTGTAGTAGTGAATGTTTGCATGTGTATAGTCAATATAATGTATATGTATTGTGTCTAATAACGTAAGACTAAAGGTTTTTAAAAGTGAAGCCATCTTTGGAAATTGACATAGATCTGGATGAACACAGCAGGCCAAGCAGCATCAGAGGAGCAGGAAGGCT
>NC_063333.1:117699763-117753518 GCF_021869965.1 Rhincodon typus | reverse complement strand
CTGAGGAAGGGTCTAGGCCCGAAACATCAGCCTTCCTGCTCCTCTGATGCTGCTTGGCCTGCTGTGTTCATCCAGCTCTACACCTTGTTATCTCAGATTCTCCAGCATCTGCAGTTCCTACTAACTTTGGAAATTGATGGTTCATTTTTAAGAGGGTAGAAGAGGTATGACGATAGAATGGCTTTAAGAAGTCTATTTTGTCCTTTATTTTTAATGAAGAAAGGCTGAGACAGAGGTGCCAATCAGTATGCTTCAAAGCCCATAAAGTAAACAGTTTGTGAGACCTTAGGTTTTTTTTTTCCTAAGGTTGGAACAATAGAAACAGCCTGATTGGGTGGAGTCAGGCTCCCCAGAACCAGGACTTTTACTTTTAGCTTTTTAGTAATATCAGTTGCTGGGATCTTGAAGCTGGATTTGGAACCTGCAGTGCATCTCTCCCTGCTATTCTCTCCCTCTCTCTCACACACCTACAGTTTTCTCTTGATGGTTCAGAAAAGATTTACAAGGTTGTTGCCTGGATTGGAAGGTTTGAGCTATAGGGAGATGCTGAATAGGCTGTGGCTATTTTCCCTGGAGCATTGGAGGCCGAGGGCTGATCTTATAGAAGTTTATAAAATCATGAGGGGCATGGATCGGGCAAATAGACAAGATCTTTTCTCCAGGGTAGCAGTATTCAAAACTAGAGGGCATAGGTTTAAGGTGAGGGGGAAAGAATTGAAAGGGACCTGAGGGGCAACTTTTTCATGCAGAGGGTGGTGCATGTATGGAATGAGCTGCCAGAGGAAGTTGCGGAGCTTGGTACAATTACAACATTTATAAGGCATCTGGATGAGTATATGAATAGGAAGGGTTTAGAGGGATATGGGCCAAATGCTGGCAAATGGGACTAGATTAATTTAGGAGATCTGGTCAAGTTGGACTGAAGGGTCTGTTTCCATGCTGTACTTTAAGTGCTGCTGAATAAACTCAATATTAACACTTTCAGACTCTTTACAACATCCCCCTCCAAGCTTCCCCCTACCCAATATCATCAAAATATTATACACACAAAATTTATAATCACATGCCCCCCACCTCCCCCCACCTAATTTTTGAAGACAGTCTGGAAGTATCATTGTGTCCCAGAACACGTTCTGTTCCAATCTGGAAGATTGGTAGGTCTCAGTATTGAAGATTGTTGTCTTTGATTCTGTCTATGACAGAACAAGATCCAAGCCCTTTAAAATTGAATGCCTTTTCTCTCTGTTCCTGCTGAAAACAGGCATTGCTTGACTGGAGATCATAATCATGTGAATTTCCTTCGGAGGTCAGATATCCTGTTGAAAGTGGTACTAGCTTTTTCAAAAAAAAAAGTATCTTAGTTCTTCAGAACAGGGATTTGTTTTTTTTTTGTTCTTAATAGTATCCTGGATCTCTGAGCTAGGAAATTTCTTCTTGAAAAGCTATCCTGAATTATTAGACATTGTTTGTCCCACTCAGTGATAGCTACCACGGAGTTGTATGCACTATATCCTCAATCTGTGTGAGCACATTTTTATTCTCATTGTGCCAGCAAATCTGTGTTGAAGTGTGTAGACTGTTTACTTCGACTTGTTCATAGAACACACACACGCACAGACACACTTCTGACATCTATTCAGAAAATATGTTTCTTACTGAAAATTTAACTCTAGTCAATTCTACGAGTCTATACAAATTCAGCATAGTCCAGTTTAAAGACAAATCCTGAATTACAAATGCGTAGCTTTTTTGCAATCTTACATATATTTTGTTAAATTCCATTATATATTCTTCTTTAGAATATCCTGCTTTCCTAAATTCAGAGTCTGACCAAGCTTCATATGCTTTAGTGTCATTTTTCTTCTAAATTAATAGAATTTCCAAGCTTTCCACCATATATGATTGAAAATACATTACACCTGATCTTGCTTGTAGCAGTAAACAACAATACCAAGACCATACTTTGTTGTCTTCTCAGTAAAGAAACAACCTTAAGTCCATTGATAAGATTCAGCTTCAATGGGAAGTCACATATTAATTCTTTGCACTTAGTTTCACTCATTCGATTCCAAAGCAACTGCAAAAACAAGTTTCTATATGAAAGAAAACTTTTAGTTTCCAAGCCTCACATTTAGACAGCCATTCTCCACTACCAATAGCAATATTAATCCAATCCACTGATGAACCAAAAAGCAAGAAACTGTTCCACCTGTTACCCTATAATATTTAGCTAGTCAATTAACCTTCCAACATCTGCTTAACCACTTGCTACATTAACATTTGTCTGAGGGCTCAAGTGTCCCTACTTCTGAGCTAGGAGACCAGGTTCAAGTCCTAATTGCTCTGAACAGGTTAATTATAAAATAACTGTTAACATTTAGCAGAAGACCAACAAAAATGTTCAAAATATGTGTGCAGGGTCAAAATGATGGGAAATAGATTGGAGACGGGAATTGATTGGCTAACAGGGCAGTGTGAGTCTGAAGCATAGTGACCATGGGTGTAATACTGTTTTGTATTTTGGATCACCAAACAACTGTTTTGACTTTGTTGTAGGTAGAGGGGAATAGGTGAATTATTAATGACCAATGAATCAGTGTGAATGTAAGAAATCATTGAGTGGTGAAGCTTGGATACTGAGGTTGTTCCATATTCTCGAACATGAGGATTGGAGTTCAGTCAGTAGTGTGTTTTTACTTGTGGGTCTGTGCTGTAGGAGATGGTAAAGTCTGATTGTGTAGGTGCCACTGACTGACAAATTCATACAGCAGGTAGGGTTATTGTTGATTCACGATTAACTGATTAACCTCAGTGGTGGCTGTGAAGACAGCTTGAAATGAAGGTTCCTGCACAGAACATAGTGCTAGCTTCCATGACCACTGCAGAAATGAAAACTGAACGGGTGTGGGGATATTTTAGAATTGGTTCTTTTTTCCCGAAATTACAAGATGAACTTTGATTTTGTAAGGCAGTCCATAAAGCTCCTGACAAGGTTACATTAACCTCTGAAAGGTCAAAAATGTCAATTTCAGCCTTAAATGTATTCAAAGCCCCAGCTTTCACTGCTGTCTGGAGAAGAGAATTACATTGGTCAATAACCCTCCAAGAAACAGAGTGCTTTCCTGCTGCTATAAAAATACTTTGACTGCTGTCAGTTCAGTCTTGTCCTCTTTCACTTTACCTTCACCTGCTTTTTTAGAAAATACAGATCGACGTCAGGCTGCATTGCCGAGGTGTATTGGGACACTCAACTGACAGCCACATAGTTACTTGGTTTAGTTAAAATGAGACCCGATGGCAAATTTAAAAGACGCCGGTTGGGCACAAATTAATACATTAAACAATCACTTTCCTGACTTACTTTCTGTTTTAGGCATTGGTCTAATTGCTTGACCTTGATTTATACTTAACAGAAAGTGAAAAAGCTACTGATATCACTGGCCTAGCCTGTCTATTTCCAAGTGAATGATGAAGCATCTGGAAATTAGCTGAGATATACAGAATGATCCTTTAATGTTGGTTGGAACAGGGAAGGAAATATACATGAATACCATGAGCTTCTATTCCAAGTTTGATTTCTAATGAAGGAATATCAAATTCTTGGTGCTTTACATTTTGCGATCTGATCTCTGATAAAAGTGGCTTTCACAACTGGTGAACTTGCAGTTTCCTGTAAATATGTCTGAAATTTTACAAATACAATGGTGCATTCTCCATGGCACAGCTCACAGTTAGTCAGAGGCTTAACCTTTGGTAGCTTCTCACCACACTTGTTTCATTTACATTTCATTTTAAATCTATGTCTTCATTCTTTCTTATTTTGCAAGACTGGAGTGCCCTCTCTAGTCAGGGGCACAGATAGATGTTTCAGATGTTTCTGCAGCCAACAGCATGACATCAGAATGGTGTGTTGCCTCTCTAGTGCCAGGATCAAGGATGTCTCGGAGAAGGTGCAGAATATTCTCAAAAGGGAGCGTGACCAGCAGGAGGTCGTTGTACACATTGGTACCAACAACATAGGAAGTGAAAGGGATGAGGTCTGAAGGCAGAATATATGAAACTAGGCAGGAGCTTAAAAAAGTCCTCAAGGGTTGTAATATCTGGATTACTCCTGGTGCCACGTGCTCGTGAGAATAGGAATAGGAGGATAAAGCAGATGAATGCGTAACTGAGGAACTGGAGCAGAGGGTGAGGCTTCATATTTTTAAATCATTGAAATCTCTTCTGGGATAAAAGTGACCTATATAAGAAGGATGGTTTGTACATGAAGTGGTAGAGGACCAGTATCCTGGTGGGGAGATTTGCTCGTGCTACTCAGGAGGCTTTAAACTGGTAAGGGGGTGGGACTCCAAGAGATAGTCAGCAAAAAGGTAAGTCTGAGGCTGGTTCAGTTAAGAAGAGGAGCAAGTCAAATAGTCAAGGTAGGCAGAGCAAGGCAGAGAACGAGGTAAGACTTAGAAACTAAACTGCATTTATTTCAATGCAAGAGGCCTGACAGGTAAGGCAGATTAACTTAGGGCATGGTTGGGAACATAGGACTGGGATATCACAGTTATTACAGAAATGGGCTCAGGGCTAGCAGCTTAATGTTCCAGGAAGGATAGGAAGAGAAAGGGGAGTGGTGTTTTTAGTTAGGGATAACATTACGGCTGGACATAGGGATCATATTCCTGGAAGTACGTCCAGTGAAATTATTTGGGTAGAACTGAGAAATAAGAAACAGATAATCACTTATTGAGGTGTACTATAGGCCCCCAAACAGTCAGCAGGAAATTGAGAAGCAAATTTGTAAGGAGATCTCAACTATTTGTAAGAATAATAGGATTGTAATGGTAGGGAATTTTTACTTACCAAACATAGACCGGGACAGCCATAGTGTTCAGGGCTTGGATGGCAAGGAATTTGTTAAGTGTGTGCAAGAAAATTTTCTTATTCATTATGTAGATGTGGCCGCAAGATGGTAAGGGTAATGATAAACAACGCACACAACCGGCTCCACAAATACAACAGAGAAATTACGCACCAAAAAACGTTATTCCAGGAAGCTACCAATCAAGACTGGACAACTGACATGGAACGAGCCATTAACATCAGCCGACAAACCACAAGGAAATGGCACACCTGTTCCACAATGCAAGTCACTTCCTACCACAGCTGTGGTGGACAGTGAAGAAGGTCATCTCAGAGTACAAAGGGATCTTGATCAGATGGGCCAATGGGCTGAGGAATGGCAGATGGAGTCTAATTTAGATAAATGTGAGGTGCTGCATTTTGGCAAGACCAATCAGGACAGGACTTATACACTTGATGGTAAGAACTGGGGAGTGTTGCTGAACAATGAGACCTTGGGGTGCAGGTTCATTTTTCCTTGAAACTGGAGTTACAGCTAGACTGGGTAGTGAAGAGGGCATTTGGTACACTTGCCTTTACTGGTCAATGCATTGAATATAGGAATTGGCACATCACGTGCAGTTGTACAGGATGTTAGTTAGGCCACTTTTGGAATACTGTGGTCAGTTCTGGTCTCCCTGCCACAGGAAGGATGCTATTAAATTTGAAAACGTGCAGAAAGATTTACAAGGACATTGCCAGGGTTAGAGGGTTTGATCTATAGGGAGAGGCTGAATAAGTTGAGGCTATTATGCCTGGAGGTTGAGGAGTGACGTTATAGAGGTTTTTAAAATCATGAGGGGCATGGATAGGGTGAATAGCCAAGGTCTTTTTCCCAGGGTATGTGACTCCAAAACTAGTGGGCATGGGTTTAAGGTGAGAGGGGAAAGATTTAAAAGGGGCAATTTTTTCACACAGAGAGTGGTCTGTATATGGAATGAGTGGTGAAGGCTGGTAAAATTACAACACTTAAAAGGCATCTGGATGCGTTCATGAATAGGAAGGGTTTAGAGGGATATGGGCCAAATGCTGGCAAATAGGACTGGATTACTATAGGTCAGCTGGTCAGCATGGATAAGTTGGACCAAAGGGTCTGTTTCCGTGCTATACAACTCTATGACACGAAGTGGAACTTTCTCCCTATATACTTTGTCCAATGCACACATTATTTTTAAAACATCTATCAAATCTCCTTTCATCCTTCTTCTCTCCAATGAGAACAGTCTCAATTTAAGAAACAAACAGTCCCATTTAAGGATGAATAGTGTACCACAAAGATGAACCATCCATAGAGATCCTCAGAGAATCATAGAATCCCTACAGTGTGGAAACAGGCCCTTCGGCCCAACAAGTCCACACCAAACCTCAGAGCATCCCACCCAGACCCATCCCCCTATGACCCACCTAATATCCGCCCTCTACCTCCCTGAACACTACGGGCAATTTAGCATGGCCAATCCACCTAACCTGCTCTTCTTTGGACTGTGGGAGGAAACCGGAGCACCTGGTGGAAACCCACGCAGACACAGGGAGAATGTGCAAACTCCACACAGACAGTCACCCGAGGCTGGAATTGAACCCGGGTCCCTGGCACTGTGAGGCAGCAGTGCTAACAACTGAGGCACGTTGCCACATGTTTAAGCACAATCCTTATTTCATGCTTCCCAAACTGAAATATCACATCCCTCTGAGGAGCACTTAAATAGAAAATCTTGACAGAAATCAAGGAAACAAAATAAATGCTTTGATTTTCCTCAATTTATCTCCCTTTTCAAAACCATAAACTTGGCAGCTGATTGTAGCAAAGCAGAAATTAGTGGCAACAATTTGGCACACTGTCCTTTGGCCCACAACATGTTCTCTCCCCTGGCTGATACGATTGGGATGCAATTAAAATCTAGATCACCATCAGCTCACAATGTGGCTTGTTAATTTCATACGTTATTGGCTTTACCTGTTTAACTTTAATCATCCCTGAGATTTGATGGTTCCATCATTATTGCTATTGCCAGATAGATTGTAAATCAATTAACAGCAGAGAACAGCCAGCCAAGCTAAAGAACAACAGAAATCAAACTGTTGCTGTGGTAGGAAGTGACTTGCATTGTGGAACAGGTGTGCAATTTCCTTTCATTTTTACAGATTTTCATTCTGAAAATCCAAATTTGTGCAGGACATCAATCCTCCAGCACTGTCCTGGAATTAAAAATGTAGCATCTAGACAAGTTTGCAAATAACCCTGGAGTAAAATCATTGAGTTTTTAAAAAAAATTGTTTTCATTTTTCTTTGAAGCTACACCTTGTGGTTTTGTGTAAAATGTTCTTCTTTCAACCATTTACTCTGCACAGAGTTAACAAACATAAAATGAAAGTACACCAGACAGAAGTAGAAATAAATTGAGCTAACATACTGGTGAAGTAAAAATGACAGTAAAAGTAATTTTACTTTGCACGATGAGTGAGCTAAATCCAGATGCCTGCTGAGCAGTATATCGTGGGACATTTTTTTTCATCATAAAAATGCTGACTTAGCTAACTCATTCCATGTGTCATGAATTCAGCAAATTGGTCACCAAATAACACAGGTTGGACAGAATCTCCTGCCTATTGTAAAGTTTCATAAATCAAATTCATTTCTGGGCCCCATCCCTGTCCAGGTCAGGGATATCTGACAGTTGGAATCTTCTAGAAGGCAGAAAATAAATAGGGAGTCTTCAAATTCACTATTCAGTGAAAGAAGATGGGCGGGCCCCCAAGGCAGGAGATCCTTTAGGAAGACTTGCAGCACTGGGAAATGAATGTTACACTGTTAGGGGTGGAGATGTTGAGGGAGGTAGGGGAGTGTAAGGTTGTCTCAAGATGGAGGCGCTCTGCGAACCTAATATCTTTAAAAATGGAAGTCCTGCAGCTCATGAGGCCAATGAGGCTCTGTCTTTTGAAGTTTGGTGGCATTTTCTCAGAGTAATTGACCGGAATTCTTTACAGTGGTTCAGCGGGTTGCCAGAAGGCTGCCTTTAAGCTGCATTTGGCCTTCCTACACAACAGGGTGAGGTACAGGGATGCTTGGCCCAACAGTGGTTAGATCCCAGAGTTTTCAAGAACATAACTGCAATTGGTCCTTACATTGACCTATCAAGAGTATGGCCTCTGTGACAATGATGCCACCTCTTGCAAGAGAGCTTGAGTGTGGGATTGTTCCAACCAGAAATGCAGATTTCCAATTTTGTCCTTGACTTGACTCCAAATCTGTTTCTGTGTGTCCAGGAGGTTTCCACATGTTGGTGGGTCAATCCATTTTAACTCTTTGCCTGGTGTTGCCTGCATGATATAACAGAAGTGAAGAATTGTGAGAAGAAAATCTAGCAATATAACATCCAACTAATTTACAGAATAACATCTCTTATTTCTGCTCCCCCACAGACAATGAATGATCAGGCTCATGCTTTAGTTTTTACAGTAAGTGAAACACATGGTATCCCAGCAAGGTTTGCAAAACTCATCGAGAAACATTTCAAAATCATCTGCTGTGAAGAATTCCTGAAAAATGAAAAAGAACTTGCTGATAAAATCCAGGTCATTTTAATGTGGCATCATTCTCCCACAATAAATGAAAAGCTTCTGAAATCTCTCCCATGTTTGAAGGCCATTGTAAATCATGGAGTTGGTGTGGACCATCTTGACTTATCCCTGATCCACAGTTTTGGTGTGAAGGTGGCCAACACTCCTCATGTGGTGGACAATGCTACTGCTGAAATGGGCATGGCCCTAATGTTGGCATCTGCCAGGAATATATTGAAAGGTAAGATAGGGGCTGAAAATGTCAACTATTTTGGCAAAAAAGACATCACATGATATGGAATCTATAACTTAGAGCTTTAAAACCAAGGAAGAAGTAGAGCATACTTTAATAAACATTCAAATTAACATATATATTAATCAGAGAAAATACAGGTTGAAATTACTAAATTGTGCACCACAGAAATACGCTATCATGTAGACTAACTGCACTTACTGGCTGTTCAAAAGTTTTTTCTCATCTGTTTTCAAGCACGAGTGGTCAGTGCTAGAGTTGGTGAGTTCAGGAAATTTTTTAATCTCTTTCCGAAAATATAAACTTGCTGAAATCTAACATTTAACTGTGTAAATTTCAGGAACTGGAGTTAGGCAGAGGTATGCAAATTATCCACTGTAGGACAGCTAGGTTAGTAAATTAAGGAAGCTGGTTTAAATCTTTTTAGGTAACTGGGGCTCAGCTATTTGTTCGGTTTCGGAACTATTACACACTGCATCTCAGTGCAACTTGAAATGAATGCTGGGAGTTTGGTGAATTGATGGAGTTAGTGGAAGGAGGTGCACCTTTGGCTTTCGCATATTCACCCTGTAGAAATTCCTCATTTTTACTCATCCCTGATATATCCAATTTATAGGTAAATGAGAAAGAACTGATTTGTGTGTAAAGATGATTAATCCTACTTCTACTCTCTTGTCTCTAGTTTATAGCAAATAATGCTTAACGTCTATAAGATAAGGAGTCAGACTTCAGATGGAGTACTGTCTACAGTTCCCAGCATCTCACTTCAGGAAGGATGTTAAATAAATTGGAAAGTGTGCAGAAGAGTTTTACAAGGATGTTTGCAGGGACAGGAAACTTCAGTTATGAAGACAGACTGGAGAAGTTGGAAATGTTTTCCTGGGAAAAGAGAAGACTTAGACAAGATTTGATAAAAGTTTTCAAAATCACGAATGTCGATTGGGAGAAATTTCATATTCCTAAAAGGATCAAAATGAGATGTCACAGATATAATATAATTTACAAAAGAACCAAATGTGATGTGAGGAAAAAGCTTTTTAATACAGTAAACAGAGGGTCAGGAGTGCACTGCCTGGAAGTGTGGTCAGTTTCAATTGAGGCATTGAAGCAAGGTTTAGATGATTACTTACATAGAAACAATAAATGAGGTTACAGGAAAAGACAAAGAGAATGGCACTAAGTCCTAATACTCGATCAGTGAGCTGGTCCAGATCCAACCAGCCAAAAGGCCTTCTCCTGTCTGCGTAACAATTCTGTGATTCTCTAATTCGTACAAAAGGCAGAATTTAATGCCATTCCAGGTTGCAACATCTGAAGCAAACAGTGTTGTTTGACTGGTTGGGCGGGTGCAGGGTGGCAACCCAGCTATCTCCCTGTTTCCTCGCAACCCCACTGAAGTCTGCGCTGTAAGGTTTGAGGACAGCTTTCCTGCTTAGAGCCCAGTTAAGTGAGCAGCTTATGCCTCATATAAGGGTCTCATCCAGCCTCTGCTCCAATTGCAGGAAAAGACTTGTGGCCCAAACTGCAGCCTGGCAGCTTTGACCCTGCAGGTTGCTGGAGGTGAAAGGAAAGATGCTTCTTTTACTGGTCCCTGGTGCCAACTGGAGGCCCTTCCACCTAAGACAGTTTTCCCTCCTCACATCCACCTTTCCCCTGGACCTTATTAGTCAAGACCCCACCTCTATACACACTCACCAGGGCCTGCCTGAAATGCCTGGAAGTCAGTATCCGTCACTGAACATTTTCTCCTTGGCCTGGCTGCAGTACTGGCAATGCCCACCACAATGGACGACACCCGCAGCACTGTTGAGCTCCTGGCCTTCACTGGTTGACCAGTCTGAGACGTCTTCTTGGAAAGAGGCAGTGTATCAGGTGTAATAATCAAAGATTTACAGGCTGTAAAAGCAGGGCAGGTTAGTCATGCCCAATCTCACTCTCAGCATTTACATTGCAAAGAGCTTGCCCTCAGTGAATAATCCAGCCCATAATTGTGACAAAAAATGTTGAAAATCTGCATTCATTGTTATAATTTATCATCTGCTGCTTTCAGCATTTCTTACAGGCTTTGTTGATAAATTGTGAATTCCTACATGGCATAGATTTTGTTATAGGTAATGCTTTTAAAAAGATATTGTAGAATTACAGTAAGTTACAAATCACACGCATGACAGGAGAAGAAATGTACCTTGTAAAAATATGTAAACATGAAAACATTGGGTCACTTATCTGATTAAAATTATTCACTTCTTAAAGTTCCTGTCTTCATAAAGATAATATATCAAAACTGAATTCAATAGAATTGACCTGAATTTAAACAGGCAATTCACTCTGATTGGACATCTTACCATTTGGGGACACTACATTTGACAAAACCAGTTGTTTGTCTTCTGGATGTGGTATTTTACCCAAGCAGTAGGTATTTATAATGCAGAGATTATACAAGGAAAGCCTTTGCATAGGCCCCTAAAAGTTATTGAAAATTGCTGTTTAGTTTAGCATATGAGCTCCTGCAAATTATAAATTCGTAATATCAGACTGTTGCACACATGTCTTCCTTGGTGTTCATCTAATGCCAACTTATGTTTGGAGGATGCAGTTTGTTGGTGCAACAGTGCTGAAGATTTGCATTTGCCTTCTTAATTTAGTTGCTACAGGTATAAAAGTTAATTAAGTCCAAAGAGCACTGTGGTGGTATCGCAACAGACTGTTGGCCAATTCGTTGTCAGACTAGGAGGGATGTTTGTCCAATATTGGCTTGCAATTTTCACCTTCTTCCAGCTTCTGAAAAAATTTCTGCTGGAACGTCATCATCCTAAAATGTTTACTCTGTTTCTCTCTCCACAGATGTGTGACCTGCTGAATATTTCTATCAGTATCTGTTTTCATTTATGAAAAATATTTATTTGTTAGCTATTCAATACACCAATTGCTCCTAACTACCTTAATTTTAAAATTTTAGGTCAGCAGATTTCAACTTCTCCAGACACTAAAATTTATCCTTTGAATTTATATGGAGTCGAGGTGACTGGAGCTACTCTTGGGATCATTGGAATGGGACGGATTGGATACAAAGTTGCTCAAAGAGCCAAAGGATTTGATATGAAAATTCTATATCACAACAGGAACAGGAGGTAGGATTTGTGGGAGGTTCCAACTAAAGATCATTTTATAACAGTGCATTGATATTATCTGTTAATAGTATATTGAGGTGCATGTTGTCATACTAGCACATTAATCCCCAGACACAGCTTTTTACGTGCTCCCTGGATGGCCAGGACAGGATTGAACAGGGAATGAGGATCTCAAAAATCAAGATCCTATGTTACAACTGCCCTGCCATATTTATAATGATGATTGAAACCATAGATAAAGTTCCCCCACAAGAATAGATGAGACTGATTAGGAATTCAAAAAGTGCAGCCTGATTCTGTCCCCAAGCCCCTCAAGAAATCCATGGCTCCACCCAGGTTATTGGGTCATCTACCCAGGTTATTGAGACAGTGGCCACGATGGAAATATAAATGGCAGCAAAGGTACATAAGTTGGCATTCGATGAACACCAAGGAAGACATGTATGCAACAATCTGATATTACGAATTTATAATTTGCAGGAGCTCATATGCTAAACTAAACAGCAATTTTCAATAACTTTTAGGAGCCTATGCAAAGGCTTTCCTTGTATAATCTCTGCATTATAAATACCTACTGCTTGGGTAAAATACCACATCCAGAAGACAAACAATTGGTTTTGTCAAATGTAGTGTCCCCAAATGGTAAGATGTCCAATCAGAGTGAATTGCCTGTTTAAATTCAGGTCAATTCTATTGAATTCAGTTTTGATATATTATCTTTATGAAGACAGGAACTTTAAGAAGTGAATAATTTTAATCAGATAAGTGACCCAATGTTTTCATGTTTACATATTTTTACAAGGTACATTTCTTCTCCTGTCATGCATGTGATTTGTAACTTACCGTTGGGGTTTGAAGAAACTGGGTTTCATCTTCTTAATGTTTATGTCCCAGATATAGCTCAGTATTAGCACACTCGCCTCTGAGTCAGAACATTCTGGGTTCAGGTCCCACTTAAGAAAGTGTCGGTTGCTACACCAATATAGAACTCAGGCAGTGCTGCATTATCAGAGATGCCATGTTGTACATGGGATGTTAAACCAAGGCTGCATATCAGGTGGGGGTTTAAATATCCTTTGGTACTTTTTCGAAGAAGAGTTAAGAACTTCTTCACAGTGCCCTAGTTAACGTTCACCCTCAAGCAATGTAGAAAAATAAATTAACTGCTTCTTAACACATTTGTTTGTGATTCTTGCTATGCACACGTTGGTAGCCATGGTTCCTATGTTACAATTGTGATCACACTTCAAAAACAGCTTGATTGTCTGTAGAGTACTTGGGTTGTCCTGAAGTTGCAGCAGTAATAATGTAAAGACACACTCTTTCTTTCTAACTGGTGAAGATCATGGATTGTGCAAGATGGGATGTTTTATAAGCAGTCTAACAATACAGAAGCAGTGAGGGTAATAGAGTTTTAAAGTTGGGTACCATCATTCACATGGAAGCTAGTTCTAAGCCTTCGAATGGTAGTAAAGAATTAGTAAAGGACAGTATGTACATGAGGAGACCGAGCAGCAAGAATAGAAGCCGGAAGCAGGCCCATCCCATATACCAACATGTGGTACATCAATGAAACTTTAAAAATTGTCATATAGCTTTTTTTAAAGTAATTTTATGTTATTTAAAGTTGGGCTATTCATGGATGGTAGAATGGATACTTTTATTGAAAATGTTTATTTTGGCGAAAAACTCATTTTCAGCTGTATTAATTATTTCAGACAAAGTGAGACAGAAAACAGGAAACTACAAACCAGTCAGATTAACATCTGTCACAGGGAAAATGATAAAAGCTATTACAAAAAACGTTATAGCAGAGTATTTGGATAAGTTCAAGAATAATCTGGCAGAGGCAATATGATTTTGTGACAGGGAAATCATGTTTGACCAACTTCTTGGATTTCTTTGAACAGTTAACACATGATTAGATAAAAGGGAGCCAACAGATGTATAGTACTTAAGATTTCCAGAAGGTATATGATAAGGAGTCACTTTTTTTCCTATTCATTTGTGGCATGTGTGCGTCGCTGGCTAGCCAGCATTTCTTGCCCATCCCTAGTTGCCCTTGAGAAGATGGTGGTGAGCTGCCTTCTTGAACCACTGCAGTCTTCCTGCTGTGGGTTGACCTGGTCTCATAGATAGAAGATTGGTTGGCTAACAGGAAGCAGACAGTACGTGTAAATAGGAAAGATGAAACCTTAGGAATTGACGCTGGGACCTCAACTGTTTACAATTTATGTAAATGACTTGGGTTAAGGGACCAGAAGTACGGTTGCCAAATTTGCTGATGACACAATCATAGGTAGGAGAGTAAGTTGTGAAGATGCCATGAGGAGGCGACAGGAAGCTATATACAGGTTGTGAGTCCCTGGAAGTGTCTCCCTGAAAAGATGGTGGAAATAGAGTCGAAGAGCTCTACAGCACAGAATAAAGTCCCCATAGCCCATAAAGTCTGTTCCAGTCAAAAACAACGACGTAACTATTCTAATCCCATTTTCCAGCACTTGGCCTACAGCACTATATGCTTTGGCATCACATGCACATCAAATGTTTGAGGGTTTCTGCCTCTACCACCCTTACAGGCAGTGAGTTTCAGATTCCCAACACTGATATTTCCTTCACATCCGCTCTAAACCTCCTGAAGCTGACCTTATATCTATACCCTTGGTTATTGATTCCTCTACCAAGGAGAGACATTCCTTCCTGTATAACCTGTTTATGCCCCTCATAATTTTATACATCTCAATCATGTCCCTCTGCTCCAAGAATACAATCCCACTCTATCTAATCTCTCTTCATAACTAAAACTCTCGAGCCCATGCAACATCCTGCTCAATCTCCTTTGCATCCTGTCCAGTGCAATCCAGTGGATTCCAGAACTGCACACAAATACTGCTGTAGCCGAAGCAACGTTTTGAATAGTTCCAGCATAACCTCTCTGTGCCTCAGCTAAAAAAGCCAAGTGTCCCGTATGCCTTCTTAGCCACTTTATCATCCCAACGCTTGACTCCAAGGGATTGGTGGACATGCACACCAAGGTCCCTATGATCCTTGGTACTGTTCATCATGTATTCACTTGCTTTGTTTATCCGGCCCAAGTGCATCACCTCACACTTATACTCATTGAATTCTATTTGCCATCTGACTTGCCCATCTATATCCTCTTGTAATGTAAGGCTAACCTCCTCACTTTTTCTGACCCCACCAATTTTCATATCTGAACTTACTGACTGACTCCCTATATTCAAGTCTAAATCATTTATATATACCACAAACACCAAGCGTCCCAAAACAAATTCCTGTGGAACCCCACTGGACACAGTCTTTCAGTCATAATGATACCCCTCACCCATCACCCTCTGCTTCCTGCTACTCAGCCAATTCTGGATCAATCAGCCATATTTCCTTGATTCCAACAGGCTGTTATCTTCGCTCTTAGTCTCCCATGTAGGACCTTATCAAAAGTCAAGCTGAAGCCAAAGTAGACTACACCAAATTTATTGCACTCTTCTGTATGCCTGGTCACTTCTTTAAAAATTTAAAATCAAGTTGATCAGACATAACCTCCCCTTAACAAAACCATGCTGACTGTTCTTGATTAATCCCTGCCTCTCCGAGTGCAAATTAATTCTGTTTCTCAGAATTGCTTCCAGTAGTTACCCCACCATTGAGTTTGTCCTGAGCCTATGATCTAATTGTCCTGGCCTATAGCTTTCTAGTTTATTCTTTGCCCTTTCTTGAATAACTGTACACACTGGTGTTCTCCAATCCTCTGGCACCTCTCGTAAGTCCTTGAATTTTTTTTCAAGTAGAAGTAGATACAACCTCATTAAGATAGGGTGAGAAGTTATCTCCTGTAGATGGAAATGTGAATTTGAGGTTACTATTAGTTTAAGTATGATCTAATTGGCAGAGCAGGAATAAGGGGCTGAATGGCCTACTACTTCTAACTTGTGTGTTTGTATATTAATAAATATGGTATTATAAATTTGAGATTATAATTCTTAAATACATCAAAGAATGTTCTTCATGGAAGAAAATTATGGCTGTTCTGAAACACTGTCCAATTGCACTCAACAATGTAAAATTTTATGTTTTTGATTACGAAAATGACCTTGACCTAGAAATTGAACCATAAAATCAATTCAGAAAACTAGTGCAGATTGACGATTCCTGTGAAAGTGGAACTTTATGCATAACTAGTCAATTATCATAGTAACTACAATACCTTAACTATTGTATTGTTGTACTCACTATGGTGCTAATTTAACTTTATTTCAATTTAATGTTTGATTCTGCTTTGTTAAGTTAGTTTTGTGTTAGACAATATTTAAACCTTTGGTATTTGTAAGGAAATGATCATCAAAGAATTGTGACATAAACTCAGATTCGTGTCAAGTTTGTATTTATCATTCAAGGCACTTTTCACAATATCTAATTTATAATAATTCGCTAATGAGATTTTGCTAATGAGTATTTGCAGATCACAATGAAATAAGAGGACAATGACTTATTTAGATATTTTTGAGCTACTGGGCCAAAGGAGATCACTGGGGACAAGAATAAAATAACTACTGTGTAAATTAAAAGAATTTGCACATATAAATTACCTTGCCACATCTTAAGGCCATCTCAAGTGACTTCTAATGACTGCAGTATAACTAGAAAATGTCAGTTTTTTTAAGTAAAGAAAGTGAGTCATCTTAATTGCAAATAAGAGAGTCTTGACACGACACAACTAATGTTCAAAAGATGTTGGGGATCACAGAGTTCAGTGAGTGGGAGGAACAGAAGGTAATCAGTATTAGTCGGGAAATGGTTTGGCCAAATTGATGGGATTAAAGGTTGATAAAGCCTCAAGCACAATAATCTACGTCGAGAGTACTAATAGAAGTAGCCCTTGAAGTAGTGGATGCAAAGGTGATCATCTTTCAAGATTTTACAGACTCTGGAATGTTTCCTATGGATTGGAGGCTGGCTAATGTAAGCCCACTATTTAATAAAGGAGATAGCGAGAAAACATACAGAACGGTTGGTTTGACATTGGTAATGGGGAAATATAAGTGTCCATTGTAAAAGATTTAACAGCAGAGCACTTGAAAAACAGTGACAGGATCAGTCAGCATGGATTTACAAAAAGGAAATCATGTTTGACAAATCTACTGGAATTTTTCAAGAATGCAACCACCAGTGTTCATTAGAGAGAGCCAGTGCATGTAGTTCACTTTGATTTCCAGAAGTGTTTCAGTAAGGTCCCACTCAAGAGATTAGCTTGTTAAATTGAAGTGCATGGATTGGGGATAGTGTATTGACACGGATAGAGAGCTGGTTGACGGACATGAAACAAAGAGTCGGAAGAACACGTCTTTTTCCGTGTGACTAGTGGAGTACCACAGAGATCAATGTTTGGACCCCAGCTACTCACAATATATATTAATGATTTAGATGAGGGAATTAAACATAATATCTTCAAGTTTGCAGATGATTCAAAACTGGATGGCATGGTAGCTTTTGAGGAGCATGCAGAAAAACTTCAGTGTGGTTTGGACAAGTTGAGTGAGTGGGCAAATGCGTGGTAGATGAAGTGTAATGTGGATAAATGTAAGGTTATCCACTTCAGTAGCAAAAACAAGAAAGCAGATTATTATCTGAATGATGATAGATTGGGAAAGGGGGAGCTGTAATGAGACCTGGATGTCCTTTTACACCAGTCACTGAAAGTAAGCAAGCAGGTTCAGCAGGCAGTGAAGAAGGCAAATGGTACGTTTGCCTTCGTAGCAAAAGGATTCGAGCACAGGAGCAGAGATGTCTTGATCTTGGTGAGTTCACACCTGGAGTATTGTGTACAGTTTTTTGTCACCTTAACTGAGGAAAGATGTTCTAGCTATGGAGGGAGTGCAATGAAGATTTACCAGACTGATTCCTAGGGTGGCAGAACGGATATATGAAGAGAAACTGAATCTGCTTGATTATTCACTGAAATTTGGAAGAATGAGGAGGAGGGGAGGGATCTTATAGAAACTGATAAAATTCGAATAGGACTGAACAGGGTCAACACAGGAAGAATGTTCCTAGCGATTGAGGAGTCCAGAATCAGGGTTACACTTTTAGGATGTGATGTAGGCCATTTAGGACTGAGATGAGGAGATATTTTTTCACCCAGACAGCCTGTGTAATTCTCTGCCACAGAAAGCAGTTGATGCCACAACATTGAATGTTCTCAAGAAGGAATTAGATATAAAAACCAAAAGAACTGCGGAAGCTGTAAATCAGGAACAAAAACAAAATTGCTGGAAAAGCTCAACAGGTCTGGCAGCATCTGTGAAGGAGAAAACAGAGTTAACATTTTGGCTACGGTGACCCTTCCTCAGAACCTCAGGAATTAGATATAGTTCTTCGGACTAAAGGAATGTTCTTTGGGCTAAAGGAATCAACAGGTATGGGAGAAAGTAGGAACAAGGTACTGAGTTGGAGGATCTGTCATGATCATATTGAATGGTGGACCAGGCTTCAATGGCCAAATAGCCTACTCCTGCTCCTATTTCCGATGTTTTTAAGTCCCAGGTATGTGTCATGACATGTATGAACAAGTGATTTAAAAAAAAAAATGAGCCCTCATATCTTTCCCTTTTGTCAATGTAATTCTTTAATTTAAATAGATGATGAAATGGTGGTTTTAATTTAAAAAAGCTGTGTTCTTAGCTCATCACTGTGTGATTGGTTGTACGTAAAGAAGGGATAACACAGTGTGGAGCTGGAGGAACACAGCAGGCCAGGCAGCATCAGAGGAGCAGGAAAGTTGACTTTTTGGGTCGGGACCCTTCTTCTGTCAACTTTCCTGCTCTTCTGATGCTGCCTGGCCTCATGTGATCCTCCTGCTCGACACTGTGTTATCTCTGACTCTCGCATCTGAAGTTCTTACTATCGCTGTGCGTAAATAAGGTTGTGTTTTACAGTTCTTGTGCTGCAGTGATAGTGTCCATACCTTTGAGCTGGAAGGACTGAGCTTAAGACTAATTTGCATAAGATGTGCCATAACACATTTGAACAGACTGATTAGTGTCATAGTCATACAGCACAGAAACAGGCCCTTTAGGCCCAACTTGTGCACGCTGACTGAACTAGTCCTAGTTGCCTGCATTTGGCCATATCCCTCTACACCCTTCCTATCCACGTACCTGTCCAAATGTCTTTTAAATGTTGTAATTGTACCCACCCCTACCACTTCCTCTGCCAGCTCCACCCTCCGTGTGAAGAATTTGCCCTCAGATGCCTTTTAAATCTTTCCTCTCTAACCTTAAACCTGTGCCCACTAGTTTTGGGCACCTCTTCCCTGAGGAAAAGACCTTATCTAAATCCCTCATGATTTTATATATCTCCATAAGGTCACCCCTCACCCTCCTATGTTCCAGTGGAAAAATGTCCCAGCTTATGTAGGTTGTCCTTATAACACAAACCTTCCAGTCTCGGTAACATCCTTGTAAATTTTCTTTTGCACCCTTTTTGGTTTAATAACATCCTTCCAGTAGCAGGGTAACCATAATTGTACACAATACTCTAAATGTGGCTTTAGCAGTGTCTTCTACAGCTGTAACATGATGTCCCAACACCTGTACTCAATACTCTGACCCATGAAGAAAAGTGTGTCAAGTGTGTCAGATGCCTTCTTTACCATGCTGTGGACTTGTGACACACTTTCACGGAATTATATATCTGAACAGCTCACATTTATATGAAAAATATAAAGAATTGAGTTTTTGGGAGGGTCTACTCCTGTTCCTCTTTTCTACGCTGCTACAGATCAGACTCCATTGGCAACAAATAAACTAAATGACCAAATAATTTGGGATTTTACAGTTGCTGGTTGAGGTAAGAACATTGCCAGGGCAGTTTGCTAATAATGCAGTAGGATCTTTGCATCCACTTGAGCAAATAAATTTACATTTACATATCAACATAAAAAACAGTACCTGCTGCACAAAGTAGGGCTGGAATGTACAACCTTCTGAATCAGAGGTGAGCTTGTTATTAATGAAGCCAAGCTTAAGTGGAACAGTGGTACAGCAAGTTAAGCAATGATTTTTAACAGATAAACATGAAATGTCAGCATAAAACTTAATCAGAGTGGAAACCAAAAGTTGCAATCCCAGAGAGATAGAACACAAATGCTTAAAAATTGTTCACTTCCAATTTTAGTATTCAATATTAAATCAGGGGTAATCCCTTAGCTGTACAAGGAATACGAACTGACAACACCCTTTTAAAACAATAATTCAATTTTAATTTTGGAACATTGGTGCTTCCTTTTCTTCTCAGTACACTATTATTCACATAATATAAACATGAATGTGTTTGTTTATTGCTTTGCGACAGTTCCTGGTACACGTTCCCTGGTAATAGGTTCTCAGTCTAGCCCAGGGCTTGTGCAAACCTAAAGGTTGGAGTCCAGAGCGAAGTTTCTAAGATTGATTGTGCGATCACTGTCGCACATCGGTAAAAACCTCAATTAGAACTGGGTCACCATTTGACCAGATGTTTATTTTGAGTGATTCTGATTTGGATGTTGCTAAGCAACTCAATTGTTCCAAACCAGATGTAGGTGGACTTTCCAGGGTGTGAACTCCTGGACACCAGCCAATGAGTTCTCTTATTCAATTTAGGTTTAGTGAGACTTGTTTGCTGTCTCAAGTCCATGTACTGGCAGCAACTACAATGGCTTGCCAGCCCAGATCCTGAAGAAAATTTTAACCATTGTGGCCAAGGCCACAATTGTTTTGGGGTTTTGTTGTAAACTGACCTAGTCTCCCTCTGTTCAGGATATGTCGTGAGTGAGGCTATGCAATTGCCTTCACTCAAGTGGTGTTCCCCAAGCTCAGTTGGACTAACGAGGGTGTTCACTTCCTTTGGAATACTTGCAACTCATATGCTCCACTTGCCATATTTTCCAATGATAAAGCTAGTTGCGGTGCCTGTTTGAAGTCCAGTTGGGCTTCATCTAGTCAGCAGTTTAAATGGTACATCAGTAATCCCACATATCAAACGGTCTCCCAGCATCTCATTAAGTAATAAACCAAAATCACATGCCTCTGTCATTCTTCAGAACCTAGTCAAAATTCCTGATACGGTTTCGCCAGTTCTCATATTGCTGAGTAAAACCAATAGCATCTCAGAATTATTGGACGTTTGGAGCCAGAATATTCCTTAACTAAATCCATCAACCCCTGAAAGGTTTTAGTATCTGGTCTCTCAGGGTTGGTCACCTCCTAATAACTAAAAATGCTGCAGGTCCACAAGCTGTCAGGAGAATTACTTGTTGGCTTTCATCTGCCCAATGTCATTTGCCTGAAAAAAATAACACATTCTTTCCACATACTGGGCCTAGTCTTTGATGGCAGGATTGAACAAGTCAAGTTTCCTAAATGATGCCAGAAATGCTTACCCCAACTCAAAGACCATTGCAAGTGAATTTCTTCAGGAGCATGCTTTTCTTTCATTGCCACTGAAATAACTCCAATGAGGCCTGTTACGAATGCACTGTGCAACACATTGGCTCAGTCGTTAGCACTGCTGCCTCACAGTGCCAGTGGCCTGGGTTCAATTCCCGGGTGTCTGTGTGAAGTTTCCATGTTCTTCCCATGTCTGTGTGGGTTTCTCTGAGTGCTCTGATTTTCTCCCACAGTTCAAAGAGGTGCTGGTTAGGTGGATTGGCCATGCCAAATTGCCCATAGTGTCCAGCGATGTCGAGGCTATGTGGATTAGCCATGGGAAATGGAGGGTTACAGGGATAGGGGAGGGGGATGGGATGCCATTCGGAGGGTCTATTTGGACTCAATGAATGGCCAAATGGCCTACTTCCACACTGCAGGGATTCTACGATTTATTTACACATGACTGATCCAGCTTGCTCAGAACCAGCTCTGTGAACAGGATGCCTGACACTCCTGTTCTTATCTGTCAGCCAGGCTCCCTGATTGGACCAGATTAACAGCCCCAGTCAGGAAACTCATTGTATGAGGTCCACCTGGCTGACCTAATTACAATTACTACAGTGCACACAAAATTGCAGCACCTCACGGTGTAATGTTTTGTTTCATGTTGCTTCAGGTACATTTGCTAATTATTCTTTAAATCTGTGGCCTTTTTGTTACTGTCCTTTCTGCTGCTGAAAGCAGTTTCTCCTTATTTATCAAAACCTTCCATATTTTGAGTACATCTACCAATCTCAGTTTAACCTTCTCTACACTAAGTAGAATAATCTCAGTTAGTTTCTCCTGTTTCTCCATGAAAATGAAGTTCTCATCCCTGATAGCATTCTGGTAAATCCTTTCTGCATCTTGTCTCAGACTTAAACTGTAGTGCTCAAAATTTCCGAGTGGAAGCCCAAAGTTATCATAAACACTTCACACAGTATCCTTGTTTCTGTACTCTATGCTTCTATTGATAAAACAGAGAATCCCAAAAGCTTTTTAAATGGCCTTTTCAACTTTTCCTGCTCCTGAGGTGCAGGGTCGGAAATAATAGACCACTGACTCCGCTCCTGGAGCCGTGGGCCTCAGTTATTTCAATTTGTCAGTTCCTACTTCAAGGAGTGTTAACGGGCTGGAGATAAGACTTCCAGCGCTCAGTCAGGAGGAGGTCTCACTCGACAAGCTGTCAGCTAACTGAGTGACTGGCAGCTCTGTAGTCCCAGCATTAGTGGCCAACACCAGGACTATAAGCAGACCCAGATTCCAGATCCTGGATTTCAGGATTAGGTAAGTGCAGGTGCTGTCATAACAGGAGGGAACATGAGGCCTGGACAAGTGATAAGAAAGGGATGGGGATCTTAATGGAGAGGAAATATCCATCTGAATATAGACTTTGAGGGGGACATCTGATCTGGAAAGGAGATCATGGAGGGAAGTGCCCTTCTTCCTGTCTGAGGTCTAACTGGGTGACTTGCCAGATTTCCATGCTTGGCCCTGAACTCCTGCAAGCTGGACAGGGAACAGCCCTTAAACAGTCATGGCAAGGATGAGTGGGAGAGCCAGGCCTTTCCCATCCCACTGTGATATTGTTGGCAGGTTGGAGAAGTGGATGGATGGTTGGAGAGCTTTGGGACATTTTACACCCTCCCCCTACACCTGCAAACCCACTGGTGGGGGCTTACAAAATTCTGCACCTAAATTCTTCTTTGGTCTATTAATGAATGTCTTTTATATTTGTATTCTTGATCTGAACTCACCCATAAGTGAGTACCATTTCTCCACATCCACCATATCAACCCACTACGTAGTTTATAAATGACCTTTTTGTTGATGTAATCCTATTCATCTCCTTTCACCAGAAAACCTTTACCCCTGATCATTGTGTTATCGGCATTTAAGCCACTGGAATTCTCTATAATGTAGAATTTTGATATTCGTCTCAAGCAAATCATTGCTTCACCAACCTGAGAAGCTATTCAGATGTTATTCCAAACCCCAGTGATTTCCCAGGTCACCTTGATATGGCTTGGTGAGCTCCTGGTAGAGGCATTGATTTTCCTTCTTGTTCATCGTCATTGTAATTCTTAATTTTCCCAACACAACAGTAATAAACTCAATTGTCCCATTATGATGTCCAATAAACCAGAGAAAACCTGAGGAAAGAAGCACAAAAGAGTTTTTTGAACAATAACAAAGAAAATTGACGTCAGTACATGCATTGAAATGATGAAAATTGGAATGTTTTGTTGACATAATTTAATGTTGGCCCATCCATGATATACAACATCAGGGATCAAAAAGAACATTGCTGAGGTTTTTCTCTTGTCTGAATCAAATAAAGCTGTTAAAGAAAGCTGTAGTCAACATGTACCTACATACGAGGAGCTAGTCATGCTTTATATGAATGGTTTTCTCCAAAAAGTTCAGAGAACCCCTTTCTCTGGCAGTATGCTCATTGAAAAGGTAAAATTAATGGGGAAAAGAAAGTGACTAATGCACATATATTTTCTGTTTTATGATTTCATGTTTTAATTTTGTAATGACATTACGTTATCCTGTGCACAAAAAACTGACCATGAAGCTGCAGAAGAATACTGATAATTTTTTTTACTAACTAATCTTTGAACAAATCTATCCCTGGCCAAATTTATAACGCAGGCAAAATTGGCTCACATTGGCTCTGTTTACCAAATTGTAAGCTGGCAGATGCGAGTGAGTGAATCTGGTTCTATGGGCTTCAAAACAGAACAAACATAGATTGATAGTACTTATGGGTGATTGAAAAATTTAAGCACCCAAGTTCATTTAAGTGTATTGTAGTTCACAGTGAGCAGAATAATTCATGAATGGGCAAGGACATTTTTCAAGAGTGGTTTGATCGTGTTTTGCACTGTTGGTAAAAGAAGAATTTCGAAAAATACAATAGTGAAGCCAGTGAAGCTTTAAGGCAGCACGGTGGCTCAGTGGTTAGCACTGTTGCCTCACAGCGCCAGGGACCCAGGTTTGATTCCACCCTCGGGCAACTGTTTGTGTGGAGTTTGTGCATTCTCCCCGTGTCGCATGGGTTTCCTCCCACAGACCAAAGATGTGCAGATTCAGTGGATTGGCCATGCTACATTGATGAGGTTGTTGACTTGCTCGCCGAGCTGGCTTGTTTTTGTTCAGATGTTTCGTCACCATGCTAGGTGACATCAACTGTGGAGCCTCCGATGAAGCGATGTTATTCTATTCTGCTTGGAATTTATACTGTCCGGTCCATTATGGTGAGTACTGTTATTTCCGTTTTTTTTATCTGTTTGGGTTTATATATGGGGTACAATTCTCTATGTTTGTTGATTGAAGTATGGTTGGAGAACCATGCCTCTAGGAATTCCCGTGCATGTCTATGTTTGGCTTGGGCTACAAATATCGACATGCACGGGAATTCCGAGAGGCATGGTTCTCCACCTGTACTTCAATCAACAAACATATGGAATCGTACCCCATACATAAACCCACAAAGATCAAAACCGGAAATGACAGTACTCACTATAACGGACCAGACAGTATAAATTCCAATTGGAGTAGAATAACATCGCTTCATCAGAGACTCCACTGATGATGTTACCTAGCATGGTGACGAAACGTCTGAATAAAAATAAGCCAGCGAGGCGAGCAAGTCAACAAGTTCATCCACAACCTGAGCTACAGATCTTTGCCAATACTTTAAATGTTACATTGACTATAGTGTTCAGGAATGTACAGGCTAGGTGGATTAACCATGGGAAATGAGGGTTTACAGGGACAGGATGGGTGGGTCGGTCTGGGTGGGGATGCTCGTCAGAGGGTCGCCATGGACACGATGTGCTGAATGGCCTGCTTCCATGATGTAGGGATTCTATGACTCTATTCTATTGATAGACAATTGTTGACCTCACACTCCCAAACCAGGGTTAGTGAACAGTTAACATTTTCCTGCCTGCAAATGAAATCTCTTTGGTGTAACCTCTTGACCCAAGTGTCATCCAGACTTTGAAATGTGATTAAAGAAGAGATTTCGTGAGAACGTTAATCAATTATGAAGGCATTCTACAGAACTTTCAAGACCTCTAATAATAAAGGATGTAATCTTGAATGTGAAATAAGTGAAAAGTGAAACTTACAAGAGGGCTCAGAGAAAATTCAATGTTCCATTTGCAAAAGGCTCTTCTGATAAAGAAACTTTTGAAGGATTTAATCTAAGACCCTTCGTATTTTGACTTACTGTTGAAGATTAGAAGTAAACAGTTTTTACTTCCTGAGTAGCTGCATATTATTTTGTATTCTTTCTTTGAAAGTTCATGCGACAGATATTGCACTGTATTCCATCAATAAATGTGACTGTCTATTAACAAGCATGTTTGATGAACCAACATGACCCTTTCCTGCACATGCTGTATCATTCATATTTTACTGAGGTTGTATCCTCTCATTTCTCCCTACCTGGATTTCATCAAGTGAAGAACAGTACTGCACCACAGTACCCCAACTGTGTTTGAATTGAAGTTCCAAATAAACATTACAGTACCCTGGTATTTTTCTATTTTAGCAAAGAAATTCAGAAAATGTCACTATGGAACAGATGATCTGAATTTGGAGGTTTCAATTTAATGCCCCTAAGAAGGCACACCATTGGCAAAGCTGGACAGTAAAAAGATTTATGAAAAGAACGCAGTGATTTTTCACAGAATCATTAACTAATAATGAAAATGTGTACAAGGTCCTAAAAATTCACTATCTTTATAATAATTGTAACACTTGCTTCATCCATCTGTAGGACTGAGGAAGAAGAGATGCTGGTTGGGGCTTGCTACTGTGCAAAAATTGATGATCTCCTCCAGGAGTCAGATTTTGTCATGATAGTAGTAAACCTGACTCCTCAAACTACCAAAATGATTGGAGAAAGAGAGCTTAGACTAATGAAACCCAACGTCACTCTCATTAATATCTCTCGCGGTAAGGAAATATATATATATGTGATTGCTTGTTTAATAAAAATACCCATTGTTTGCAAAAATGTTTTCACAATTTATCTGTTATGACCAAGTACCTTATTTAAAAGGTTTCTGATTGTATAATTGTATTAAATCTTACATAAAATGACACATTTCTAACTCAGAAAATCATCAAACACTTAATTTTTTGGTCTGGTTGACAGGATTCCATGGTTTATATTCTTCATGAGTGCACTTATGGATTCCACTGATCAATGGTTTCAACCATTAGGTCTCTGGGGAGCAGTTATGTGATTATGTCAGCTAAAATTGCTGTACCTGTTTCCTTTCATAGAGGCTACCTTTCCTAATTAGTAAAGATCGAACATGACTGGACAAGACACTTCTTGTATATGAGAATATATTACAGGGCTTTCCATGTGCCAGTAAAATGCATTGGTCTTCTAACAGAGTGGACTACCCATTGTCAAGGAAAGGTCAACATTACAGCATACTATATAAAACGTATGAGTTTTCATTGACTGAACACCATGTATTTAGAAAAGGCAGTTCACAGAGGCATAATCAGACAAAGATAAGTATGATTCATGAAGGGAGTTTTAAGGTGGGAGCTTATAGGAGGATGTGGAACTAGAGGAACGTAAGAACCAAATTTCAACATTTGGACCAGATTCGCAATTGGACAGATTCTAAGGAACAACCATAAGTGGTGGGGAGGCTAAACAGAACAGCAGGATGTCACAAAGGTACAGAAGGACAAAAGCATTAAAGAATGAGTATCTGAAATTTTGGGGACCATGGGTCACTGTAAGAAAGCTTAGGTTGGGGAGATGTGTGAGCAGGATCTGTTTCAGAAGAGAAGAAAGCAAGTTGCCTTTGATGCATTGAAGCTGAGTGGAGAGCTGGAAGCCATTTAGAGAGCATTGGAATGTGTATGGAGGAACCTAAAGCCTGCATAAGAATTTCAGAAGAAGATGCATTGAGTAGAGGCAGAGGCAGGAGATGATACTTTGTCACATCATCCAGCAGGAGTTCATGGTCACACAAGGGGCTTCATGGATTGAGGTTTGTGCATAGAGCTGACGACATTACCTTCAGTCAGAGGGAACAATGTGTACATATGGCTATGTGTGCTGCTGGCAGCTTTGGCCCTCCCGGATGAAGATCCTTAATGTTTGAATACCTCTGTGCACAAAGTTTAACAGCCAAAAAGGTGTCCACTAGTGGCTGTGCCAGAGAGGTGATACCTTCAGAGGGAGTCAATTCTGTAGAATGTCTTGGAAGCATGCATCATACAGACCTTTGCACTAGACCTTTCAGGGGCCTGTAACTTTCATTGTTACCGTCTCTAAATGCCCTCTGAAGTGTGTGTGCTGCAGCCTGCTCTCTCACAAGTCAAGTCACTTAGCCTACCTACTCCAAGTGTTCTTGCAACAATTTTCATCCCATTGTACGTGTGCGATTTCCACATGGAAGGCTATAGAAAACACTCCTCCTCCAGTGTCTCCCTGCCTCAGCCTGACCGTGTCGGTGAGCCCTCAAATATTCACAGCCACTTCCCAGTGGTCTATATTCCATCAACCTAGAAGGATTCACACTTCCACAAGTCTGCATCCAACCCATCTGCATTCACCCACAGCTGTCACTCAGGCCCAGGCACATGAAGTGAACATGCCTGGTGTTGTCATTTCATGGTCCTACCTCTTCAGAGTATGACTGGCTTGTTCTAACCTAAACTGCGATTAAACCAAACTGCCTTTTCCAAGGAGAGAAATAATGGACACAAATCAAAAAAGAGCTCAGAAAATAGTGGTTACCTGAACTAATCATTTGCTTTTTTGCCCCACAGATGTAAGAGTTTTTTTGAGTTATTGAATTCTTTAAAATTTTAACATTACAGATGTGTATCAGATGTAATATGTTTCCCTGATTGACATTTATTTCAATTAAAATGAATAATATGGCCTTCATGATCGCAGTAAAACATTCTTGGGATAAATTCACACAAAAGTAATGTTGCTAAAACTGTATAACTTTATACTTTGCATGCATATTTAAAATCTGTGTTCCACATAGAGTAGAACATGCAGTCAAGTTGATAGAGTTGTTTGATATCCCAAGGTGGAGTGATTGATCAGGATGCTTTGGTGAAAGTGCTTCAGAATGGAATTATTCGTGCAGCAGCACTAGATGTCTCTAAACCAGAGCCCCTTCCGAGGTATGTTGTCACATTCATTTATTCAAATTATCAAAAGATTTCATTTGAAAAGTAGAAATCAATAACCTAGGTATGGAAACTCATTTGACATCGCAACTATCTCATGTGCTTTTTCTAAAAGGAATCATCCTTTGCTACACTTACCAAATGTCATTCTGACTCCCCACATTGGAGCTACCACTGATAAGACTCATCATATGATACTGGAGAAAATGATTGAAAATGCTTTGGCTGCTGTTCGTGGTCTTCCAATGCCTAATGAAGTTCTGCTGTCATGATGGGTATAAGCAGCAGAGATTTAGTAATTCTTTGATTCTAGTACATTGTAGTAATGATCACCTCGGCATCAGTTTATTCAAAACAAGAGTTTTAACAGCTATAGTGAAAAAATAAGGTTTCTATACCCTATGGTCACCCAAAATAATATTGGGATATTCCTTTTCCCTCCTTTCATATTAATTCATAAAATTCAAGCCAACTCTCACAGAGAAGCACAAGAGTCTTGATGCAGACATAACAAGATGAGAAATGAATTGACTTAACAAGTAAAACATTGTGATCCTAATTCTGCCCACCAATGCTTTATTCATCAGACCCAGACCAAGGACAATACTGAGGAGCACCTCTGTTCATTGAAATATCAGCACAGCCTGGTGATGAGTGTACAGCCCCTTGACATTCACGCCCTTACCACCTTCACCTTACCCCCCAGACATTCCTCATCTCCTCACAGCCCTGAACCCAGTCATCCAGTATCCATGATAAAAATGACTCTCAGCCTCTGTAATAACATTGGGAAATCCTTGGGAAAGTGATAAATCAGATAAAATAAAAAAAAACTTGAATGTCTCTTGAAAACCATGATCTCTGAACAAATCAAGATTTGTAAATGTAAGAAAGCTCATATTCTCTTTGACAATTGTGTGAACTACCCCTGCTCAGCAGAATCAAATAGTTGATTTGAAAGTCAGCCAACTGTTCATAGCGAGATTCCATTGAAGAACTGGGTCTACAAACTTTCCTAGGCTGAATTCAGTAAAGTCTTTGAACATAATCAGAGGCCCAACCATCTGTCAAAGCTTTAAAACCAAGAAAATGGATCAATTAAACTTCAAGGAAACAATCAAAGCTATGGGCACATTTCTCACTGCCAGGCCAGAATTTCACAGTGGTATATATGAAGGTAAGAAGTTGGAGCAAGAGTATGCCTCTCAAACCTGCTCCACCATTCATTACATTGTGGTGGATCTGATTGTGGCCCCAATTCACATTCCTACCTACCCGGATAACATTTGACTGCCTTGGTGGTCAAGGGAGTACAACAGTTCTATAACCCAGATTAGCACATTATCCAAGGATGATGTACTCCAATACTTCTGAAGACTTTTTCCATTTTCACGATAATGTTAATTCCTTCATCAGCTTGCCAGATGTCAGAGGTTAACAAGCTGGCAACCACAGTGTTTAATGATCACTCTCCTTTCTGACACAAACTGCATTACCACTCACTGTATTAGAAATGGGCATAACCAATGATATGTATGGATATGAATTAGACAACATCTTTTATTTGACCTTTCGTACAGTTCCCACCTTCAAACTGTGGTTTCCTGTAATTTGCAATATCTCTCCATATGATTTACACTGCCTTCCAAAACTGGCCCAATTCCATCAAAGTTTTGGAAGGTTTGCAATTGTGATGACAAATTCAGGGCAATAGAGAGAGGGCTCCATACCTATGCCCTTAACCTGCACCACTGAAAATTCGTACTGTTGGGAATCCCAGATTCAGGTCCTGCACACCGTTTTTGAAACCTCCTCAATGCACTTCAGCCACACATCAGGGCTGGAAAATCCAGCGTACTGTGCTGCATGATCTATGGTGAGATAGTCGTCAGAACTGGCCAATGGTATCCTATTTCGAATTATATGACACTGACTAAATTCATAAACATGAAAAGAAAGTTCCCACACTCCAGAGATTCACAATGGCGAATAGCCAGTACTTTACAGTGTAAGAAAATTGATTTTAACTGCTTCAGCAAGATTTTGTCCCATTATCCAATTTTATCCAGAGATCATACATGCAGATCAGCACATCAACTGTGTAAGTTATAGTCTTTTTAGTTGATAACCTCCTGTCTTAAGAAAGTTAATTAAACCTGATACAAAATAGGTTTTACTGAATAGATTAAATTATATAGATTATGAATGAACTGTAAAGGCTGCAGTGTGGATGTTTAATTTTTGATATCATTGTAATTGGATTAGAATATAATTATAGATTTTTGTTAATGTTACGGTATGCAAAATTAAACTAATTAAAATGCTTCATGTAAAAATCAGAACAAAAACATTGTCCATTTATGTAGTATATGATGTAAAGACTCGCTAAACCAGATCTTACTTTGGGTAGAACTAGCTTTAAGATTCTTGCAAAGATTTGTAGCTCGAGTTGTGGATGAGATTGTTGGCTTGCTCGCCGAGCTGGCTGGTTATCGTACAGATGTTTTGTCACCATGCTAGATAACATCATCAATGAGGCCTCCGATGAAGTGATGTTGTTCTACTCCACTTATTATTTATATGATCTGGTCTGATAAGTTGGGTTGTGTCATTTCCAGTTCTATTCTGCATGGGTTTGTACCTGGGGTCTAATTTCACATGTTTGTTGATTGCATTACGGGTTGAAAACCAGGCCTCTGGGAATTCCTGTGTGTGTCTGTGGTTGGCTTAATCTAGGTTGGTCACATTGTCCCAGTTAAATTGATGGCCTTCATTGTCCGTGTGCATGGAGATGAGGGAAAGTTCGTCGTGTCGTTTTGCTGCTGGCTGGTGTTCATGTATCCTGATGGCTAGTTTCCTTCCGGTCTGGCCAATGTAATGCTTGTTGCAGTCATTGTAAGGAATTTTGCAAACTGTGCTGGTTTTGCATGTCATGGGTATGGGGTCTTTGGTCCTTGCGAATGTTTGTCATAGTGTGACTGTCGGTTTGTGTGCTATCATGATTCCTAGTGGTCGTAGGAGTCTCATTGTCAGTTCTGATATGTTCTTGATATAGGATGGTCTGGCCAGTGTCTTGGGGTATACTGTGTCCTCTTGACGTTGTCTATCTAGCAGGCACCCGCGGATGAAGTTGTTGGGATATCCATTGTTAGCAAAGAACTTGTGTAGGTGCTCTTCTTCCTTCTTGCATTGTTCTGGCATGTTGCAGTGAGTTGTGGCCAGTTTGAATAGTATCCTAACACAATAAGATTCCTACAACCACTAGGAATCATGGTAGCACACAAACCCACAGCCACACTTTGACAAACACTCACAAGGACCAAAGACCCCAGACCCAATACATGCAGGACCAACAGGTTTGCAAAATACCTTGCAATGACTGCAATAAACATTACATCAGCCAGACCAGAAGGAAACCAGCCATCAGGATACACCAGCTATCAGCAAAGTGATACGACCAACTTTCCCTCCTCTCAGTGCACTCAGACAATGAAGGCCATCAATTTAATTGGGACAACGTGACCATCCTAGCTCAAGCCAACCACAGACACACACGGGAATTCCTGGAGGCCTGGTTTTCAACTTTCTTTGTCTCCAGTTCCCTGGCACCAAATCAGGATGCCCCTTTTACCATGACCCCCATGCCACCCCACTTACAAAAGTTTAGGATGATCCCTGATGAAAGCCTTGGAACATTCTAGGCAGCAGCCATCTCTTGGGGTTGGGGAATTGGGTGGTCATGGGGAGCATTGTTAATGGAGAGCTGTCAGCTTCTGATTAACTGACAATCCTGAGGGAGTGGGATTTACACCTAAACTACGCTAAATTATGTGGTAAGCCTAAGGCTGAGCAGTTATGTATTGGGCCTTCCCAATGGAAGTAACAGAAGTTTCCTACCAATTCTCCAAGCAATGGAGGAGAACTCTACTGGCAAAACAAAATCCCTGGCTATGTTGCTGTACCTAAAATTAATCACTGGAAAAACAAGCAAGTTATGAGCTCTGAGAAATACTCTGTACCAATCCATGAGGTGGTTGGCTATCCATGCCTGTTTGCAAAGTGGCCTGACAGCATCATTGCAACCTAAAGTATCAGTAAGATCTAAACGCAATACTGAAGGCGTTGAACCTTATAAGCGAGTCTGAGATGTGCAATTATGATGTGGTGAGGCTGATGCTTTGTCAATACCAACCTCTGGGAGTGAAGGATAATGGTCACTGCCTATTGAGCATGAGGGACGAGTAACATTTATCCATTACAATTTCTTTCATCCTTGGGATGTCTGAAGAAGATGTTAATATGCTAACTGGGTGCAACTTTACCAGCTACAAAGAGACTTGAGCACATATTCCAAAAGTATCAATATCATAAATTTACAAATGTGCAGGATTACTCACATTAAAGTGTCACTCATGCTATCTACGTGCCCTGACAAAATGCTTTTCAACCTATACCTTGCATCACATCTAGATGCAATCTCCAGAACCCACAGCTGAGGTAGAGAATTGGTCTGCAGTTGGTCTTGTTGGCCTGGAAGATTTAGCTGTTTGTTCCCATTAGCGTTTGTGTCTAGAGGATGCAGGTTCACTCTCCTTGGCTTGGACTACCACATACTTTGACATCAAAGATACAGGGGAGATGGAGGGCCAGGCACCTTTGGAGTATCCTGGCAGGAAGCTTCTGGGGGCCTGTATGTAGCTCCTCCTTCACCGAGATGCATACTAGTATCAAGCCTTCTCCCTGAGATGAATGGCACCTGAGTGAGGTCAAATTTGCACAGTCTAAATCATTTCTTTGTTAATAATCTAGCCAATTTTTCCAAAGATTTTTGAAAAAATTATTTGCAAAACTGTTTATTATTTGTTGAAACAAAGCCTGGCTGAACTGTTTCTCATATTAAATCTATTAGTTTAAAACCATATTAAATCCTCAGATTTCTTGCACTAATTTGGCTAATTTGGAGTTCCCAATTTGGAACTCTGTATCCTAACAGTTATCGTTCTGTAGGATTTGCTAATCTTCCAGTGAGAATGGTTGACAACTTCACTACAGCTGGAAATTTGGGTTAATCAAATTTGATCCATTGTGATTTCATTGCATTTATACATATTGCATACTTTCCTGAAAATGGTAACTGTTTGACTGGCTTGCAAGGCCACTTCTGAAGTTATAACGAGTTAATAAAATTCAATTTTATGGAGTGTTTGGGGGCAAAAAAGTAATTTAGAAGGCAGGATGGGATCATGCCTGAATCACACAGCCTTCCAATTTCTGCCTGAATTAAATCGGGGAGAGGTCTGAATTCTCCACGACTGATTGAGGCCCTTAGTAGGGCAACTGATTACTTGCCACCACTGGTATTAACCAGGGGTAGGAGGGCCTCTAGACACGCAGCAAACGTGGAGAGGATATCCTCGTAGTCGGCGTCACAGTGAAACGTTACAGGAAAAAATGTCCTCGCTGTCAACATCACCTTTAAAGCAGTCTAGGAAGAGTGTCCTCACAGTTGGTGTCATAATGAAACAGTCTGGGAACAGTGTCCATGTACAGTGAAACATCCTGGGAAGGGTGTCCTCACAGTCAATATTGCCTTGAATCAGTCTGGGAACGGTGTCTTTGCAGTCAATGTTACGGTGTATGAGTTTGGGATGGGTTTTCTGCTTATTGGGGAAAAGAAGTGACATCACTGGAAAAGCGGAAAGATCTTACACTACTGCAGGAATAGGGGATCCAAGGGAGAGAGCTGATTGGCAAGGAGTAAGTGATGTTTGTCAATATTTACAACTTTCATCGTTTATAGTTTGTAAGGTCTTTTTGTGGTTTATAATTTCTAAGGGCTGGGTTCTGCAGTAACAAGAAACAGGAACGAAGGATTCCAGAGAAACTGCTATTTGATATTTAGCATCTTCCAAAAGGTTTAATTTAAAAGGGTAAGTCATGACAGGAGAGCTCAAAGCCGTGGTGTGCTCCTTCTTTTCTATGTGGGAAACCAGGTACACTTCCAGTTCCTGTGACTTGCATGTACAGAGGAAGTGTCTCCATCTGGAGCTCCTAGAAGTCTGGATTTCGGAGCTGGAGCAGCAACTGTACTATGGAGCATCCGCAAAGCTGAGAGAATCATTGACAGCATGTATACAGAGGTGGTCACACCACAGGCTAAGACGCCACTGGCAGAAAGGGAATGGGTGACCACCAGGTAGTGTAAGAGAACTAGGTAGGCAGTTCCCCTGAAACACAGCTATACCACTTTGGATACTGTTGAGGGAGGAAACAGCAACAGACAAATTCATGGCACTAGTTTGTTCTGCTACACAGGGGTGGTGCATAAAGTGTGGAAATGCAGTAGTCATAGGGGATTCAATTGTAAGGGGAATAGATCAGCGTTTTTGTGGCTGCAAACAAGGCTCCAGGATGCCTCCCTGGTGCTATGGTCAAGGATGTCTCAGAGCAACCATAGGCATCCTGAAGGTTGAGGATGAATCGTCAGTGATTGTGGTATACATTGGTATCGAAGACATAGGACCTCATACCTTTTTTTTAAAACCTAAAACAGAAAATAGGGAGTTAGGAAGCAAGCTGAAAGTGGGACCTCAAAAGGTAGTGATCTCACAATTGCAACTGTGCCACCTGCTAGTCAGAGTAGAAATAGCAGGATATATTGGAAGAATGCTGGCTCAAGAGATGGTGTGAGGGGGTGGATTTCAGATTTCTGGGGCACTGGGACTAGTTCTGGGGTATTAATGGGATGAGTGCTGACTGGACATGTTCCTGGTTAGCCCTGAGGGGAATATTTGCTCTAGTGGTTGGTGGGGGGGAGGTGGGAACCTATGCAAGGAGTTAGAGGATGCGGAATCAAGGACGATAGTATGCAGAAGAATCAAAGGCCAGACTCAAACAAAGCCACTGTAAAAAAAATCGCAGAAATCGGACAAGGAACATTAAACAGACAAGCCTTAATGCTTTGTGCCTCAACACATGGAGCATTTGAAATAAAGTGGAAGAATTAATAATGCAAATAGATGTAAATGGGTATGATATAGTTGGGAGTACAGAGACATAGCTGCAGGGTGGCCAGGGATGGGAACTGAACATCAGTATTTAGAAAGGACAGACAAAAAGGAAAAGGCAGTGGAGATGTATTATTGTTTAAAGAGGATATATACATGATGTTGGGGAAAGATAGCTCAGAAAATGTAGAATCCATGTGAGTAGAATTGAGAAATACCAATAGGCAAAAAACATTAATGGGGATGGTACATGGACCAATAAGCTGTATTGGTGATGTTGGGAATGGCATTAAATAGGAAATCAGAGATGCATGAGGTAAAGGAACATCTGTAATTATGGATGCCTTTCATCTGAATACAGATTAGGTGAATCAAATTACTCACAACACCAGAGAGGAGGAATTTCTGAGTGCATACGGGATGGTTTTCTGGATTCATACATTGACAAACCAACTAGAGAATATGCCATCTTAGACCGGGTATTATGCAATGAGAAAGGAATAATTGGTAATGTAGCTGTGAGAGACCGCTTGGAGATGAGTGACCATAATATGATAGAATTCTCCATCAAGGTGGAGAGTAAGGTCGGCGATTCCGAGACTAGGGTCCTGAATCTTAGTGAGGAAAATGGCAATGGTATGAGATTTGAGTTGGCTGAGGTAAATTGGGAAATGTTACTGAAAGGAATGACAGTGGATAGCAAATAGCAAACATTCAGAGAGCAAATGGGTGAACTACAAAAGATGTTTGTTTATTCCTGTCTGGCGAAAGAATGCAAAGAGAACAGTAGGGAAGATGCTAGAGTCCACTATCAAAGATTTTATAGCAGAGCACTTAGAAAACAATGGTAGAATCAAATACAGTCAGCACAGTTTTGCAAAATGGAAATCTTGCTTGACAAATCAGCTGAAGTTCTTCAAGGATGTAACTAGTTGAGTTGATCAGGGAATCAAGTGGATGTGGTTTAGTGGGACTATTGGAAGGCTTTCGACAAAGATCCACATAGGAGATTAAAATTAGAGTGCATATGACTGAGGGTAGTGTATTGAGACGGATGGAAAATTGTTTTGCAGACAGGAAACAGAGTAGGAATAAATGGATCTTTTTCTGAATGGCAGGCAGTAATTCGTAAGATACCGTAGGGATCAGTACTAGGAATCCGACTGTTCACAATGTATGTTCATGATTAAAACACGGAACTAAATACAATATCTCAAAATTTGCAGATGATGTAAGTTCACAGGTGCAGCAGGCAGAAAAGAAAGCTTTCTGAGCGAGAGGATTTGAGTAAAGAAACTAGGATGTCTTGCTGTAATTGTACAGGGCACTGGCGAGGCTACACCCAGAATATTGTGCGCAGTTTTGGTCCTGTAACCGAGGGAAAATGTTCTTACTATAAAGGGAGTGCACCGAAGGTTTACCAAATTGATTCCTGGGATGGCAGGACTGACATCTGAGGAAAGATTGAGTTGGGTAGGATTGAATTCACTGGAGTTCAGAAAATTGGCAGGGAGGATGTCATAGAAACCTGTAAAATTCTAACAGGACTAGACGGGTTAAATGAGGAAGATTGTTCCCGATACTAGTGGAGCCTGTGGAATTTACTGCCGCAGAATGTGGTTGAGGCCAAAATATTGTGCTTTCAAGAAGGTAGTAGATATAGGGATCAATGGATATGAGAGAGGGAAGAATTATGGTATTGAGCTCAATGACTAGTCATGAATGTAATGAATGGTGGAGCTGGCCCGAAGGATTGAATGGCTGACTCTTACTCCTATTGTATACGTTTCTATATACTTGCTTGTGGTTTTCTTTGAGGGTGGGGCAACTCTCATTCAAAGATACTCAGTGCCAAAACAAGAGCAACATCATGAAGATTGGGTGGGCCACTGAGAAGCCCAAAAATGTCCCTCTTCCATGATCCCTGTTCAATACCAGAGGTTAAAATGCTTGTTACAGAGAGTCTGGGCAGAGACATTTTGAATCAGAGTTCTATTTCAGCATAAATTTTAACATCACCAATTACCTATTTCCCCAAAATATACACCCAGGTGATAACAGATTCCCTTTTGTCTTTTTCAAATTAATTAAAATACAGAAATAATAATAATGAAAAACAAGAAATATAAAATGACACCATATTGTGCAAATAGTAACATAAATTCTGCCTTTATTCCCCTAATGTCCATTAGAGTTCAAAACAAACTTTTCCCAGTATTTCTCTTAGTTTCATTGACCTGGCTCCTTTCTTCATAGATGACTGCTACGATCCACCCATTTCAATTTGGAGATTTCTCCATTCTCCAGCATATGTTTTAAAGCTGCCATATGAATCCTCGTCTTTTTCTTCCGGTCACACATTTTGTCATTGATAAGTCACTATTATAGGATAACATGTTGTACTCAATGGGTGTTGCAGCTGAATCATTTTTTAGAATTTCTTCCAATATTTTCATTTAGAAGAATGCTATATCTATCATCTCATAGGAGTGAAAATTTCTGCTAAGATGCTTTTTGCCACTCTTTTGGTCTTCTTAGCTTCCCACACTAAAGAACAACATGTACAACCCTCTCCCAAAAGAAACATGATAAACCATCCTGTACCTGAGAATCCTTCAGAGATTTATGGAAGGAGCATCATCAGAAAAATAAGTATTTCTGGCACCTCCAAAAGATAGAAATTTAAGAATACAATGCTCCTTTTACTGAAGATATTTTTTGCCAAATATCTTGAATTTTTCATGGTTATGCTCAACTCCAAGACTTTAAAACTGGAACCTGGCTTCATTTGGGTGCTCATCTAATTCAGGTGTACAATTATACCATAATTCCTCCATTTCAGTTTTGGAAGCCGCTGCATTGTTATATGCTGCCCAACTTCAGCTTTTCAAAACCTTAAAAGCTAAAGCATGGTGCATTAGGAGACGCCTAGAATCATAGAAATGATACAGCACAGAAGGGGGCCAATCGGTCCATCCAGTCCATGATGATCTAAACGCACCCAGGTGCCCTTTCAAATCCCAACTTCCTGCATATGGCCCATATGCAGTTTACAGCACTTACAGTGCAAATCTAGATACTTTTTAAAAGAGTTTAGGGTCTCTACCTCCATCACCAACTCCAGCAGCAAATTCTAGACACCCACCACCCACCACCCACCACATAAGAAAGATTTACCTTACATCCCCTCTAATCTTTCTGCCACTTAACTTGAATTTATGACCCCTGGTTTTTGAATTGTCTGTCATGGGAAACATGTTCCCCCTGCCTATTCTATCTCAACCCCTCACGATTTTGTGTTCCTGAATCATGTACCCCTCCACTTTCTCTGTTCCAAGGAAAGCAACTTCAACTACTCCAATCTCTCTTCACAGCTAAAATTCTCCAGCTCTGCCAACATTCTAGGAAATCTTCTCTGCACTCTCCCCAGAGAAATTATGTCCTCCCTGTAATGTGGTGACCAGAACTGCACACAGTACTCCAGTTGTGGCCTCACCAGTACTTTTTCCAATTCCATCATTTGTGATGATATGTTTTTTTTAAAGAGGGATTTATTCTGTGCTGTTTGTCTTCCACAGAGCTATTGCCAATGGTGACAGAATGTCAGCTTCAGAAGCAGTGGGTAAACAGCTTTGAGATCCGATTGTTTCTTTAAATTAGATGAAAGAAGCATGAGTGGGTGGAGTCAAGTTCACACAGACCCATGGTTTTAGTTTTGCTTTCAGTTGAATTTGGAGGTTTTGGGAGTTGGTTGTTGAAGCTCTTAGATACAGTACAGCTCTCTCTGCTTAAAGTAAAAGTTTGAGTTCTTTCTCTGTTGTTAGATTGTTTATTTCAGTGTTCCTTTCTCCTGGACATAGGGCGTGGGAAAAATCTGTTTTGCTGAATTTGCCTTTGCCAAGGGTTTGTTCCTGCTAATATCGGAATAATTGATGTTTTAGTAGTTAAATAATATGTTCTTTTGTTCAGCATTCCAACAGAGTTAAAGTAATGCCAGTCCTTTTTGTTTCAATTTTAAAGCCTAATAGTTTGACCAATCGAATCATATCTGGAACAAGGTGCCTTACACTTGACTCTAAATAAGATAAAAGTTAGGGTGTAGGCTACCTCCTTGATGTATTTTGTGGGGGTTTTATTTGATCCATAACAAACAGGGGCTCTTGTCGGGATCAGAATTCAAATTCCAGTTGGAGTTTCCTTCCTACAGCAGGGAGGCCAGAATTGAACACAGTATTCCAAAAGAAGCCTAACCAATGTCTTGTACAGCTGCAACATGACCTCTCAACTCCTATACTCAATGCACTGACCAATAAAGGCAAGCATACCAAATGCATTCTTCACTATCTGTCTACTTGCGACTTGACTTTCAAGGAACTATGAACATGCACTCCAAGGTCTCTTTGTTCAGTAACACTCTCCAAAACCTTACCATTAAGTGTGTAAGTCCTGCCCTGATTTGCCTTTCCAAAATGCAGCACCTCACATTTATCTAAATTAAACACCATCTGTCACTCCTCGGCCCATTGGCCCATCTGATCAAGATCCCCTTGTACTCTGAGATAACCTTCTTGGTTGTACACTACACCTCCAATTTGGTGTCATGAGCAAACTTGCTAACTATCCCTCCTACGTTCACATGTAAATCATTTGTGCAAATGACAGAAAGCAGTGACCCAGCACTGATCCTTGTGGCACACCAGTGGTCACGGGCCTCCTGTATGTAAAGCAACCCTCCACCACCCACCCTCTGTCTTCTACCTTTGAGCCAGATCTGTATCAAAATGGCTAGTTATCCCTGTATTCCATGTGATATAACCATGCTGACTAGTCTATTGTGCAGAACCTTGTGGAATGCCTTATTGAAGCCCATGTAGATCACATCCACCACTCTGCCTTCATCATTCCTGTTCGTTAGTTCCTCCAAAAACTCAAGAAAGATAGTGAGACACAATTTTCCATAAACAACGCTATGTTAACTATCCCTAATCTGTCCTTGCCTTTCCAAATACATGTCCCTCAGGATCCCCTCCAACAACTTGCTCACCAATGATTCAGAGATAGGAGGAACTGCTGATGCTGGAGAATTTGAGATAACAAGGTGTAGAGCTGGATGAACGCAGCAGGCCGACCTGCATCAGAGGAGCAGGAAAGCTGATGTTTTGGGTCTGGACCCTTCTTCAGAAATGGGGGAGGGGAAGGGGATTCTGAAATAAATAGAGAGACAGAGGGGGAGGCAGATGGATGGTGGATAAAGGAGCAGATAGGTGGAGAGGAGATGGACAGGTCAAGAGGTGGGGATGGAGCCAGTAAAGGTGAGGGTTAGGGTTAGGGTTAGCATGGGGGTTGGTCAGTCAAGAGAAGACGGATAGGTCAAGGAGGCAGGGATGAGGCTGATAGGTAGAAGGTGGGGGTGGGGGTTGAGGTGGGAGGAGCGGATAGGTGGGTGAAAAGACGAACAGGTCAGGGAGGCAGGGACGAGCTGGGCTGGTTTTGGGATAAGATCGGGGGATGGGTAGATTTTGAAGCTTGTGAAGTCCACATTGATACCATTGGGCTGCAGGGTTACAAGCAAAACACGAGGTGCTGTTCCTGCAACCTTCGGGGGCATCGTTGTGGCACTGGCTCCATTCCCACCTCCTTGACCTGTCCGTCTCCTCTTCATCTATCTGCTCCTTTATCCATCTTCCATCCGCCTCCCCCTCTCTCTCTATTTATTTCAGAATTCCCATCCCCTCCCCCATTTTTGAAAAAGGGTCCAGATCCGAAACGTCAGCTTTCCTGCTCCTCTAATGCTGCTTGGCCTGCTGTGTTCATCCAGCTCTGCACCTTGTGATCTCTTGCCCACCAATGATGTCAGGCTCACCAGTATATCCCTTACCACCTTTCTTAAATAGTGGCACCAGATGAACCAACCTCCAGTTTTCTGGCACCTCACCTGTGGGTATCGATGATACAAATATTTCAGCAAGGGGCCCAGCAAACACTTCCCTAGCTTCCCACAAAGTCCTAGGTTACACCTGATCAGGTCCCAGGGATTTATCCACCTTTATGCATTTTAAGAGGTCCAGCACCACCACCTCTGTAATATGGAAATTTTTGAAGATGTCACTGTTTATTTCACCAAATTCTCTAGCTTCCGTATCCTTCTCCACAGTAAACACTGATGCAAAATACTTGTTTAGTATCTTCCCCATGTCCTGCAGTTCCACACATAGGAGGCCTTGCTAATCTTTAAGGGGCCCTATTCTCTCCCTAGTTACCCTTTTGTCCTTAATGTATTTGTAGAATCCCTTTGGATTCTCCTCAATCCTATTTGCCAAAGCCATCTCATGTCACCTTTTTGCCTTCGTGATTTCCCTCTTAAGTATGCTTCCACTGCCTTTATACTCTTCTCAGGATTCACTCATTCTCTGGTGTCTACACCTGACATATGCTTCCTTCTATTTCTTGACCAAAACCTCAATTTCTCTAGTCATCCACCATTCCCTACACCTACCAGCCTTACCCTTCACCTTAACAAGAACATACTGTTTCTGTTTGCATGGGTAAGGTTTACTCATGTGTACCAGAAGGAGCAGGTAAAGAAATTAGGCTTTTAAGGAATACAGGAGCAAGTCAATATTTGATGGTGAGAGCTGAGGAGACATGTAATTCAGAAGGAGTAACACCAGGAAAGATGGTAATATGTGGAATTCACAGTAACAGGACCAGTGGGAGTGGAAAGTCTCGTGAAAAGTGGTGAAGTTGTGGTCGGAGTAATACAGAAATTCTTGGTTCTGGAAATGCAGTTTATCCTCGGCAAGGGTATAGCTAGATCACAGGTGGGAGTGATGCCTACTGTGGCTGAAAAGCCAGGAAAAATTCAGACAACTGAGGTGTTACAAGATTATATCCTGGGATTTTTCCTAATTCTTTGGTAAGAAGGTCACAAAGCCACAGGTTGGAATAGGAGGAGAAATCAAAATGTAAAGGTAAGGAAGTTGAAGTTCAATTTTCAGAAACTATGTTTTATTGAATGGTTGAAAAAAAACAGGTGGAGGACAGAAGTGGATATTTTTAGTTCAGAGAAGTTAGCTGAATTACAACAGAAAGATTAAAAAAAGCAGTTGTATCAAAAAGCATACACAGACGAGGGATCTGAGTGTATCCCAGAATGTTACTATCTTAAGGCTAAAGTCTTGATGAGGAAATGGAGACCATCACATATTCAGGCCGATGAAAAATGGGCAGATGTTCATGATGTTGTATTACTGAAGGATTAAAGAAAGGAGATATTGCAGGTTGCATATGAGTTAGGAGGAGGTTATTTGGGAGTAAGTAAAACTCAAGTCAAAATTCAAAAGCATTTTATTGGCCTGGACTGCATAAGAATGTGATTGAATTTTTCATATATGTCACACATGGCAGGAAATAGGAAAACCTCAGGCAGGGACAAAACCAGCACCCTTAATATCCATGCCAGCATTTGAGGAAACTTTGACAAGAGTCTTAATTGATTGTGTAGGAGCCCTCCCTGAAACAAAAAGTGGGATCCAGTATTTGTTGACCATAATGCACATGTCTACTAGATTTTCAGAAGCCATTGCATTACACACTACCATGGCTAAAACGATTGTGGAATAGTTACTCAGACTTTTTATTAACTGCAGACTAACCACACAGATACAATTGGATGAAGGATCCAAGTTCACTTCAAAGTTATTCAAGGAAGTTATGGATAGTTTAGGAATAAAAGAATTTACTTTCAGTGCATGCAACCCAGAGTGGCAGAGGGCATTAGAATGGTGGCAAACTTTAAAGACTTGAGGGTTTATAGTCAAGACTATCCAGAGGATTGAGATAAAGGAATTCCATTTGTACTTTTTGCAACTAAGGTGCACCTAAAAATAACTTCATAAGTTAGTCCATTTGAATTAGTTTTGGGGCATGAGGGGCACAGATAGGGTGATTAGCCAAAGTCGTTACCCCAGGTTAGCAAATTCTAAAACTGGAGGGCATAGTTGTAAGGTGAGAGGGGAAAGATTTAAAAGGGACTTAAGGGGTGACTTTTTCACGCAGAGTGTCGTGTGTGTGTGGAATGAGCTGTTAGAGGAAGTGGTGAAGGCTGGTACAATTACAACATTTAGAAGGCATCTGGATGGGAATATGAATAGGAAGGGTTTAACAGGGATATGGGCCAAATGCTGACAAACAGGACTAGATTAATTTAGGATATCAGGTTGGCATGGATGAGTTGGACTAAAGGCTCTGTTTCTATGGTGTACAGCTCTATGACTCTGAGGTGACAGGATCACTGAATTAAGGAGAAATTGGTGAGTCAGAATTCAGAGACAACATATTTGGACTATGTGTTAAATTTTAGGGAGAGATTAAATACAGCAGGAGAGTTGGCTAGACAGCATTTAAAAATAGCCCTGCGTGTAATGAAACAGGATACAAACAAGAGATCTAAAATTTCTAATTTCTCTACTGGAGATAAAACGTTGGTATATTACCACCACTGACAGGTGAAACTTTAAAAGCAAGGTTTAGTAGGCGTAATCCAATCAATAAGAGATTGAGTGAGGTGAATTATCTGATAACAACGCCGAATAGAAGGAAAACTCACAGGGTGTGTCAAGTGAATATGCTCAAACAGTATTTTGAAAGGTAAGGAAAAGCAAAAGGACAATGTGTTCCTTGTGACAACTCAGAGCGAAGAACTAAATCTAGATGATTCTGAATTTGATATTCCTCAAACTAAATTGGACACTGAGGAAGTTCTCAAAAATTGGGATAAATTACTGTTAGGTGCGGCACAGTGGCTCAGTGGTTAGCACTGTTGCCTCACAGCGCCAGGAGCCTGGATTCAATTCCACTCTTGGGCGACCGTCTGTGTGGAGTTTGCACAGTCTCCCCGTGTCTGCATGGCTTTCCTCCGGGTGCTCCGGTTTCCTCCCACAGTCCAAACATGTGCAGGTTCGGTGGCTTGGCAATGCTAAATTGCCTATTGTGTTCAAAGATGTGTAGATTAGGTGGGTTTGGGGAATGGGTCTAGGTGAGATATTCCGAGGGTTGGTGTGGGCTTGTTGGGCCGAAGGGGCCGTTTCCACACTGTCAGGATTCTATAGAACTAAAGTTACCTTCCAGAGGAAAATCAAAATGACCTGCAAGAGTAATTACTATTACATGGAGAGATATGTGGGAATAAGCTGGGAAGTACTAAACTACGCATGATGTAGGTATAGGAAATGCTGTTCATATTATTAACATCCTGAGAGGCCTAACCCTCTAAAATTGGCACAGGTTCAAAAAGAAATTGTTAGCATGCTCAGAGATGACATAATTGATGTGAGTTGCAGTGAATGCAGTTTACCTTTGTGATGATGCTGAAACCAGATGGTACCCAACAATTATGTGAGGACTATCACAAAGTCAATGTAGTTATGAAATACAGTTAGTATCCTATTCCATGTTTGGAAAAATGTATTGAGAAGGTGGGACAAGCAACTTATATTTCTATGCTGGAGTTATACAGAAGATACTGGCCGGTGACTTCACCTGAAAGAGCGAAGGATGTGGATGTACGTTTGCAAGAAGATGATGAGAATGTAGAAAGACTATTGGGGTTTTCCCCCAGAAGGTGAATATCTATCAAAAGAAATATTCCACCATTGACAAAAAGACCTTGAGTTTGGTGTTGGCGTTGCAACATTTCAACATTGCAATATTTTAACGTTACAACATTTATATTGTCAGTAATATATCTGAGACAATTGTACCTACTGTTGTAACCCCTCAATGTTATTGTGAAACATGAAGGATAAATTACCAGACTGTTAAGATGGAATTTATTGTTACAGCCATTCAATTTGAAAATTATGCATGTGACAAGATGAGAGAATGTAATTGCCAATGCATTGTCACGACTTTGATGAAGGAAGGTGGAGGTGTTTGGTGATGGAAGAAATGGATTGAGCTGGACTATAGTATTGAATGGATTTGCATGCTTAGCTTTAATGTAAATGTATATGGACCAAGCACAGGCAGGTGGGACCAGTTTAGTTTGGGACTATGGTCAGCATGGACTAGTTGCACCAAAGCATCTGTTTCCATACTGTATAACTCTATGACTCGAAGAGTATTGACAGTGTAAGACTAATGTTTTGGAAAATGAAGCCATCTTTGTATATTGATGGGTATTTTTTTTTTGACAATGTGTGCCTTTAACAGGGGTTTATTTTATCCTGGTTCGCTTGAAGAGAGCTGTTCCCAGAAGCAATGAATAAACAGCTTTGAGCCCCCGGAGATTTTATTTTCAATTGGAGAAAAGAAGCATGAGTGGGTTGGAGTTAACCTGATACAGACTCTGGATTTTAGTTTTGCCTTCAGTTGAAGTTGGGAGGTTGAGGGAGTTGGCTGTTGAAGCTGCTAGACACAGCTCCCCCTGCAGCAGCCAGAAGTTTGAGTTCTTTCTCTGCTGCTTGTTTATTTCACTGTCTCCAGTGCAGAAGAAGGGAACATAGCACCTGAGAAAAATCTGTTTTGTTGAATTTACCTGTGCCAATGGTGCGTTCATGGGCCACGCTGCAGGAACAATTGATGATTAGTAATAAAATATTACATTCTTTTGTTAAGTATTTCAATACAGTTAAAGTTATGCTGTTTCTTTTTACTTTGTATTGTAACTGTGGTATAAGAATAAAGTGTGTTTTATTTACAGCCAATCGAGTTACATCTGGGACTCCATGCCTTACACTTGCTTTTAAATAAGATAAACATTAGGGTCTAGGCTATCTCCTTGATATGTTTTGAGGGATTTGTCTGGTCCATAACGCATTATATCCCTACTTTTTGCATTCTATACCTTTACCAATTAATTACAGAATTCCATATGCCTATACAAACTGATCCACCTGTACTACCACCTTTATGGATCTGCCAACATCCTGTACCATGCACCTACACGATAGATTTGATTGTCTCCTATCTGGCATGGCTATGTCTGTATACTCTTCAAATTCTCTCCAGCTTTGTAATTCTTGCTGCTTGGAAGCTTTTAATTTGCTTCCTGACCCCACAGTCTTCTGCTCCTTGTGGTATTCCTGTCCTGCACTATATTTTTTGTCTTTAAGATTCTCCACTATCTTGCTTTCTATCTCTTTCCGATATTTTCTAAGTAACCTATTCAGAAATTTTATTGCACACCTCTCGAGCAGGTAGGACTTGATCCCAGACTTAATGGCTCAGAAATAGGGACATTACCACTATGCCACAAAAGCCCTCTTTTTCCCCCTCTTTGTACTGTTACGGTTTGATGTCTCCCTCCTATTAAACGGGTTCTTTTCGACTATTAATGATCTCTTTCTACAGTCATGTTCTCTCCCAGAGTCACTGCTCGTGCTTATACCATGTTCCATTGCCTTCCAATTTTGAACTTCACGTTCCCTATCCAATGGTCTTACCTCCTGCCCCTCATCTTATACAGTCAACAAGTTGTTACATTTTCAATTGACCATCACTACTCCACGTATCATAGTTACCTTTCTCCACTGACTGGCCCCGTCTGGTAAATATTTGACTTTAGTACCCATTGTGGTGGTTATCCTCTTGGACTGATCAGAACTTATCCATCCTTCATCAAACAAACTGTCAATTGCAACAGTCTAGTCGCATAACCACACATTTATAATCCATATCCAGCAACCCTGTACCTGAACCATCAGGTTCCAAAACTGTACAATTATTTTTCCATCTTTATCAATGACCTTCCCTTTGTCTCTCAACACTTTAAGTCCCTCTCTTTTATTATAAACTGTGTCTCGCTGATTGAAACTGGTTTCCAATGACCTTACATTGTGATTTATTTGTGTTCTAAGGCTCACCAATACTTTTCCCAAGACTTAGGCTTTGATGAAAACTGTTCTGTCTGCATGCCGTGGCTGAACACTTGTTACTGATTAACTTTAAGATTTTTACCAAAGATGAACAAGTCAGGAGTGTGATGAAATATTTCCCACTTGCCTGGATGGGTGCAGCTCCAACAACACTCAAGAAGTTTGAAACTATCCAGGAGAAAAAAGCCAGCTTGATTGGCACCACATCCACAAGCACCCACTCCCTTCACCATCGGTGCTCAGGAGCAGCAAGACACACTGCAGAAGTTCACCACAGATCCTCAGACTGCACCTTCCAAACCTACGACCACTTCCATCTGGAAGGACAAGGGCAGCAGATGCATGGGAATGCCACCAGCTACAAGTTCTCCTCCAAGCCACCTTTGGTTGCCCTCACTTTATCTTCTGGTGGGTGTAACCCTGTCTTGTTGACTCTGTAGCCCAAGTAGGTCACTGTTGTTAGCACGTTATCTGGATAAATGGCGATCTGGGGTAGACTTTCTAAGATGTTCTCTATCGTCTGCTGAAAAATTGCAACAGGCTGACAATGACCCAAATGGCAGTCTTGTATATTGGTTCAAACCCTTATGGGTATAAATTGTAGCATAATTCTGGGAAACCTCATTTAACTGCAATTGCAAGTATGCATGGCTCATGTCCAACTTCATGAAGGACAGAGCCCTTGTCAGCTTTGCATTTAAATCCTCCATGGAAAGGATTGGGCATTTAATCAGCTGCAAAAAGTGGTTTACTGTTTGTTTAAAATCCCCACAAAGGCAAACCAATCCATGGGGCTTCACAATTGGTATAACCGATGTTGCCCACTCTGCAAACTGGACTGGTTTGATGATTCCTTCACCTTCCAGCCTCCTGATTTCTGTCTCTACTTGTGCTTGCAAGGCAAATGACCCTGGGCAGGCCTTACAGACTTTTGGAATTTCTTCCTGGTCAACATGCATGGTGGCCTTGTCTCCTTTGATAAAACCTTGAGGTATTTCATTCAGACTTCACTCAGGCAGCCATTAACCAAAAACTGTTGAGCCAATTTAAGTGAATCTTTCTCAACCAATTTGAACCCATAGGGCTTGGGCCTGAGTGTTTTACTACAATCAGTGGCAACTGAATAAGCTGCTTCTCGTAAGAGTCTGGAACTGAAGCTGAACTCTCAATCTGTAAAGGTTCCCCGGTATAGGTTCTCAGTTTAGCCGAGATCTTGCACAGACAGCAAACCATCCCCTGTTACCACAGTTAAATACCAAAAGTTAGAGTCCAGAGCAAATTTTATTAAAGACTGGTTCTGTGATCACTGAAACAGCCAAATCATTTTTGATCACCATCAGAACTGTGTGACCATTGAACCAGATGTTTATTTTGACTGATTATGATTCGGATGTTTCTAAGCAATTTAACTGCTCCAAACCAGATGTACGTGCACTTTCCAGGGTGCGCACTCTCCTTGATACCAGCCAATGAGGTCTCGTACTCAGTTCAGGTCTCGTGAGACTCTTTTGCTGTCTCGAGTCCACATACTGGCAGCAACTACCATCCCTTGCCTGCCCACATCCTGAAGAAATTTTAAGTGTTTGCCCGAGGCTTTGGGGTTTTGCTGTGGGCTGACCTACAGTCTTTCTGTTCAGGATATGTCCTGAGTGAGGCTATGCAATTGTTTTCACTCCAGTGGTGTTCCCCAAGCTCTGACGGACTCACGAGGATGTTCCCATCCAGTTGCATACCCTGCAACTTATATGCTCCACTTGATGCATTTTCCAATGATAAAGCCTGTTGCAGTGCTTGTTTGAGGTCCAGTTGGGCTTCAGCTAGTTTGCGTTTTTGCACGGTTATATCATTAATCCCACAAACCAAACAGCCTCTTAGCACCTCATTAAGAGTTTAACGAAAGTTGCATGCCTCTGCCAGTCATCTTAACCTAGTCAAAAATTCCAATACAGATTGCGCTGCTTCTTGAATTGCTGAGTAACACTGATAGCGTCTCAGGCGGCTTGTGGTCACAATATTCCTTAACTAAATCTGCCAACTCTTGAAAGGTTTTAGTATCTGGTGCCTCAGGGAAAGTCAGACTCCTAATAACCAAAAAAAGCTGTGGGTCCATAAGGTGTCAGGAGACCTACTCCAAGCTTCTCATCTACCCCAATTGCATTTTGTCTAGAAAAAAAAGACACATTATTTCCACATACTGGGCCCAGTCTTTGATGGCAGGATTAAACGAGTGAAGCTTTGCAAATAACAGCATGATGCTAGAAATGCTTATCCCAATTCAAAGACGAGTGTTACAAGTGAATTTCTTCAGGAGTATGCTTTTCTCTCCCTGCCACCGAAATAACTCCATTGGCCAGTATCCCATCACCAAGTCACCCTTTGTTTACATGTGAATCTGAATTGAGAAGGAATTTCTTCACCCAGAGGGTTGTTAATCTATGGAATTCCTTGCCCAGTGAAGTAGTTGACACTACTTCAGTAAACGTTTTTAAAGAAAAGGTAGATTTTTTTTGAACAATAAAGGAATTAAGGGTTACGGTGAGAACGCGGGTAAGTGGATCTGAGTCCACGAAAAGATCAGCCATGATCTTATTGAATGGCGGAGCAGGCTCGAAGGGCCAGACGGCCTACTCCTGCTCCTAGTTCTTATGAGTCCTTGACACTGATCCAGCTGCTTCAGAGCTATGTCTCAGAGTGAACAGGATGTCTGATACTCTTGTTCTTACCTCAGCCAGAGATCCCTGTTGGATCAGATTAACAGTCCCAATCAGGGAACTCATATTCTATGAGGTCCACCTAGCTAACCTTGTTACAATCACTACAATAAGCAGTTAGCAAATCATCTTTTTGATAACTTGTATCCATCAAAGTTAATAATTTATCCAAATTTTCACCTGTATCCAAATCAGTGGGGTCCAATTCTAAAAAGGAAACATTGTTATTTATCTTCCTTTCATGTAATACTGAAAATGGCAAGGCCATCCTTTTCTTCTTTTCATTGAAGAAGTAAAGCAGGTCCACAGGGTCACATTATTCTTCCTCAGTTCCTAAGATGTGCATGAAGAAAACAAGGGTGGGTAACAATACCCTGATACTTTACATCTCGTTCCACTATCTTTCTGAAGTTTTTTTTTGAAATCACCCTTTAGTTAGAAAGTTGCTTAGTTTTTAATTCTTCACTTACAAACAGCTAACCATCCTCTACTACTACAGTTAAATACCAAAAGTTAAAATGCTGCTTAGACAGAGTTCAACCATATACTTTTGCAGTCAGAATTGTGTTTCTGCTCACACAGCACAAATCACAGTACCACCCGTTTCCCCTATACATAAATTCATAGATGTTTAGAATGCAGAATGAACAAAAACAAAGTTGCTGGAAAAGCTCAGCAGGCCTGGCAGCATCTGTGGAGGAGAAAACAGAGTTAACGTTTCGGGTCCGGTGACCCTTCCTCAGGACTGATGGTGTCTGGGAAAACGTCAGTTTATATGCAGAAAATAGGGAGGTGGGTGGGGTAGCAAGTAAACGATAGGATAGAGCCCAAAGAGAGAGAAAGACAGTTGGACAGACAAAGGAGTTGCTACCTATCAGGCTGGGAGGGTGAATAGTTGTTAATGGGGACTGTTAGTGACTAACGACAGGGAGTGTGTAATGGCAGGCTATGTGGTAACAAGGCCTGGTGTGTGGGGTGTGGGGCTGGGACATGGGAGAGTTTAGGCCCTAAAATTATTGAACTCAATATTGAGTCCGGAGGGCTGTAGGGTCCCCAAGCGGAAAATGAGGTGTTGTTCCTCCAGCTTGCGTTGGGCTTCACTGGAACACTGTAGCAAGCCAGAGAAAGAGATGTTGGCCAGAGAGCAGGGTGGTGCATTGAAGTGGCAGGCAACAGGTAGTTCAGGGTCTTTTTTGCGAGCAGAACGTAGACGTTCTGCGAAGTGGTCGCCAAGTCTACACTTCGTTTCCCCAATGTACAGGAGACCACATTGTGAGCAGCGAATGCAGTAGACTAGATTCTTGGAAGTGCAGGTGGAGTGTTGCTTCACCTGGAAGGTATGTTTGGGCCCTTGGATAATGGGGAGGGAGGAGGTAAATTGGCAGGTGTTGCAGCTTCACCAGTTACAGGGGAAGGTGCCGTAGGGCTGTGGGGAGGTGTTGGGGGTGAAGCAAGTGTGGACCAGGGTGTCCCAGAGGGAACGGTCCCTACAGAAGGTGGACAAGGGAGGGGAGGGGAATATGCGTCTGGTGGTGGCATCTTGCTGGAGGTGGCGGAAATGGCATCTGATGATCTTCTGGATGTGGATGCTGGTGGGATGATAGGTGAGGATAAGGGGAACCCTATCGCTGTTGCAGGAGGGAAGAGAAGGGGTGAGGGCAGAAGTGCGAGAGATGGGTTGGACCCGATTGAGGGCCCTGTCGACAACGGAGCTGGGGAATCCTCGGTTGAGGAAGAATGTGGACATTTCGGAGGCTCCCTTGTCGAAGTTGGCCTCATCTGAACATATGCGACGGAGATGGAGGAACTGAGAAAATGGGATGGAGTCTTTACAGGAAGTGGGGTGTGAGGATGTATAGTCCAGGTAGCTGTGAGAGTCGGTGGGTTTGTAATGGATATTAGTGGCCAGTCTATCCCCAGAAGTGGAAACAGAAATGTCAAGGAAGGGAAAGGAGGAGTGCAGAATGCAGAATGCAGAATTAGCCCTTTCAACCCAGCATGTCTGTGTGAGTCAACAAATATCTGGCTACACAGATCCCATTTTCCAGTTTTTGGCCCATAGCCCTGGAGGTTATGGCAATGCAAATGAATGTCTGGATACTTCTTCAATGTCACAAGAATTCCTGTCTCAACCAGTACTCTGAGCGAAAATCATTCTCCTCAACTCTCCTGTTTGCCTTCCACCTCTTCCCTTAAAACTATGCCCCTGGTTATTAACCTCTGTAGCAATGGAACTCCTACTAATGCCCCTCTTAATCTTATACACCTCTATGAGCTCCTCTCTCAACCAAGGAAAACAACCCAGCCCTGTTAAATCTTTTCTCATATCTCAGATCCTTCAGCCATGACATATCTCCTCTACATGCTTTCTAGTACAGTCATAGCCCTCGTACAACGTGGTGACCAGAACTTCACACAGTACTCCAGTTGTGGACTAATCAACATTTAATACAGTTCCAGCCAACCTCTTTGCTCTTGTACTCTATGCCTCAGTAACATACTAAGAACAAGGCAAAGGCTGCTGTAAAGTACCCTTTGAGGATTGTGCCAACACCATCAACACAGAATATTTCTGTGGTACCTAGTTACTCTCTTTTTTATATAATACCCCCTTCAATTTTCCTTTGCTCTACTCACCATTGCATGAGAAAGCATTCTCTTTTATAAGTTGCCCCCACACATTTTATACTCCTGCAGCGACTTGTGCCCTTGGTATTTACTGTAAGCTTCTCTTCCCCCCATCGTCAATCATAACCTTTGTGTCCCCTGACTTTTATGTCCTGTGACATCCAGTGTTCTCCTGTCATGGTTCCATCCTTTGTCTTTATTAGAACATATTTGCCCTGTCATTATTTCTTTCTTTAATGTCTCTGACTCTGTTTTATCTGAAGGTAGCTGCTCCCAGTCCATTGTTGCCAAACCATATTTTATTTTTGTAAAATTAGCCTTTCCCTAGTTCAGAACTTTTATTCCTGGCCCATTCTTACCCTTTTCACAGCGATCCTAAATCGGAGTTATGATCACTACCTCCAAAATGGTCCCCTACTGATATGCCTTCGCTCTCCCCAGGTTCATTTCCGAATATTAAAGTGATAGTCCAACAAACTTACATAAATGCATAATATGCCTCCACATTTAAATTAGAAAATGAAATGCAATGAAAACATCACCACAAAAGCAAAAGTTCTTAATTATTTTTACATTTGTATTCAAAACACCAAACAATTACGATACATAAATGCCCTCACAGACAGAAAAGTTCTGAAGGGTGACCAGGGCTTTCCCAGGAAAGCACAGCTCTGGAACAGTTATAGAGTCATAAAAGTGTACAGTACAGAACAAAGGCCATTCTGTCCATCAAGTCTGTGCCAGTCAAAAACAAGCATGTAACTTCTAATCACATTTTCTAGCACTTAGCCCATAGACTTGTATGTCTTGGTACTGCAAGACCACTTCTGAATACTTCTTGAAATTATGAGGGCTTCTGCCTCTTCCAACCCTACAAGCAGTGAGTTCCAGATTCCCACCGCCCTCTGAGAGAAAAGGTTTTTCTTCACATCCCTTTTTAACTTCCTCTTCCTTGCCTTAAAGCTATGTCCCCTGGTCATTGATTCCTCCACAAAGGGGAAAGGTTCCTTTCTGCCTACACTAATTATGGCTCTCATTAT
>NC_063333.1:117592651-117699753 GCF_021869965.1 Rhincodon typus | reverse complement strand
TTTTGTACAACTCAATCATGTCTCCCCTCAGTCCACAATGCTCCAAGAAAAATAACACCAAGCTATCAAATCTCTCTTCATAATTAAAACTCTCCAGCCCAAACAACATCCTATTAAACTTCTTCTGCATCCTCTCCAGTGCAATCGTATCCCTCCCATAATATGAATTCTAGACTGCACACAGTACTCCAGCTGCTGCCAAAACAATAGAGTTCCAACATATCCTCCTCTTCCCAGCTAATAAAGAATCCCATATGCCTTCCTAATAACTTTAGCTATTCATCCCACTATATTAAGGAACACATGGACATGCACACCAATGTTTTTCCCAAAGTCCTATTGTTCATCATATATTCTCTTGCCTTACTTGTTCTGCCCAAGCAAATCATCTCAGACTTATCCAGATTAAATTCCATTTGCCATTGATCAGACCATCTGAGCAGCCTGTCTATATCATCCTATAATTTAAGGCGATCCTCCTCCCTATTTACCACCCCAACAAATTTCATCTGTGAACTTATGATCATCCTTCCTGCATTCAAGTTTAAATCATTCATACATACCTCAAATGGCAAGGTTCCCAACACTGATACATTTTTGTCACAAGGAGATGAAAAAACTGTTAAGAAGTTGGTTAAATGCACACAGTAAATTACAGGACCCCACAGCCCCCTCCTCTTTTTGTGACCCCGTAAATGCAGACAGTTTGGAGACAGAGAGATAAATTGAGTCAAGATTGGAAGAAATTAATTGAGTAGGGCAGGAAAGTTGATAGGTCCACCAGTGCAGGCCTGTTTATTGATCTTGAGAAGCAAGTAGAAAGCCGTTCAGGGACGATTGCCAGAACACCATAATGATCATAAGATATCGGAATAGTAGGATGCCATTTGGCTCCTTGAACCTGCTTATGAGGAGATGAGGTAAGTGACTGTTTTCAAAACAGTGGCCTGATGCTCATCAGCAAGGTCATAGTCCTGGAGCAGTTAAGAAGAAGAGTTGGAGAAGTAATGTTCAGTGTGGAGTCCTGGCGAACAAAGTGGGCAAGAAGGTTGTGATGACAACAGATTAGAACCACAAAATACCATTGACGTTTTTAGCCTTTAATTCCAGTAGCACACCTATTCAGGTCATTTTTTTGTTTTGTTTCTGTTCTTGCCCCATCACCTTTCCCTTTTACCCCATAAGACTAACTTTTCTGTTTTTCAATCTCTCCTGTCCTCCATCTTATCACAAATACTCATTTTGTCCTTATCTCTTGCTCAAAGTCAATAGATCTTTAACTTTCTCCAGTTCTGATGAAAAATCATTGAGCTGAAACATTAAATGTGTCACCATGATGTGATTTCTTGGGTCAAACATCACTACCACTGTGATGTGGCCTGGATGCTGGCCTGTAAGATAGCTCATGTAATATATAATAAATATTGCTTTCTTGTTGAGACAAATGTCTTGACGTTTTAAACAACACTGAGCATTTCCATTGTTACAATGTCACTGACTTATACGTAGTCTAGATTTGGTGCTTAATGTTGCTGTACATTACATACACATAATTGAATGACCAAACACACACCACTGACTTTATTTTACCCACAGTATGACTGAAGACAAAATGGTTACCTTTACGTCACGTATCATGATCCTTGCAGCTGGTTTGAAACTACATTACCTGTCTGGACTGAAATTATGCAATTTTTCACAGATGCTGCCTGGCCTGCTGGGTGTTTTCTATCATTTCTGCTTTTGTAACGAATTTTCAGCACCAACATTTTTCCGCTTTTAGAGTCATAGAGATGTACAGCATGGAAAAAGACCTGTCGGTCCAACTCGTCCAGGCCAACCAGATATCCTAAATTAATCTAGTTCCAATTGCCAGCGCTTGGCCCACATCCCTTCCAATCCTCCCTATTCATATACCCACCCAGATGCCTTTTAAATGTTGCAAATGTAACAGCCTCAACCACTTCATCTGCCAGCTCATTCCATACACGTACAATCTTCTGAAGTTGCCCCTTAGGTCCTTTTTAAATCTTTCCCCTCTCACCTTAAACCTATGCCCTCTAACTTTTGACTTCCTCACCCCAGGGAAAAGACCCTGTCTATTTACCCTGTCCACACCCCTTGTCATTTTATAAACGTCACCCCTCAGCCACCAGGGAAAATAGCCACAGCCTTTTCAGCCTCTTCCTATAGCTCAAAGCCTCCAACCCTAGCAATATCCTTGTAAATCTTGTCTGAAACCTTTTGAGCTTCACAACATCCTTCCTATAGCAGGGTGATCAGAATTGCACACAGTATTCCAAAAGTGGCCTAAGCAATGTACTGCACAGCCACAACATGACCTCCCAACTCCTATATTCAATGCACTGTCCAATAAAGGCAAGCATACCAAATCCCTTCTTCACTATCCTATCTACTGCAACTCCATTTTCAAGGAACTATGAACCTGCACTTCAATATCTCTTTGTTCAGCAACACTCCATAGGACCTTACCATTAAGTGTATAAGCTGTGCCCTGATCTGCCTTTCCAAAATGCAGCACCTTGCATTTATCTAAATTAAACATCATCTGCCACTCCTCGGCCCATCTGATCAAGATCCCATTGTACTCTGAGGTAACATTCTTCGCTGTCCACTATATCTCCAATTTTGGTGTCATCTGCAAACTTACTAACCACACCTCCTATGTTCACATCCAAATCATTTATATAAATGACGAAAAGCAGTGGACCCAGCACCAATCCTTGTGGCACACCGCTGATCACATGCCTCCAGTCTGAAATGCAACACTCCACCACCATCCTGTCTTCTACCTTCAAGCCAGTTCTGTATCCAAATAGCTAGTTCTCCCTGTATTCCATGTGATCTAACCTTGCTAACCAGTCTACCATGAGGAACCTTGTCAAACGCCTTACTGAAGTCCATATCATATCAGATCACGTTCACAATCGAAATCACTTTGGGAGCTCAAATGCAAGCCTTAAGTATTGGATGGCAGCCGTAACACATGAGAAGTCCAATGAGGTAAATGGTTAGTCTGAGAGAAGCTACTAAAACAGCGCAGGAACAGCTTTGAGCGGCAGGATACGCAGTTTGCGAAGAATCCAGGCGGGGAAGAGCGCACATGCGCAGCACTGAATGCTCACCAAAGACTCCGCCCACCTAATCCAGACCGCGCATAAGCGGTAGTGGCAGGGCGCTCTGGTGTAAAGCAGTCTCGAGTCATTGACAATATGTGTTTTTGATATAACGAGAGTTTCGGCTAGACATAAGTGCTCTTTTTTTTAAACCCTCGTTTCACCCAGAAACAGCGATGGAAGAGCAGGTGTGGATGTAGGCTGAACCTTTTCCTGTCTTTTCCCAGTCGGCCCGATGGCAGCCATTGGAGTGTTGAGCGCGAGATAGTAGGAACTGCAGATGCTGGAGAATCCGAGACAACAAGGTGCAGGGCTGGATGAACACAGCAGGCCAAGCAGCATCATAGGAGCAGAGAGGCTGACGTTTCGGGCCTAGACCCTTCATCAGAAAAGGGGGAGGGGAAGGGGGTTCTGAAATAAATAGGGAGAGAGTGGGGGGCGGATAGAAGATGGATAGAGGAGAGGATAGGTGGAGAGGAAACAAACAGGTTGAAGAGGCGGGGATGGAGCCAGTAAAGGTGAGTGTAGGTGGGGAGTTAGGGAGGGGATAGGTCAGTCCAGGGAGGACGGACAGGTCAAGGGGGCGGGATGAGGTTGCGGCTTGAGGTGGGAGGAGGGGATAGGTGGGAGGAAGAACAGGTTAGGGAGGCGGGGACGAGCTGGACTGGTTCTGGGATGCGGTAGGGGGAGGGGAGATTTTGAAGCTTTCAATTCCTCCCACTTCCTACAGACAAAGGGGGTGGCCATGGGTACCCGCATGGGCCCAAGCTACGCCTGCCTCTTTGTAGGTTACGTGGAACAATCCCTCTTCCGTACCTACACCAGCCCTAAACCCCACCTCTTCCTCCGTTACATTGATGACTGTATCAGCGCCACCTCGTGCTCCCACGAGGAGCTCGAACAGTTCATCCACTTCACCAACACCTTCCACCTTAAGTTTACCTGGACCATCTCTAATACCTCTCTCCCCTTCCTGGACCTCTCTGTCTCCATATCGGGCAACCACCTAGAAAACGATATTCATTTCAAGCCCACCGACTCCCACAGCTACCTAGAATACTCCTCCTCCCACCCACCTTCCTGCAAAAATGCTATCCCCTATTCTCAATTCCTTCGCCTCCGCCGCATCTGCTCCCAGGATGAGGCATTCCACTCCCGTACATCTCAGTCGTCCTTGTTTTTCAAGGACCGTAACTTCCCCCACTCAGTGGTCGAGAATGCCCTCAACCGTGTTTCTCACATCTCCCGCAACTCATCCCTCACACCCCGTCCACGGAATAAGAACCAAAAAAGAATCCCCCTCGTCCTCACGTACCACCCTACCAACCTCTGGATCCAACGCATCATCCTCCGACATTTCCGCCATCTGCAATCTGACCCCACCACCAAAGACATCTTTCCCTCCCCACCCTTATCTGCTTTCCGGAGGGACCACTCTCTCCGTGACTCCCTTGTCCGCTCCACACTCCCCTCCAGCCCCACCACACCCGGCACTTTTCTCTGCAACCGCAGGAAGTGCGACACCTGCCCCCATACCTCCTCCCTCATCCCCATCCCAGGCCCCAAGAAGACTTTCCACATCAAGCAGATGTTCACCTGCACATCTGCCAATGTGGTATACTGCATCCGCTGTACCCGGTGTGGCTTCCTCTACATCGGGGAAACCAAGCGGAGGCTCGGGGACTGCTTTGCAGAACACCTACGCTCGGTTCGCAATAAACAACTGCACCTCCCAGTCGCGAACCATTTCAACTTCCCCTCCCATTCCTCAGACGACATGTCCATCCTGGGCCTCCTGCAGTGCCACAACGATGTCACCCGAAGGTTGCAGGAACAGCAACTCATATTCCACTTGGGAACCCTGCAGCCCAATGGTATCAATGTGGATTTCACAAGTTTCAAAATCTCCCCTCCCCCTACCGCATCCCAAAACCAGTCCAGCTCGTCCCCGCCTCCCTAACCTGTTCTTCCTCCCACCTATCCCCTCCTCCCACCTCAAGCCGCAACCTCATCCCGCCCCCTTGACCTGTCCGTCCTCCCTGGACTGACCTATCCCCTCCCTAACTCCCCACCTACACTCACCTTTACTGGCTCCATCCCCGCCTCTTCAACCTGTTTGTTTCCTCTCCACCTATCCTCTCCTCTATCCATCTTCTATCCGCCCCCCACTCTCTCCCTATTTATTTCAGAACCCCCTTCCCCTCCCCCTTTTCTGATGAAGGGTCTAGGCCCGAAACGTCAGCCTTTCTGCTCCTATGATGCTGCTTGGCCTGCTGTGTTCATCCAGCCTTGCACCTTGTTGTCTCGGAGTGTTGAGCGCACTGCGCAGGTGTGCGGCGCGTGGTGGTTGCTGCAAATTGCAGTGTATGAGCCTGAGTGGAGGTCAGTGCAGAGCACTGACTGTCTGTACGCAAAGACGAACTTACTAAAGAAATTCCTCTCTAAATCAACGTGAGTACTTTGTACGTAACTCAATTATTAGCAAATATAAATTGGCTATCAAACGTGCCAAGTGGTTAGATTTGCAGTTTTACAATTTTTGAAGGCAGCCGGAAATTATATCGTTTGCTTCAAAATTCCTGCTACCACCGAGATCAGATATCAATGTCGTACATGTCAAGCGGATGTTGCAATTATACTGTATTTATATTTGTACTTATGCATCAAAATTGTATTAAGAACTAATGAACTAATAACCAATACAGAGCTGGGTAGCAAGCTTTTGATGTTTGGAAAAAAAACGAGCCAAACATAATGAGTGAATCTAACTTCAGAGTTTTGCATTCTTGAGACTAGTGATCAAAACACATGAAGAGTAGACAAAGGTTCACTGGACTGGAAACGTTAACTCTATTTTTTTTCCACAGATGCTGCCACGTCTGCTGGGTTTCTCCTGATTAAGAATGATATGAGTGGGCTGTATATAATTCTGTGCAGTGCTGCAAAATTGCACAAAGCTAATAAATTAAAATGGTAACATCAGGTGTGATGATGTGGTATGACAAGTTGAGGTCACTCTAGGCATATCTTCACCCTTCTGTTAATTCAGTGTTATTTCAATCCTCCAGATGTTCCTCTTGAGGCTTTTTCTGTGCCTGATTGGCAACTTTACCTAGTTATAGAGTATCATAGTCCTAGAGGACCATTGAGCTGCTCTCTCATTGGAGAGAGATGACTTGTGGTGAGTTTAACCTGAAAGTCGCAATGCCTAGGCAAGAGCTGCGTTTGAGATGGTGGGATCTTTTGTTGACCTCGCCCGGTATAGGATATGAACTCTTTCTGTTTGCATCACAAACCAGCCATACAGCTGACTGAGTCAACCAGTAACTACAAAATTGAAAAAAAAGGAACACTCTTAAGAGCTTCCATCTCACTTAGATGGCTTCAGACCAATTCACATGTGGAAAATTCTGATCACATTTTGATAGTTGTGGCAAATTGCATCAAAGCAGCTGAGACCACCACAATATCCTAAAAGGAAAAAGTCAATCTGTCATACTTTCCAAAGATCCTTTCAAAAGGTTATAAAATCTGAAAGTACTGATCAGTTTTTCTTTGGGCCATATGCTAATTTTATATTTGTTGAAATTTATCAACTAGCTTGAGAATTGTTCATAAACAAACAGATGGTAAATATATTATTTCTGCCTGCACTTAGTGGCAAAAGTAATAAATGAAACACATGCTGCAAGTACTCAGCAGGTTGATTTTTCTATGGGGAAAGAAACAGTTAAAGTTTTGGCTGCAACCTTTCATGGGAATCATTCTAATGAACATAAATATAAATTTAATGGTTTACTGTTTCAATATTTTGTTCATGTAACCATAATTCAAATTATCCACTGCCTGTTCCCTCATTAAAAGATTTCAAAATAAACTGGATCAAGCTGTCAAATTATTTAAAAATCTTAGTTTCTTCATTATTGCAGTGATTTGGATTTATTATGCTATGAGGTTTGGTTTTGAAATAATGATAAAATAGATTTTGTGGATCTGCAGGAAATACTGCTGTTATTAAATAATCCTAAACTGTCAATTTATTTGCCATTTAGGTGTGTTAGAAGAAATGCTTTGTGGTATTTGTAAGTACTGCAGTTTCAAGGGTGAATAAAATTCATTTTGACATTGCCACACTCTCCCAGGACCAGATGGCGAGGTTCTGCATAGTAGACTGGTTAGTTACATTAGATCACATGGGATCTGGAGCAGCTAGCCAACTGGATACAAAATTGGCTTGAAGGTAGGAAACACGGTGGTGGTAGAGGGTTGCTTTTCAGACAGGAGGCCTGTGACCAGTGGTGTGCCACAAGGATTGGTGCTGAATCCACTGCTTTATCATTTTATATAGATGATGTGGATGTGTATATAGGAGGCATGGTTAGTAAGTTTGCAGATGATGCCAAAATATGTGGTGTAGTGGACAGCGAGGTTATCTTGGGGTACAACGGGATCTGGATCAGATGGGGCAATGGCCAGAGGAGTGGCAGAGGGAGTATAATTTAGATAAATGTGACATGCTGCACTTTGTAAAGCAAACCAGGGCAGGACTTATAGGGCCCTGGGGAGTGTTGCCGAACAAAGATGTAGGGGTCAGGTGCGTAGTTCGTTGCAAGTGGAGTTGCAGGTGGGCATGGGTGATGAAGAACACGTTAGGCACACTTGTCTTTATTAGTCAGTGCATTGAGCATTGGAATTGGGACATCATGTTGTGGCTGTATAGGACATTGGTGAGACCATTTCAAGAATACTGTGTACAATTCTGGTCTCCCTGCTATAGGAAAGATGTTCTTAAACTTGAAAGGGTTCAGAAAAGATTTACAAGGATGATTTAGGGACTAGAGGATTTGAGTTCTAGGGAGAGGCTGAATAGGCTGGGGCTTTTGTCCCGCCTGGAGTGTTGGAGGCTGAGGGGTGACCCTATAGAAGTTCATAAAATCATGAAGAGCATCAATAGGGTGAGTAGCTAAGGTCTTTTCCCCAGAGTAGGGGAGTCCAAAACTAAGGGTGTAGGTTTAAGGTGAGAGGAGAAAGTTATTTAAAAAGACCTAATGGGCAGCTTTTCCCTGCAGTGTGGTGTTTGTATGGAACAAGCTGCCAGAGGAGGTGGTGGAGGCTGGTACAATTGCAACATTTTAAAAGACATCTGGATGGGTACACAAATAGGAAGGGTTGAAGAGGGATATGGGTCAATTTGGGATGCCTGTGTTGGTCAAATTGGACTAAAGGGTTTGTTTTTGTGCTGTATGACTCCGACTGCTATCTCGAGAGAGAGTGAGACATTAAACCTGAAAGTTACCTCCCCTCAGCCGAGAGGTGTGGTTGAGAAGGCGGGACCTTCAATGTTGACCTTGAGCACCTTGGGAATGAATGAAAACAATTAGATTTTGGAAAACTACTGTAGTACTGAAAATTCTACTGCTAAAATCAATTCTAAAAACAGTTATAGCCAGCCTGCACTGAAATTACACGAGCTGGATTAAGCTTGCCACCACCATGCATACTTGTCCACAATTATGAAATTCTTAGAAATTCCCGTGGTGGTACTCTGCATGTACGCACTCTGACTTGATGGTGGGATTGCAGTTCACTCTGGCATGTAACTGTGTAGCACCCAGCCTCAAAAGTGGTATAATGAGAGTCTGAGATGTGCTCAATCTATTACTTTCTGACCTTCGACCTGGAAGATATTTTGGTATGAAAGCCTGATACTGGGATTGCAATTGGTAAGAAGTTTTAGTAAATGCATGAGTGAAATTTAATAAACTGGAGAAACTGACTTTTTTTTCCCCCTGACTAAAGTAAAGTAGTTAATCGTAGAATCATAGTCCCTACAGTGTGGAATCAAGCCATTCGGACCCAGCAAGTCCACGCCTACCCTCCGAAGGGCATCATGCACTGACTTATTCCCCACTCTATTTCCCATGGCTAACACATCTAATCTACACATCCCTGGCCACTATGGGTCAAGTTAGCATAGCCAATCCACCTAACTTGCATGTCTTTGGACTGTGGGAGGAAACCAGAGCACCCGAACGAAATGCACAGGGAGAATGTACGCACTCCACACACAGTCGCCAGAGAGTGGAATCGAACCCATGTCCCTGGCGCTGTGAGCCAACAGCTAACCATGGAACTGCCATGCCGCCCCACTTATTGTCTTTTGAATGATGAAAGAAATTTGTCAATAGAGTTCACAAGATTTTCTCTGGTAATGAAGAACTTCGTGGGTTCTGAGCCTTGAGCAATAAGTAATTTTGTTTCATATCATGGCAAAAATTATGGATAACATCCATCAACTGTGAATATCAATATCAAAAATAGGTAATCACCAGCAATTATAAATAAACATCAAACCAATCAATTGTTCAATTTTTCTTTACCATTTTAATCCTTTAACAATCTAAGTTGCATCCCATCTGGATCAGGTTATTTTTCTTTTTTTAGTATTGAGAACTTCCAACAATCAAGTTTTATCTATTTTTATCATATCCTTTACTGTGACATTCGCAGCATTCTCTTCACAAGTGAAACTAACGCAAGATACTCATTTAGAAGCTCAGCCATATCCTCCACCATCTTTTTGGTCCTTAAGTGGTGAAAAATTCCTTTGACTAAGTTTTTCCTATTTGTAAATTTCTAAAAGAGCTCTTGGGTTTCCTCTAATGGTACCAGCACATCAGTTCTCACACACTCTGTCCTGTGTGTTTCTTGTTTCAATTCCTCTACTATTTGTATTCGGGTTGGTTTCTACTGAATAATAAGTCTAACATTTATCAAGCTTTGAGTCAGAGTCATAGAGTCCTACAGCATGGAAACAGATCCTTTGGTCCAACCGGTCCATGCGGAACATAATCCCAAACTAAACTAGTCCCATCTGCCTGCTTCTGGCCCATATCCCTCCAAACCCTTCCTATTCACGTACTTATGTAAGTGTCTTCTAAATGTTGTAATTGTGCCAACATTCATCACTTCCTCAGGAAGTTCATTCCACACACTAACCACCCTAAAACACTCCCTTCTCACCTTAAAAATATGCTCCAGTCTCGAAATCCCCCATCTAAGGAAAGGTTGCCTACCATTACCTCTCATCATTTTATAAACCTCATCAGGTCACCTCTCAACCTCCCAGTTAAACACATCCCAGCCTTTCTTTATAAAGTCAAGTCCCTCCATTCTTGGCAATGCTCCAGTAAATTTTTCTGAACCCTGTCCAGCTCACTAGTATCCTTCCTATAACAGGGTGACCAGAACAGCACCGATACTCCAGAAGAGGCCTTGCGAACATCCTGTATAACGTCAACATGACATACCAACTCCTATACTCAATGGTCTGAGTGATGAAGGCAAGTGTGTTAAATCCCTTCTTAACCACCTGTCCATCCGTGACGCAAATTTCAAAGAATTATGTACCTGAACCCTGAGGTCTCTGTTCTTAGACAATTAATGGTAGGGCTGTGGATAATGTTATAAGTCCTGTTGTTGTTTGAATTACCAAAATACAATACCTCTCATTTATCCAGATTAAACTCCATCTAGTGCTCCTCAGCCCATCGACCCAATTGATCAAGATCTCTTTCTAATCTTAGACAACCTTCTTCACTGTCCACCGTACCACCAATTTTGGTGTCAACTGGAAACTTACTAACATGTCTCCTATATTCTTATCCAAATCATTGATTTAAATGGCAAACAAAATTAGATCTAGTACCAATCCATGTGGAACATCGCTGGTCACAGGCCTCTAGTCTTAAAAACAATCCTCCACCGCCACCCTCTATCTCCTACCATCAAGCTATTTTGCATCCAATTGGCAAGCTCACCCCGAATCCCATGTGATCTAACTTTACTAATTAGTCTACCATGCAGAACCTTGTCAAAGGCTTTACTAAAGTCCAAGTAAACTGCTCTTTTTGCTTTTGTCTTAATCTCTGTTATTCAGGGAGCTGTTTTCTCTTCTTTCTTTCCCCTCATAGGAGTGTCACTAGCTAATCTGAGTCCAAATCATCTGTTGAAGCCCTCTCATTATTCATTGACTGTTTTACCTGTGAGTCTCTCTTGTAGTCCACTTGGGTCCCTTCTCACATCAACGTAATTGCTCCAGTTGAGTATTTTCAAATTTCCTATTCCCTGATTCTTCTTCACAACTACTTAAACCTTAATGACAGTGTGATCATATTTCGCCAATTCTGTTGCTCCCCCCCGCCCCTTTGAAACACACTCCATTTACCCGACTACATTCCCAGAGCTAGATCTAGTATTACTTCCTTTCTGGTTGGGATAGAAATAATATGAACAAGGGGGTTCTCTTAAACGTGCTAGGAGTTTCTCCCCTCTTTGTTCTTTATGCTGTTAATTTCTCAGGCAATTGAAGTGCCCCATTATCACTAGTTTCAAACTCTAGCACCTTACTGTTATTTGTCTTCAAACTTTATACTATTTGGTACTTGAAGCATCATAACTTCTCTATTATTCTTTAATTCTAAACAATCTATGTTAGAACACTTATTTACATCCCTTTCTATTGCTGGAACAGTATCTTTGATCAATTTGCCATGCCTTTTCTATCCCCTTCCTTCTTTCCTGCATATTTTGTATTCAGGAGTACTGAGTATTTATCCCTCCTCTTGTTTCAGTCAGGTTCACCTTGGTACCTTTGCCTCTGCCAAATTAGTTCAAACCTTCTCTCCTGCCCTGCCAACACTAGCTAGCCTATTAGAAAAGCTTTTGGGTTTATATGATAATGCTAAGACAGTGCAAGATACAATTTTGGAACTCTTGACTACAAAATATTTTAACCTGCCTGCATTCGGAGTATTGTACCACATTTTGGGTTCCAAGTGTTGTGCAGATTATTGTAGCTCTGGTGATGGTACAAAGGAGTAGCCAAAACGTATGTTCTTTGGTGTCCTTACTTAACAAAATGCACTCCAGATTTTGTCGTTTGCTTTTAAGAAAACACAATCTAAAGAAAATCTATAATTGAGAAAATGGAAAGATTAAGTTCAGTAGAATAGTTTGTTTTTCTCTAAAGGATAGAGATGTACAACAAGGAGTGAAAATGACAATCTTAAGGCAGATGATTATTTTAGATGCTGGAATTTCTTTCTAGAGTCTTCGTCTTCTGGAACAGATTAGGAAGCATTTACTAAGTGTGGTTTTCATGCAGTCCTTCTCGGTGAATATTGATGAGGTCATGAGAGAAGGATGGAAAACTATACTTATCACAAGAGACTTGTACTGAGCTGATTTTAAATGAACTGAATGAGGCCAAGGAGAGATGTACTGTATGTTTTAAAATTAAGAAATGTTCTTTGGGTGAGTAGAAAAAGATTTTTGATTTTGGAGTTAAACGGCATTAGGTGGTCAACTTAAAACTCTTTACCGAAGCAAAATAAAAGGATAGGATAAATAAATTGTAATAACTTTAGAATACTACAGAGAATAGTTAAGTCAGAGACATAATACATCTTTCCAAGACAAAAGTAAACAAATATTTGAAGCAAAGGAAAATACAGTAGAGCTAAAATGCAACTGCTGCAAGAAGAGGATCGTAAGGTCAGATGAGTATTTTTCTCTGGATTCTTTGTAGACCAGGGACTAGGGGGCCAACAAGGAAACAGTGGGCCTTTCTTGCCACTGGATTTTCTTCTTGGAGTCAGGGACTACTCCCTGGGTACCTGAGAACTGAACTTCATCTATCATAACCCTAGAATAGCTAGACATTCACCAAATGTTTGGTGAGTGAGTGGCACATTAGTGAGACCCTGTCATTAAAATTGTTAATGTCTAGCTATGTCTAATGATATGGTTCCCTGGTAAGCCAGCTTTATTCTTTGTTTTTACTCCCAAGCAGGAACACAGAGTGTGGTTGACTAAATAAAGTAAATAAATTTGAGAGTCATCTAAGTTTGGAGCAATTCATGAATATTACCGAAACGGATTGCAAAACATTCTATAGGTATGTAAAAAGGAGATGTTTGGCTAGACTGAATATGGGTCCATTACAGGCAGAGTCAGGAGAATATGCGGGCATAAAGAAAGGGCAGAGAAGCTAAATGGTTATTTTGTGTCTGTTTTCACTAAAGAAGATATCAGAAATCTCCCACAATCATCCAGGTGGCTGAGGAAAATGAGCAGTTGAAGAAAATCAGTGATAGTAAACAAAAAATTGTACTGGTTAAATTAATGGGGCTGAATCTTGAAAATTCCCAGGATCTGATGGTCTTCATTCTAGGATGCTGAAGGAGATAATTACAGACAGTCATTGGTGATTATTTTCCAAAATTCTATAGATTCTGGAATGATTCCTGCAGATTAGAAGGTATCAAATGTCACCCCACTATTTAAGAAAGAAGCAAGAGAAAATGGAATTACAAATCTGTTAGCCTTGCATCAGAATGGGAGATACTCAAATCTATTATAAAGGATAGAATAAATTGACATTTAGATGATAATGCTATGATTAAGCATAGTCAGCATGGATTTGTAAATAGGAACTAGTTGGAGTATTTTGTAGATGTTAGTAACAAAATTGGCATTGGAGAGCTGATGGAGGTAGTATACTTAAAGCTTCAAAAGGCTTCTTCCAGCATATTCCAGTGATAAGGAAGAACTGTAGGAAAAGAGAGAGCCAGCCATGGATGTCTAAGGAAATAAAGGAAAGTATCAGATTGGAAAAAAAACACATACAAAAAAGCAAAGAGTAGTGGGAAACTCGTAGACCGGGAAATCTTTAAAGGCCAACAGACAACCACAAAAAAAGTTATATAGAAAAGTAACATAGATTATGAGAGTAAACTAGCTCAGAATATAAAAACAGGCAGCAAAAGTTTCTGTAAATATGTAAATCGTAAAAGAGTGGCGAAGGTAAACATTGGTCCTTCAAAGGATGAGAAGGCCAATTTAATAACTGGGAATGAGGAAATAGCCGAGACATTAAACAGTTATTTCGTGTCGGTCTTCACAGTGGAAGACACAAATAACATGCCGAAAACTAATGGCAAGAAGGTTATAGCAGGTGAGGACCTAGAAACTATCATTATCACTAAGGAGGCAGTGCTGGGCAAGCTAATGGGGCTAAAGGTAGACCAGTCTCCTGGCCCTGATGAAATGCATCCCAGGGTACTAAAAGAGGTGATGGGGGAAATAGCAAATGCACTAGTGATTATTTACCAGAATTCACTGGACTCGGGTGGTTCCCGCAGACTGGAAAACAGCCAATGTGACGCCACTGTTTAAAAAAGGAAGTAGACAAAAAGCAGGTAACTATAGGCCAGTTAGCTTAACTTCGGTAGTGGGGAAAATGCTTGAATCTATCATTAAGGAAGAAATAGCAAGACATCTGGATGTAAATTGTCCCATTGGGAACACCCAGTATGGGTTCATGAAGGGTAGGTCATGTTTAACTAATTTGGTGGAATTCTTTGAGGACATTACTTGCATGGTGGACAATGGGGAACCTGTGGATGTGGTGTACCTGGATTTCCAGAAGGCATTTGACAAGGTGCCACACCAAAGGCTGCTACGTAAGATAAAGTTGCACGGTATTACAGGTAATGTATTGGCATGTATTGACCAGTAGAAAGCAAAGAGTAGGGGTAAATGGGTGTTTTTCTGGTTGGCGGTCAGTGGCTAGCGGTGTGCCTCAGGGATCAGTGTTGGGACCGCAATTGTTTACAATTTACATAGATGATTTGGAGTTGGGGACTAAGTGTGGTGTGTCAAAATTTGCAGATGACACTAAGGTGAGTGGTAGAGCAAAGTGTACAGAAGACACTGAAAGTCTGCACAGGGATATCGATAGTCTAAGTGAGTGGGCAAAGGTCTGGCAGATGGAGTACAGTGTTGATAAGTGTGAGTTCATCCATTTTGGTAGGAATAACAGCAAAATGGACTATGTTTTAAATGGTAAAAAATTACAGCACGCTGCTGTGCAGAGGGACTCGGGTGTCCTTGTGCATGAATTGCTAAAAGTAGGATTGCAGGTACAGCAGGTAATTAAAAAGGCAAATGGAAGTTTGTCTGCCATTGCTAGAGGGATAGAGTTTAAAAACAGGGAGGCTATGTTGTAGCTGTATAGGATCCTGGTGAGGCCACACCTGGAGTACTGTGTGCAGTTTTGGTCTCCTTACTTGAGAAGAGACATACCAGCACTGGAGGGGGTGCAGAGGAGATTCATTCAGTTGATTCCAGAGTTGAGAGGGTTGGATTATGAGCAGAGACTGAGTAGACTGGGATTATACTCATTGGAATTCAGAAGAATGAGGGGAGATCTTATAGAAACATATAAGATTATGAAGGGAATAGATAAGGTGGAGGCAGGGAGGTTGTTTCCGCTAGCAGGTGAAACTAGGACTAGAGGGCATCGCCTCAAAATAAAGGGAAGTAGATGTAGGACTGAGGTCAGGAAGAACTTCTTCATCCAAAGGGTTGTGAATCTGTGGAATTCCCTGCCCAGTGGAATGGTTGAAGCTACCTTACTGAATGTTTTTAAGGCAAGGCTAGATAAATTTTTGAACAGTAAAGGAATTAAGGGTTATGGTGAGTGGGCGGGTAAGTGGAGCTGAGTCTCAAAAAGATCAGCCATGATCTTATTAAATAGCGGGGCAGGCTCGAGGGGCCAGATGGCCTACTCCTGTTCCTAGTTCTTATGTTCTTATGTTCTTCTGATAAAGTCCCTGCAGGAGGATGGTTAGAAAAATTTAATGGGAATGTATTAGCATGGGTTAATTGCACAATAGACAGAAAACACAGAAGGAATAAATCTGTCATTTTTGTATTGGCAGGCTGTGATGAGTGGCTACTATAAGGATCAGTATTTGTGGCCCCAGCTGTTCACTATATAGCAATGATTTAGAGGTAGGGCCCACATGTAACATTTCCATATTAGCAGATGGTACAAAGCTGAGTGTGAATGTGTTGTGAAAAAGATGTCAAATAGCTTCAGGAGCATTTGGATAGCTTTAGTGGTTGGGCAGGAGCGTGGCAGAATGTGCAAAAACGTGAGAGGTTATCCACTTAGGTAGGCGATAAAGATATGGAGTGTATTTCCTAAATGCTAAGAGGTTGGAATCTGTAGATGTACAGAGGGATCTAGGTATCCTTGTCAGCCTTCAGTGAATTATCTACAAGCAGGTGCAGCAAGCAATTAAGAAGACTAATGGAATGTTAGCCATTATTGCAAGGGGATTTGAGTATAGGAGTCGTGAAATCTTCCTTCAAGTGAATGGGAGCTTGGTTAGACCACACCTGGAATATTGTCTGCAGTTTTGGTCTCCTTATCTCAGGAATAACATTACTGCCACCGTGAGTATGCAACAAAGATGAGCAGACTTTTTCCTGAGATGGACGGAATGTCTGATGAAGAGAGATTGGGTTAACGTGACTTGTAGTTTCCGGAGTTTTGAAGAAAGAAAGATGATCTCACTGAAACCTACTTAAAAGAGATAGACAGGGAAAATGCAGAAAAGATGTCTCCCCTGGTTGGAGAGTCTAGAGCCGGGGGGAATAATTTATGAATAAGGTGGCGCCACCTAAGTGAGAGATGAATTTGTTTTACTCAGAGGGTTGTGAACCTTCAGAATTCTGTACCACAGAGGGCTGTGGAAGCTCATTCTTAGGGTTTACTTAAGATTGATAAATTTCTAATTACAGGAATACAGGAATTACAGGTTACAGGAATGGTGCAGATAAAAGACATTGAAATGTTTGTTTAGCCATGATTCTAATGAATGGCAGGACAGGCTCAACAGGCTTAATGACTTAGAGATAGTAGGAACTGCAGATGCTGGAGAATCCGAGACAACAAGGTGCAGGGCTGGATGAACACAGCAGGCCAAGCAGCATCATAGGAGCAGAAAGGCTGACGTTTCGGGCCTAGACCCTTCATCAGAAAAGGCTTTTCTGATGAAGGGTCTAGGCTTAATGACTTAGTCTCATTCATACGCATTTCCAGGAATTTGCTTATGTCAGTCTCTTGATCCTTCTAACTTGCAATCTTGCGTTCATTACCACTGAAACTCTGTTATGTAAACAGAAGCCTTATATGAATTTTGTCTTTTAGTAGGATGCTCTTGTCGCATAGTTGTAGTATCCCTTCCCCTGGACCAGGAGACCCAGGTTGAAGTCCCATCTGCTCCAGAAGTGTGTAAGAACGTCTCTGACCAGGTTGATGAGAAAACATGGTTAAATAAGAACAACAGATTTCTAACTAAGCAGTTGGATAATTTATTGTGCATCACATAGTGTAACATTTCTGGGTTAATAAAATAACAACTTGAATGAGTAATATTTAATGTTGATTTGAATGGTGGGGGGAGGAGTAGTACTGTGGGATTTTTTAACATGCAAATTGACCATTTCATTTCACGCAACAAAGCACCGTTGGAGAGTTAATTTTCATTCATATGCTAATTTGAGAGAACAACTTGATGATACAAAGGTGAGGGCATTATTGACCTGTCAAGCTGAAACATTAAAATTCGGATGAAATCACTCTCTAGATTTTGCTCAGTTTGGATCTCCAAGGATATTACTTGTTTAAAATGTGGGATTTTATTTACCATGTAATTTACATGAGCTCAGTTTTGTTTGCTATTTTTGTGTAGCTTTATAAGCCCTCCAGTTTGGAGAATGTATTGAAACCTCAGTGCAAATTGCAGATAGAGCACACAATCTGAATGAGAGCGCTTAACAATATTCTTTACAAAGCAATCACATAGCTGTTGGACAGTAATGAGGTCAGCTCAGAAGTATACGACTATAAAGTTGAGATATCCAAAGTAAGTACAACTTTGTTCTGAAGGTATTATTCTATCCAAAGGTTAAATGCAACATAAGGAAACAACACAAGTTGCTCTGATTTTTGTGTTTAATTTACAGAGAACTCAGTGGAAGAGCATCAGTGTGCAATATGCGTGCATTGTTGTTGAACTGGGTTATTTTTAAACAAGAAACATTGTACAATATATGATATGTGATAATGTTTTCGGGCAAGCAGAACATTGATCCATCTAGTTATCCTTCCAAAATGCTTAGTTTTCTTTGTAGAAATAAAAACTTTGCAAAATAGGAATTTCATTTAAAGCATACCATACTTTTTTTTGTCCCAATGTGCCAATACCACCTTACTTTATCAAAAATACCTACATTTGCTCTTGATCTTTCACATCTATCACTTTAAATAGTTTTTTTTTCCCCCAGGCTTAAGACTGTAGGAAGATATTTCTTGAATCCAGATTCTTCTCACCTGTAAAAGTCCTTGCTGTACCACATCATCCTCGTCCCTGTAGAGAGCCAAGTCTCAGGGTGACTTTGTAATTCTGCAATTTCCCTGTTTTCATATACCTCCATTTCTACAAAGATGCTTTTGAGACTACATATTTTGAATTGAGTCTTTGTGAAAATTCTACAGATAGGATTTGGATATCTGCCTCCAGGCTTCCTCAGCATCTTGAACTGTCAGTCATGCCTCACACACCCAAATGTAACTTTATTCTTCTGTATATAGAAGCAGATGTCTTTGTATGTCTTTTCTATTGTGGAACTGTAATATATTGTCTAACTAGAAATATATTGTTCTAGCAGTTTAGGACTAGATTGTAATGAAAATTCTATAGAAGAAATTGAACAGGAGCTAGCAGTTACAGTTGAGAAATAACTGAGGGACTTTTTCATGTTTGCTATTTGGACTGTGGTTTTAAATTTCTTCTTGTAAAGAATGTGAATATTTTTCGAGAAATAATTCATGGCAAACCTTTGTTATCTTTTGTCATGATGTAAGAAAAGAAACCAAGTCTCAAGGTAAACATCATTCCCAAAAAGACTACAGAAACTTGTTAACTTAAAGAAAATAAAAAAAAGATGAAATGTTTACTCCAGAGGATAGAATTTCTACCCCCCAAAAAGAAGTTTAATCATTTTGATTTTTCTTTGAGGAAAACTAGTGTTATTTCATGTTTGAAGTCTAAGATGATTTGCATGGTATAAATAGTACGGGATGATAATAATAGTTCAGGTTGTAATAATAGTTCAGGGTGTTTTAAAATTTGAGTCCTGGTGATCTGCTAATCAAGATTTAATCTGTAGCTATACAAAGTTGAAGTTCATGGATATTGGTATGTGCTGATGGTATCTACGCGTAATGTTGACTGTGGATTTTTTGGCATGTTGAGTTTCCCGGGTAGCAAGTGGTTTGGTGGAAGATGATGATCGTGTTCTGCATGTCTTAGCTTACACATGGAGATTACTTTTCTAAGTGACATCATTGCCGCCTTTCTATCAAGTTTCACCATTTTTGTTACAGTAGATGTTAACTAAACCATATTTGTTTTATCATAGTGAAAATGCACAGGGAACGTTCATTGACTTAGAGGCAGACAAATTCCAATTAAAACAATTTTCTAAGAATTTCTAGGCACTTTCTCATTTCCCGACAAGTCATCAGTAATGTTCCTCCAGTGGCCTTTGTTAAATGCCAACAGCAAGCAGTGAGAACTGAGGTGGGTAATAGTCATTGAAATGAATTTCTGTGATGAAATACAAATAAAAGCCTAAATGGTAGAAAATAAGGCTTCATGTTTTATTCCAGCTGTATGATCTGTCGTGAAAAAATTGCACCTACAGTTTAACAAGAACCTAATGGATTTGTCATAATTGATTTGTTGAGATTGTTTAAAAATAAAAGTTAAAATGCTTAATTCACTTCTCTTATTTTTAATGTACAAAGTTTTAAAGTACGCAGTATTTACAAATTTTACTTGGCTCTACATGTTGAGATATGGTTAGAAATTGCTGATTATGGCCCTGAGGAAGGGTGTTATGGATATTGAGCAGGTTTGGATCCCAAAGCATTTATGTAACTTCCATTTATAATACAATAAAGAAAGGTGTTTCAATCCTGAAAATTTGCTTTATGATCTTTTTAATAAACATGAAGCAACGATCAGGACGTTCGTAGTGAATGAGGTGTAAACTTAATCATACCAATGGATTTTAAGATTTAGAAATGCAATGAACACCAGCATGTGACAAATTATTTTGTCTGGGCACAAATATTTGCAAAAATTAAACTATTTGCCAGGTGGACTTAACCAGCATTGAATTATACCACAATATTAATAGGTGAGGAGCGCTGGCAGTACAACATTTCATTCCTGATGAAAGGGAACACACCTAGAAACTTCCCAAAGTACCTATCTTCAACAGTGATCAGAGCAGATCTGCCAGTGGGACTTGTTTTCCTTCATGCCATGAACATCAAGTAAAGGTGCGCATTTTGCCTATTGCTGATTGCCCCACATGCTTTACAGGTGAGTGGCTTCCTAGTGCCATTTCAAAGGGCATTTAAGAATCAACTACACATTTTTTGTATTATTCAAATTATCTGTAGGTACACAGTTAAACTATTTTGTTATGTTGTGTGGAGTAAAGTCATATTGAGTAGTGGTGTGCAACAGACGACCTAGGGGTTCAGATACATAATACTTTGAAGTTTGCATCGCATACAGACACGGTGGTTATAAAGGAATTTAGCACGCTTGCCTTCATTGCTCAGACCATTAAGTATAGGAGACAGGATTTCATGTTGAGGTTGTACAGGATATTGGTGAGGCCTCTTCTGGAGTACTGTATCTATTTCTGGTCATCCTGTTACAGGAAGGATATTATTAAGCTGGACCGGGTTCAGGAGAGATTTACCACGATGTTGCCAGGTATGGAAGAAGGTTCAAGTTATAAAGAAAGAGATTGAGAGCAACGTGGAATGATAAACAGGAAAGATACTGAAAGCTCTTTTTTCTCTCTCTCTCTCTCTCTGTCTCTCTCTCTCTCTCTCCCCTCCTCTCAATTTTAGAAACCAGCATCTGTGAAAAAGCAATTTAGAGAATAAGCACTGTTCAAGAAATTAAGGTTATCTCTAAGTTTTGCCACTCTCAAGGAACCGACACATCAGCTAAATAGTTTGGACTCAGATTTCACTCTCATGACTCATAAAAACTGTAAACAGCACCTGCCTTTACCTTCCTTTTTGAAACTTTTTATTACCTCTGTTTGTGTATGTGTTTGATGTCATTTGATGGATGTAGCTTCAACAACACTCAGAAAACAGTGCTATCAGGGACAAAGCAGCTCCTCGACTGTCACCCCCTCTAATACCTTTAACATTTATACCTTCCACCACTGACAGTGTATGCAGCAGTGTATTTATGTACAAGATGCACTGAAACAACACACCAACATCCATCCAAGAGCATCTTTCAAACCCACTACTACCTGGAAAGACAAGGGCAGCAGACACATGTCAACAGCATGACCTGTACATTTGTCTCCAAGCTACACACCATGCTGTCTGGAAAGTGTTCCTTCACAGTCGTTGGGTGAAAATTCTCAAACTTCTCACCTAATAGGTGTAGGTAAACCTGCACCAACAGTTCAAGAAGCAGCTCACTGCCACTTTCTCAAGGGCAATCAGTTCCTCACTTTTCATTCCATTGATATCCCTTGGAATATTAAAGAATTATCAGGACCTCAAAAGGTTGTAAGCTCTGAATTATTCTCTCTACCACGTGCCGAGTATAGGAATAAGCAGATAGAACAGAATAACTGAGTGACTGAATGGTTGGTGGAGAAGGGAGGACTTTAGATTCCAAGAAAGACAGAATGTGAACAAATTTGACCAGTTGAACCTCTATGAAAGCTGGACAAGCATCCATGCAGGTGGTTTGCTGGGGCTGTTTGTGGGGGTATAGCTATTTTTGTAGGGGGAAAAGATAGAGTGCAGGTGCAAATGTGGAAAAAAAAACAAGTCAATGTGAAAGGTAGAGCACTTATCTCATTATGGTGCAAGAGAGCATGACAAGGCTAGATGATATTTATTTTAATGCATGTAAGCTTGCAGGTAAGGCAGACAAGTTGAGGGTGCTGGTTAACACATGGATTATGATATTGTTACTGTCACAAAGACATGTTCTGCCCCTCCCTCAAACAGCAACTCAATATTCAAACAGTGTCAGTGGAGAAGCAGTTTGGTGACAGTGACCATAACTGTTATTTAAAATATTTTAAAAGTTCGTTATATAAAAGGACAAAGTTTCATCAGGAATAAAAAGGTACTGAATTAGGGAAAAGGCTGATTTTAAAATGACAAAGCAGGATCTGACGGAAGTGGGGAGTGGACTAAAAACAGCTTTTGTGGGAAATTTCTCAGAGCAGTGGGAGTCATTTAAAAAGAAAGTAGTCAGAATGCATGGTCAACATATTCCCATAAATAGAGAGAGGCAGGCAAATGGGTCCAGGGAACTAGAGATGTTAAGGAATGGTTAAGGCAAAAAAGGGAAAGTTTATGGTAATACTGAGATCTGAAACGTTAGAAATCCTAGAGGAGGTTAGAAAGTGCAGGGTCTTACATAGAAATATATAAGGAGACCAAAGAAGAGGCATGGGGGGAAAAAACGGTGTCTAAGATAAAGCAAAATCCAAAGACATATTTTATAAGTTTAATTAGGCAAGAGGTTAAAGGGAAGGGAAAGAGCAGGGCCATTAGGAACCACCGTGACTATTTGTGCATGGAGCCCAAAGATTCGTGAAGGTTTTGAGTGAGTACTTTGAATTTGTATTCACTACGGGGGAGGACAATATAGGTATGGAAACCTTGGAGGGAGACGATGATAAACAAACATATCAGCATTGGGAGGGAGCAGGTATTCGTGGTTTTAGCAGGCTTAAAATTGGATAATTCCCCAAGTTCAGATAAGATGCCTCCCATAGCAGGTGAGGATAAACCAGGGTCCTATCGGCCAATGAGTCTATGGTAGGGAAACTTTTGGAAAACATTCTAAGAACAGAGTAGGGCATTCGGTCCATAGAGACTGCCCTGGCATTCAACATGACCATGGCTGATTGTACACTTCAAAGGCTTTTACTCACTCCATCTCCACAATCTTGTCCACCATTATTAATCAGAAATCTATCAATCTCTACCTTAACGTACTGAAAGACTGAGGCTCCACAGCTCTCTGTGGTAGAGAATTCTGAACAATCAGAACACTGAGTCAGAACTTGTCGTCTTGGGTCTCAGAATCATACCCTTAATTTTTAAAATGTGCCCCTTGTTCTAGACTCCCCAGTTAGGAGCAACATCTTACCTGCATCTACTTTAAGATTACATAAATGTGTGAATAACTATTACGCAACTACAGATGACGCAAGACTAATTAACTTAGCAACTCTCACATTGAAAAAGTTGCTTTTGAGGTGGTGAGCTACCTTCTTCAACTACTATAGCCCATTTGGTTTACCTAGACCCACAATGCCATTAGGAAAGGAGTTTCAGTATTTGTGGCACTGAACGAACAGTGACATATTTCCAAGTTAGGATAGTGACTGGCTCAGAGAAATTTACAGGTGGTAGTTCCCCATGTATCCGCTGCCCTTGTCCTTCTAGATGGTGGAGAGTTTGGAGGGTGCTGTCCAAAGAGCCTTGGTGAATTTCAGCAGTGCATCTTGTAAACAGTGCACGCTGCTGCTACTAGGCATCAGTGGTTGAAGGAGTGAACAGTTGTGGATGTATTGTCCTGGATAGTGTCAAGCTTCTTGAGTGTTGTTGAAGTTCCACTCATCCAGACAAGTGGGAGTATTCCATCACACTCCTGACTTGTGCCTTGTAGATGGTGGACAGCATTACAGAAGTGTTATAGCGCAGAAGGAGGTCATTTGCACCATTGTGCTGGTACTGGGTCATTAAATGAGTATCATTACTTAGTGCCAATTTCCTGCTTTTTCGCCACAACCTTGCACGTTATTTGGATAAAGATAATCACCCAATATCCTCCTGAATGCCTCAGTTGAACCACACTTCCAGGTAGTACAATTCATACCTCCAGCCCTCGCTGAATGAAATTTTTTTTCCTTACTTCACCCTTGCTTCTTTTGCAGGTCACTTTAAATCTATGCTCCTTTGATGTTGTTCCTTTAGGGAGAAGCTATCCATATCTACTTGTCCAACCCACTCATGTTTTGAAAATATCTATCAACTCTCCTCTGGGCCGCCTTCTCTTCAAGGAGAAAAGTCCCAACTTCTTCAATCTATCTTCATCACTGAAGTTCTTCAACCCTGTAAACCACTCCAATGCTTCACATCCTTCATACAAATGTGGACCCAGAATTATACACAATACTCAAGCTGAGGTCTAACAAGTGTCTTTTACGATTTCAGGCTTTGGGAATCAGGAGGTTTGTTACTCACTACACCATTCCTAAACTTTGACTTGCTCTTATAGCCACTATTTATATTCTTAGTCCATTTAAGCTTCCGGTCAACAATAGCACCCAGGATATTGATAGTGGCTGATTCAGTGATGGTAATTCCAATGTGATGGTTAAATCATCTCCTCTTGGAAATGGCGCTTGTGGTGTGAATGCTACTCGCCACTGGTTGGCAGGAACCTGGATATTGTCCAGGCCTTGATGCAGTTGGGCAGGACTTACTCAGTGTCTAAGAGATTGTGAATAGGGCTGAATGTTTGCTGATAATTGCACATATACCACTTCTGATCTTGTGGTGAAAAGAAAGTCATTGATGAAGCAGCTGAAGATGGTTGGGCTTAGAACATATCCTGAGGAACTCTTGCAGAAATGTGTTGGAGCTGAAATGACCAACCTCCAACAATCATAACCATCTTCCTTAGTGCCAGGAATTGACTCCAACCAGTGACGAGTTTTCCCTCTGATTCCCATTGACTCTAGTTTTGCTATGGCTCATTGTTGCCACACTAGGCTAAATTCAGATTCGATGTTTCGGTTGGTCATCATTCGTTCGATCGCACCTCTGGAATTCTCCTCTTTTGCCTGTGTTTGAACCAAGGCTGTAATGAGGTCAGGAGCTGAGAGGCCCTGGTGGAACCCAAACTGGGCGTCTATGAATAGGTTATTGTTAAATAGGTGCTGTTTGATAGCATTGTTGTTGATGACCCCTTCCATCACTCTACTGATGATTGAGAATAGTTGAAAGGGCAGTAATTCGATGGGTTGGATTTGTCATCCTTTGTAAACAGGACATACCTGCACAATTTTTGACAATATTGCATTGATACCGATGTTATAGCTGCACTGGGGGATCTTAGCTAGGGGGCACAGCAAGTTCTGGCACACAGTTCTTCAGTACTATTGCCAGAATGCTGCCAGCATCCATAGCCTTTGCAGCATCTGGTGCTTCCAGCCACCACTTCATATCACATGGAGTGAATCAAATTGGCATTTGTGATGCTGAGGACCTCCAGGAGGTTGCTGAGGTGGATCATCCACTCGATACCTCCGACTAAAGGTTGTTGAAAATGCTTCAGCCTTGTCTTTTGCACTGTTAGTATGGGAGTACCTCAGAATTGAGAATAAAGATATTTGTGGAGCCTCCTACTTGATTGGAAGTGGGGGGCGGGGGCAGAAAGTTGGTGGCAGTATATGGCAATCAGCAGGAGCTTTTGTTCCCAATGTTTGACGTGATACTGGTGAGGCTTCATGAGGTCAGAGTCAATGTAGACAACTCTCAGGGCAACTCTTTTCTGACTGTACACCACTGTGGTGCCATTTCTGCTGGGTCCATTCTGGTGATGCAGCAGGACTTGTCTACGGACAATGATGGCTATTATGCATAAAGGTATGATTTTGAGAGTATGGCTGCATTAAGCTGTCACTCAACTACTCTGTGAGACAGCTCTCCCAATTTTGTCACTAGCAAACAGATTTTGGTAAGGTGGACTCCAAAGGGTGGACAGTTGAATTTGAAGTTTCCAGTGCTTAGGTTAACACGAGGTGGGTCACCACGTTTTTTTTCTAGGCAGTTTAATGGTTTGATGCACCAAATTGCTGAGTTTGTTAAGCCAATTCAGAGCCCATACTATTGCAATGGGGATCTGGTGCCACGTGCAGGCCAGACAAGGTAATGGCAGTTTTTTTTAGTGAACCACGAGTTTCTTATTCCAAAGGACAACTGATTCCTGATTTGGGAGGTACTAAAGGAGCTTTGGCAAGTGTATCTTGTCAAATGATAGAGAGCTGCCACTGAAGCATCAGCTTTGGGAAAATCAGGAGGTGAGTTCCTGGGGCAGAGGAACAGCTTCTGAACGCTGGATAAAAATTAAATCTTGGGAAAGATGATTTAATAATATGATGACTTATGTGAATTGAAAAAGGTAAAGTTAGATATTTCAGAATAAACTAAATAATGCTGGTGGACGTGTGGGATGATTAGCCGAAAGAGCTGCAGGCGGAGACGACTAGATGAATGGCCACAGCACGGTGAAGCTACCCCTAAATAGGCCCTTACGGGGCCTACTCACAGGGTCGATTATTATGGTTTCTGAAATAGCCATGATTCAGTACACATTTCGTATTCCATGAATGTGCAGGTTGTTTGCCGAAGGCTCCCCATTTACTGAAGGACTAAGTTGCCCGCTGGATCCCTGACATAGCGAGTCCGGAGCCCCGCGGGCAGCTACTTAGTGCGGTCTCCGCACTCTCCAAAGGTGTGATACCCATTACCCAAATCAATCCACAGGCGCTGTTTTACTCATGCGGTGTCTGTGTTGCTGCTGTCCTCAGGCCGGAGCACTGTTCCCCCTACAGTGAGCAGTTCCCACAGGCAGGGCAGCTCAGGGTGAGAATTTGTGTGTGTGTGTGTGTGTGTGTGTGACTGAGGCAGGGTGTCTAGGCGGGACTGCACCGAGAGGAAAAAAAAAAACCTGGATTTCCGTCGTAAGGTCAAACGCTGCACACCAAAACTCCCAAAAACCCAAAAACCCCCCCCCCCCCCCCCCCCACCAAGGGGTACAGTTTTCCGGATCCCTGAGAAAGGTGGGAGAAGCCAGAGGGACAATATGAAGACGCGGTGTTTGAGACGCGGCGATTTTCTAAAGAATACAATTTAAATATTTGCACAATTGAAGTGCCTCCCTAAGGCAGGGGTTAAAGAAAAACGAACTGTTCATTATCAAACTTTAGGATTAAAGCGAGGAATATCTAAGCTCCATTCTAGTAATACTTTTGAAACCGCGCCTTCACTTGGCGATTATAGGTCAGTTAAAATGGAGGGGGGGTGGGGAGCTTGACGGAGGGATTCCAAGTTGCATACACCAGCAGTAAACGGGAAAGGCTAAACTGCAGTTGCTGTGCACGCAAAAATAAGCAGGGAGAAGTTTTTGTCGAGCTGGGGACAGCAAAGAGAGAGAGAAAACAAATCTATTTATCTTCTCTATGTCCGAAGATGTCATCAAACTCGCCAAATGACTGGCGCACTGATCTTTACAGAGGCTCCTCTGCAACATTTTCTTCCTACCTCCTCCGGACCATGACCCCACATCCAAACATCAAGCTATTGTTGCCAGTACTGTCGCTGACCTTATTACCTCTGAAGATATTCCTCCTGCTGTCTCTCAACCCTGGACAGCCCGCTTCTACCTCCTTCCCAAAATCTACAAACCAGACTGTCCTGGTAGGCCCATCATATCAGCCTCTTCCTGTCCCACTGAGCTCACTTCCCCCTACCTTGACTCCATCCTCTCCCCACTTGTCCAGACCCTGCCCATCTACATCCGCGATTCTTCTGCTCTCCACCATATTGTGACAACTGTGGTTTTGTGCATTTTCTTCTGTTTTCAAGACAGATTTGAGCATCTACAGTATGTAGAAGATGGGCAGATTAGGTGGATTGACCATATTAAATAATAATAAACATTGCTCCATCGTATCAATGGATGGGTAGGTTAGCCACGGTAAATGTGGGGATAGGGTGGGGCTGTGGGTCTGGGTGTGATACTCTTCAGAAGTCGGCGCAGACTCAATGGGTCAAATGCCCTCTTTCTGCACTGTAGGGATTCTGATTCTATGAAATATCAGCTGAAATAGCTCAGTTGGGAGAGCATTAGACAAGATTTAAAGGTCCCTGGTTCAATCCCAGGTTTCAGCCAAATGAGCGCTGCTTCCTGATCATGTCAGCCTTAGTTTGGTGTGGCTCAGTGGTTAGCCTCACAGCTCCAGGAGCCTGGGTTCAATTCCACCCTCGGGCAACTGTTTGTGTGGAGTTTACACATTCTCCCCGTGTCTGCATGGGTTTCCTCCAGGTGCTGCGGTTTCCTCCCACAGTCCAAAGATGTGCAGGCTGGGTGGATTGGGCAATTTAGCATGGCCATAATGTTCAGGGATGTGTAGATTAGGGGGATGGGTCTGGGTGAGATGCTCTGAGGGTCAGTGTAGACTTGTTGGGCTGAAGGGCCTTTTTCCACACTGTAGGGATTCTGATCTATGACCTTCACTGATTCGTGGAGGCTGAAATACTGAAAGTAAAAAGTCACCATAGTCTCCCAAGAGGGAGATGTCTAGGGGAGGCTTATCAAGCAACACTGCTTTAGGCAAGGGGAGAGATTGAGAAGGAGACTCCTTCATGAGTTTTAACCTCATTTGATGTGGGAATTAAACTCATGTTGTTGGCATCACACTGCATTGCAAACCAGCTGTCCACCCAACTGTGTCCCTATCGCTGTAAAAGGAATTAAAGGATAGGGGTGGAGGTGGCCCTAGGGCAGATCAGCCATATTGAATGATGCAGCAGTCTTGAGTGACTGAGTCCTGCTCATATTTCTTAGGTTATTGACAGACCATAGTACTGTGATTGGCCTTCACTTAGACACTATCAGTGACTGGCTATGCCTATAGAATATGCAGGATAAATTTCTGCCATTTTTGACCATTCTAAAATTAGTAATAAGATAGATCAAATTTCTGAGCAGACACAGGAGGATAATTTGCACAAGATTACATAAAAATCAAAATACTGCAGATGCTGGAAATCCCAAACAAATACATATAATGCCAGAGAAACTCGGCTTGAGGGAGATAAAGAAACAAATAGTTAAAGTTGAATCTGATAAAACCCCTCTTCAGAACTGAAGAGATTACACATTAACTTTGTGTAGATAAATCTTCCATCCCTTTGGAAAGGTCAGTCCAATGCTGGGATTACTAGACATGTTCACACTTCAATGATTACCTTGTTTATACAATGCTAATGAAATGCATTTTGAAATATTTGTTGGCATTTCATCCTGTTAAAGCAAATTATTGTTGAAATAAGACCATACGATATGGGAACAGAATTAGGCCATTCAGCCCATCGGGTCTGCTTCACCCTCTACCCATAACACCTCACCCCCTTACAAATCAAGAACCTCTCTGTCTAAATACACTCTGGCTCTGTGACAGCCCTCTGCAGCAATGAATTCCATAGATTAACCACCTTCAGGCAGAAGAAATTTCCCCTCATCCAACTTCTTAAAGTCATCCCTTCACCCTGAGGCTGTGTCCCCCGGTTCTAGTCTCTTCTGCTGGTGGAAACATCATCTCCATGTCCACTCTTTGCAGGCTTCTCAGTATTCTGTAAGTTTCAATGACATCCCTCCTTGTGCTTCTAAACTCCATTGAGTACAGACCCAGAGTCCTCAACCACTGTCATATGATAAATCCTTCATCCCGGGGATCATTCTTGTAAGCTTCCTCTGGACCCCCTCCATCACCAGCACATCTTTCCTTCGATACAGGGCTCAAAACTGCTCAGACAATAGCAGTTCATCTCTGCAGTTATATTCTAGACTTCTTGAAATTAATGCTAACATTGCATTTGCCTTCCTAACTGCCAAGTGAACCTGCACGTTAACCTTAAGAGAATCCTGTATTAGGATTCCCCATCCCTTTTGTGCTTCAGATTTCTGAAGTCTTTCCCCATCTTAAAAAAAAAAGTCTATGCCTCTGTTTTTCCGCCCAAACTCTATAATCTCACTTTCCCACTGTCATCTGCCTCTTCTTTGTCCAATCTCCTAGCCTGTCCAAGTCATTCTGCAGCCTCTCTACTTCCTTAACATCACGTGTCCTTCTACCCATCTTTGTGTGATCTGCAAACTTAACAACAATGATCCAGATCATTAATGTATAACATGAATAATTGTGGTCCCAACACTGACCCATGTGGAATTAGTCATCAGCTGCCATCTTGAAAAAGGCTCCTTTATCCCCACTGTGCCTTCTGCCAGTTGACCAATCCTCTGTCCATGTCAATATCTTGCCCTTAACACCATGGCTTCTTGTCTTATTTAGCAGCCTACTATGTGGCACTTTTGTCAAAGGTCTTCTGGAAATCCAAATAGATCATGTCCATTGGCTCTCCTTTGTCTAACTTGTTTGTTACGTCCTCAAAAAAATTCTAACAGATTTGTCAGGCATGACCTCCATTCAACAAAGCCGAGCTAACTCTCTGCGCTAAATCTAAAACGGAAACAATGGATTGTCCAGGATCATCCAGATGAGAAACAGATCATGTTTTGGATCAGTGATCATTAACAGTAGAGCTAGAAATGATGTGAAGAGGCCTTAAGCAGGAAATGGGGAGGATGTTGGGTGGGGTTGGAACAAATGGGGGAGGTGGGGAGGGAATGGAACAAATTGGGAGGCCTGTGATAGATCCAAGGCAGGAGTGATTTCATGTTTCCTGAAAGGTATGGAGTAAAGAAGAAAGAAGCAGCAATGAAACAAGAAACTTGCATTATAAAGTTCAGGAAGAGGTGTAAAGAGGAGAACAAAATCATCGCCCTCTATAGTTGCCTGGAAATGGTAGTTGTAATCTGAAATTGTTGATCTCAGTGGAAGATGAGGTGCTGTTCCTCAAGTTTGTGTTGAGCTTCATTATCAAGTAAGTAATATTAGTTCTGAAATAAACCTTTAACTGATCAGTGAACCTTATCAACAGGCAGTCCATGAGAAATTAACAAGTAGTGCAAAAGAGAGAGTGTCCAGAGATTCTGCTCACCAATTGGTTTTCAATTCTTGGTAATGGTGAGGTCAATGGATCCTTGGAGGAAAGCAACAAAAGCCAAGCTGTTCTGGGGTGGAGTAAGAAGAGTGGTACTATTACGAGATCCTTTAGTTTCTAGAACAGATGGGCATTTCTGGGGCTGTCACTGTGACTCCAGAATGGTTTGTTGCCTTCCTGGTGATAGAATTAGGGTCACTGAATAGCTGCAGGACATTCTTTGGAGGGAGGGTGAACAGCCAGAGGTCATAGGACTAACATACATTGGTACTAAATAACTAGGTGGGAAGGGTGAGATGAAAACTAGCAAGTAAGACCTGTGAAGTAGTAATTTCCAGATTACTCCCAGTATCAGCTATCGGTGAGTTCAGAAGTAGGAAGATAATGCAGATGAATGTATTGCTGAAAAGGTGGTGCAAGATGGAGGGCTTTAAGATTCCTGGGAAACTGGGGCTAGCTTTGGGACAAGATGGCACCTGAAGAAGCTGGAGAGGCAGACACAGCGAGCGACACGCACAGACAGAGAGAATGCTTTGTTAGTACTGGGGGGGAGATTTTAAGTACACTTAGCAGTGGCTTGGGAACCAGGAGAGAATATTAAAAAGTGATACTAAAAGGTGCAGACATGCTAGGAGAGGCAGAGAGCATTGAGAGATTTGTAAATTATTAGGTGGAGCCAGAGTAATAGAAATTAAAGAAGTCTAAAAATTGGGGATACATTTCAGTGTATGTGAATGCATAGGATATTGATCATAAGATTGGAGAGTTACAGGTACATATTGCTTTCTGAGATTATGATGTTGTGGCAGTAATGAAGACCTGGCCAAACAGAAGGCAGATCTGAGTTTTAAATATTCCTGGTCACAAGGTGTTCAGAAAAGCTATGAAAGGAAGAAAAAAAGAGGGTGGTGAGTGTGGTGCATGAATATTAGAGTACTGGAGAAAGATGACGTTTCAGTGCTTTTGAATAGAGCTAAGGAATAAATAACAGGTGCAATTATATTGCTCCGTGTAACATATAGACCGATAGTTAGTGGGGAGGATGTAGAGAAACCAAATGTACAAGCAAATTATAGTGAGGTGTAAACAGTATAGTTATAATGGAGACTTTAATTACTTGGATATCAACTTGATAGTGATAGTTTAAAGGGACAGTGGCGGACAAGCATTCCTTGGTTATGTTCAGGACAGTTTCCTACAGGAGTACATATTCAGTCCAACAAGAGGTTACTGCTAGATTTGGTTCTTGGAAATGTGGTGGGCCAATTAGATCAAGTGACAGGTAGGTAGTATTTAGGGACCAGTGATTATTGTAGCATGGGGTTTAAGATGGAGGAAAAATTATATTGGTCAGTGAAGATGTGGAATGAAAATAAGCTATATTGGATAGACTGAAATTAAGTGTTAGTAGGAAAACAGTGGTTGAACAATGGGTGACCTTCAAAGAGGAAATGGGTTTGGACATAGTCAGGGCATATTCCCTTACAAAGGGGAAGGTAGGACAAAAATCCAGTTTCCCTGGATGATAAATGAGATGTAAGTTCAGCTAAAGAAGAAAAGTACCTAACGGTAAGTGCCAGGTAGTAAATGCGGATGAGAGCCAAGCTGAATATGGAAGGTGTAGAAGAGAGGGAAGACAACAAGTGAGAAGCAAGGGATTATGAAAACATTGATAGTAAAATGTAGGGTATGCAGGGTAGTTTGATCTTGGAGTAGGATAATAGGTCGGCACAACATCGTGGGCTGAAGGGCCTGTACTGTGCTGTACTGTTCTATGTTCTATGAAAAATGACAGGCAATTAATATAAAGAGGAACCACAATGTCTTTTGTAAGCACATCTACGTAAAACCGGAGATAAAAAGGAGTAGGGATTAATTAGGCACTAAGCAAGAGGATTTATGCTGAGAGGCGAGAGGTATGGTTAAAGATGTTAAAATTAATACTTTGCATCTGTCTTTACCTATAAGGCTGATGTTTAACAAGCCTTGGCAACAGTGGAGGAAATTCAGACACCAGAAAGAGTTAAAATTGATAAGACAGCAGTATTACACAAGTTATCTGTACTTAAGGTTAATAAGACATGGGGGCCAGGTGAGATGCAAAGGGTACTGAAGGAAGGAAGAGTGTGGAAATTAGAGGCACTGGCAATTATCTTGCAATCTTCTCTGGATTGGGAGATGGGGCTGGAGGATTGGAGAATTGCAACTATTCCTCCCTTGTTCAAAAAGGTCATAAAGATCAACCCAGCAGTTAGGATTCAAAAAGTTAACAAGCCTCTTAGATGAGAATTTTTCTTTTTAATAAGTGGCATTCCCCTTAATTTTAAAATTGTCCCCTCGATCTAGACAACCCAACCAGGGAAACATCTTACCTGCATCTACCCTACCTACACCTTTTAAAATATTTTGTAAGTTGTAATGAGATCATTTCTCATTCTTTGAAACTGTAGAGAAGACAGTCGAATATGCCTAAAGTCTCTTCATTGGATGCTCCTGCCACCCTGGGAATTTTAGATGCACTCCCTTTATGGTAACGTCCTTCCAGAGTTAAGGAGACCAAAACTGCACATAGTACTCCAGGTATGGTGTAACCAAGCTCTTGTACAATTGAAGCAAGACTTCACTATTCCTGTGCTCAAATCCTCTTGCAGTAAAAGACTGATATTCCATTAGCCTTCCTAATAGCTTGCTGAACCTGCATGTCAGCCTTCAGTAACATATTCACAAAGACCCTTAGATCTTTGTACATCTACACTTTCCAACTGCTTGCCATTTAAAATATAATATTCTACACACCTGTTTCTCCTGCTAAAGTGGACAACCTAACATTTTTCCACATTCCACTCCATTATGTTTGCCATGTCCTTACCCATTCACTAACCTTGTCCAAGTCTTCCTGAAGCCACTTGATATCTTCCTTGCACATTGTGGATGATCCAAAGCTAAGCAGCAAATTTGGGAATATTACATTTGGTTCCCACATCCAAAGTCATTTGATATATGTTGTGATCTGCTGTGACCCAATTATTGATCCTTGCAGTACTGCTAATGCAAGAATAACCATTTATTCCTGCCATTAGCAAAGCATCAATCCGTGCCAGTACACTACCTGCTCCTACCCCATGTGCTTTAGTTTTTCTAACTCCCGTTTAATTCAGAAGCTTTTCCGAAACTTATGAAAATTTAAATATACGATAACTGTAAGCTCTCTTTCGATTTAGTTAGTAACATCTTCAAAAAACTCCAACCTTAAACACTATTTCCCATTTGTAAATCCATGCTGGCTAATCAGATCATGAATTAACCAGATTTGTCCCATTCTTTGCAATGGACACTAGCATTCTCCCTACTTTTAATGCAAGGTTAACAGGCATACAGTTCCTGTTGCACTCTCTCTCTCCCTTCTTAAATAGTAGGGTGAAATTTACTACTTCTACTCCATAGGAATCATTGAAAATCTATAGGATTTTTGAAAACAAGCACAAGTGCATTTATTATTTCTATATCCACTTCTTTTAAAATGATTGAGATGAAGACTCAGGTCCTGGAAATTTATTAGCCCCACTCATTTCTCCAGCACAATCTTCTTGCAAAAATAAATTTCCTTCAACTCCATTCTCCCTAACCACTCGGTTCTCTAGTTCTGGAGATTTCTGACATCTACTCCGTGAAATGTAATCTTTTAGCTTCTCTGTCATCTCTCTCTAATCCCTGTTATAAATGCTCCAATTCTATCTGTAATGGATGCATATTTGTTTTAGACAAAATGTACCCAAAGCTTTTATAGTCTGTTTTTAAATGAACTTAAAGTAAAACACACTACAAAGTAACCATGAATAAATCCCTGGGTTTAGTGATCCAAAAGGGAAATTACATAGAACTAGAAAACGAAGGTCAGTGGAACGAGAAAGACTACTGAATGTAAAGTGCAGTTATTTGCAGTTTCTCTTGTCAGGGTTCATTCCCAGTCTACTAAAATACTAGATTTGTACCTCACTATTTTTCTCAACTGTACACAATGAACCTTACTAATCTTTTACCAAGCTTCTGCTGTAAAAATGTCAACAATTCAAAGTGAACAAAATGTGAATGAAGTTTTACAATGTTTACAACTCCTCCACACTTGTCCCCTAGCTCATTGGTACTCAAATGGTTTTCGTTGGTGGAATTGATTACCATCGATACCATCTCCCCACCATGCAAATTACAATACTTCAAAATACAATGCAGAAATGCTGTTTTTCAACAGTTTTTAAATAAGCTTTTCAGAATATTTAGAGTAGCAATTTGATTATTTCGATGATATTGATAATGATGGCACACCAAATAATTCTGGGATAAAGGATGAATTTATTTCCCAAAAGTATACTTTAAGCCATAAAAAGCTTGTAAAGAAGGACATTACATCCATCAATTCTGATACATTCTAACAGAACTGCTGATAATGTGGTCAAAGATTATATGTTAACGGCACACTTACAATCACCTCAGATCACATTCAGTACAAATCACTGGGGAAATTGGTACAGGTACTGTTTCAAAAACAGGCAACCCTGAGACTGAGATCATACTAGATTTTGGATTTGCAGGTTTTTGAGGGAAAAACTCCATAGGAGATAAATGAAAGTAAATGGATAGGTGTCATTGTATGAAAATGAAAATATGTAAGAATGAAGTAATATTTGAAAGTAGTTAATTTTTCTTTCTTGCGTTACTGTGTGTGGATCTGGCAGATTGATCCTACATGAACTCCATTTGACCCAAAAGGTGCATGGTAAAAGACAGATTTATGAAGCAGGTCTCTAGTCTGGTGCATTACTGTGCCAATGCAGTACTCAGTCAAGTTACCTCACCAAGTTACTTTACTCATTTACGCAACAATTAAAATTGAGACATGGCGGCTAATAAAATTGTCTGATTTTCAGACATTGCCAGGTTTTCACATTACTGCATTTAAAACACTAACCTGCATTAACAGCACTCTCCCCTAATTTGGATATTTAACAATTCAAAGCAAGGGACAATTTTAAATTTTGAAAACTTAGCATGAATTACTTCACTTCCCTTTAATTGTATTAGAGAACTTGCTTTTATTCATCAAGGGATGTGACATTGCTGGCTAGGCCAGAATTTATTGTCCATCTCCAAGTGTCCATGAGAACATAAACACAAACTTATAAATTACAAGCAGGTTGTTCGATAAGATAGTGGTTGATCTAAATGTAAACCTCAAATCCATATTTCTGCCTATTCCCAATAATGTTTCACTCCTTTGCTTAGCAAGAATCTATCCATTTCTGCCTTAAATATATTCAAGCATTCACCTTTTCAGAAAGAGTTCCAAAGACTCATGATTGAGTGAAAAAAAATTCACCTCATCTGTTTCAAATTGCAAAACTGGATTTTTAAAATAGTGACCCCTAGTTTTAGATTCTCCCATAAGAGAAAACATACTCTCCAAACCTACTTTGTGAAGATCCTTCAGGATCGTATGTTTGAAAAAGTGACGGTGAGCTACTGTCTTGAACCACTACAGTCCATGTGGTATAGGAATACCCACACAATGCTGTTAGGAAGAGAGCGCCAGGATTTAGGGAATGGCAAGTTCTAAACCAGGATGCTGTGGGCTTGCAGCATCAGGTAACTTACAGATGGTGATCTTGGTCATGTGTCTGCTTCCCTTGTCCTTCTGTTTGGTCGAGGTTGTGGGTTTGGAAGGTACTGTTGAGAGAGCCTGGGTAAGTTGCTGCAGTGCATCTTCTCGATGGTAAACACTGGTGTGTCTGTGCGTTAGTGGTGAAGGGAGTGAGTGACTGTTGAAGAAAGGTGGTAAATAGGGTGAAAATATTTGTCTAGAGAGTGATGGAAAGATAAATATTCAGCATGATCGTGATCAGGCTGATCTAGTAGATTTGACATCATTTTTTTTGTGGTAGTGATCTACAGGGACTACTTGGTTTCGTGTGTTTGAGGTAAAACTACCTAGTAAGCTCATGAAAAGAAGATCTTGTTTTAACAAGTTATAGATTATTGCATGAGATAATCTGAGTTACATTTGCATGATATAGACATTATTATTGGAGATGGAGATCTTCATGATAGGTCTAGTTCCTCGGGAAAAAATCTGAAGTTGTTTCCTGCTCAATGTGTGACATCACATCAAATACTGTCCAATGCGCTCAATATTAACCCTTTCAGACTCTTTACAACAGCTCTCTAACGCGCCCCCCCCCGCAAACATTATCATCAACATTTCCCCCCTCTGCCTAATTTTTGAAGGCAGTCTGGAGGTGTCACTGTTCTCCCAGAATATGTCCTCCAATTTGGTAGGTCTCAATGTTAAAGATTGACTTTGATTCTGTTTGTGACAGAACAAGGTCCATACCCTTTAAAATTGAATGCCTTTTCTCTTTTTGGATTTTCTTCACTAAAAGTAGTTTCTGCTGAAAACAGGCATTGCTATATTGGAGATCATTAATCACGTGAATTTCCTTCAGAGATCAGATATTCTGTTGAAGCCTTTTTTTTTTGTGAAGTAGTATCTTAGTTCTTCAGAAAATGGATTTTTTTTTTCCTTAATAGTATCCTGGATCTCTAAGCTAGGAAGGTTCTTCTTGAAAAATTGTCCTGAACTGTTGGACGTTGTTTGTCCCACTCAGTGGTGGCTTCATTGGAGTTGTGTGACAGTATCCTCAATTTGTGTGAGCACATTTTTATTCTTGATGTGCCAGCAAATCTGTATTCAAGTGTGTAGACTCTTTACTTAAACTTGTTCATAGAGTGGACACAGACACACAGTGCATTGGTGGAAGTGACATATTAATGGCCTCGATCACACAACTTGAGGTTCTGTGCTGACCAAAGATTATCCGAAGAACAATGATCTTTTCTTGCTTCGCGAGAATCAGAAATAATCTCCTTGAACTTGAGTTTTCTCAGCATCTCATGTCAGGCTGTAGTCTGTCACCATTATCTATATTGCAGAAGAAATTCTCAACTAATGTAATTCATTTAACTCAAAAGAGGGGTGTACAGCTCAGGGTTGCGTTCTCATTATGTCATATACTTCATTTACTAATGTCTGAAATTCTCCTCAGTGTTGATAAGAATGGAAAACATTCTGCCAACCCTTTATTGGTATTGGTTATAAAATAAATTTCTTATACCAAACACTGAATCACAATGGATTGTCTTTTTTTTTTTTTGTTCCGTCACAAGTCTGGGAAAGCGTACAAGAAAACTTTCTACCAGTTGTCCCTTGACTGGATGTTCAGTAGCGAGACTTTCCTAAAAGGGCAAGTCAACAAAAAATAGATCAATGGGCAGTTCTTCAATGACTGGTTGTTCCATGAACAGTATCATCTTAAAATTTAATTTGATTGCTAACAATTGTAGACTCAGGTCAAAATATGCTCAATAGTGAATTCTTGATTGTGAAGTACATCAGAGTTCTCTACACTCTGACACCCCTTGTGGTGTAGAGTTGCTTGTTGTAAATGTTTAATTGTAAGTGTTGTACCTCCTGGACCTTGTAGGTCTACCATATAGGCTGGAAACTGTTTTCTGCAACTATTGTACACTCAATAGTGACATTCACCCTGATAAAAATGCAGCTTAAAATTAATGAGAAATATCCTCTTTCCAAAAAGAGAGGGCTGGATCACATTTCCACTAGGAATATCTTTGGCTTGTAGAATTTTCTACCTCACTTAACTTCTTTTGAGTAGCTACTTGTCTTGCTGCAATGTACCTCTTTTATAGAATCAGAATATCTACAGTATGGAAGCAGGCCATTTGGCCTATCGAATCCACAGCGCCCCTCCTAAGAGCATCCCACCCCCACCCCATAACCCTGCATTTCTCATGGCTAATCCACCTAACCTCCACATCCCTGGTCACTGTGGGCAATTTAGCATGGCCAATCCACCTAACCTGCACATCTTTGGACTATGGGAAGAAACCGGAGCACCCAGGAAGAAACGCATGCAAACACGGGGAGAATGTGTAAGCTCCGTACAGAGTCACCTAAGGCTGGAATCAAAACTTGGTCTGTGGCACTGAGGCAGCAATGCTAACCACTGAGCCACCATGTCAAATGGCCTCATCCTGTCCGTTACACTTGTTTAAGCTCTTATAGAATGTAAAATTGGCACTTTTTTTTTTGAAGAAGTAAGCTATTGGTTTACAGATAAAAGATTATTTAATGACTTGGCACTGCTTGTGCCAATGAGATCTCCTTGTTCCATAGTGTTGACAATTTGATAACTTCTGGTGTCTGTCCTGCTCACTGTACAGGCTTATGTTTTAATGGCTTTTACATCTCAAGAACTGATTGAATTCTGATTTCCTGCCGTAAGATTGATCCAGTCCTTTTAGGATTAATCTGTATTCCTCTAGATTCTGCTTCAGTCACCATCTGAAGTGTTTGATTCAGAATCATATCATCTTTTGACTGTAATAAGTTGTCTTATGAAACCTGAAACTCCATCATTGCATTTTTTCACTAATCTGTAGAAATTGTTAACAAAAATGATCCAGGCTTTCCTGGATGAATTTTTTTAAAGAAGCAAAGTTTTAACAATGGTTATTTGTTCTGAGGTTAAGCTGCAAAAGCTTGCAGAATGCGATCAAAATCTGATATTTTTTAAAACAATAACACCTTGATAAACTACAATAGCTATAGTCAACAGCTACAGTCCCAATCAATAAAAAAAATTTAATTTCTTAGCTTCTGAATTGGTATTTAATTTGGAAGCAATTCTTAAGGTATCCAATTCTGTGCTCTATTTGACCCATCCCAGAAATTAAATCTTTCCTGGCAATAGAAAGACATGGCAGCAGAAGAATGTGGTTATTTATTTTCCCAACTGTTTAAAAAAAAAAAATTCTTTAGTGTAGTAGTAATGTTACTTCTTGTGATTTAAGGTTTCCCACATTAGTGAGATCAAAAATGGAGGATTTCGGTCTTTTGCAGTTAAGATGAAGGAATCCCACTTCCTTCATGTGAAATAGATGATTTACATTTTCCTGTTGCTTATCTAGATGCATCCTACTAATGTCTCTCAAATTGATTCCCATTCTGAAAGACTTTACAAATGAATGCCACTTTTTGCAGATCTACAGCTGAATTCTCTTCCTTTTTAAATAGATTTTCCTAAATGATTCCTAGTATTATTTTCTTTTGCTTCAAGTTCCACCCCTCCTCCCAGAAGAGGTCTGTTGTGTGGTTGATCAATGCTTCCCACCTTTATAACACATTAAATAGTAGATCTGCTGCCTCTGTGGCCTCAATAGTGTCCTTTTTTAAAAAAGTCTGGTTTTGTCTGCTTAGGTTTCTAATTTGCCTCTAGATTGCTTTGTTTCTGACTTAGACTTTCTCAGCTTCTTTTTAAAATAGTTTTTATGACCAATTATTTTCCTGACTGTAGCCATGTCCAATGATCCCCGCATTCAATCTGAGCTGCAAGTACTTTCCCAGCCTGTAAGTTGTGCTGTTTTGTTTCAAGCTTCCTTTTGCCGCCATGAATATATAAAAAAAAGTTCTGAGGATCTGATGTGTGATCACTATCCAGCACTGATGCAATCCATAACTGCCCCCGGAGTAACTCGCTCTCGGGAGTTCTGAACACTCTGCTGTTGCAGAGCAATCTCTTACGACGCCTGAAGTTACTTGGCAAGGCAGAATCCTGCTGAGAGGTTCTCATTGCACAAAATGTTCAACTCCAGACTGTCTATACAAGTAGCCTTCTGAAGAATCTCCATGGATGCCAATGTTTTGAATGTGCCACTTGCTACCATGTGGTGAGTCCTCACCACAAGTCATGTTATAAGATCCATCAGGTGAATTTGCTACCACCATCCCTCTTTCGTGGTAGCGAGATTGAAGGTCGAGTTGATCTAGCGAGAGAGGAAGACCATGTGTTCTCTGACAAAAGGCTGTCAGAAAGAAGAAGCTTATTACATTGTTACAATAGATACAAGTTACATTGGGATAATAGACAGTCTAAGTCACAATGGGGGAGACTTCAATGCTGGGTCTTACTCGCTGGAGATCTGAAGCTGTTCACTGCCCAAGTTAATGAGACAGCATATTGGACAATGTTTAGTGCATTCCTCCGCATTTATCCTTTCAGATCTTTACAACCTTAGACATTTTAAGCTTCTTGAGATCATTGTTGGAGCTACACCTATCAGACAAGTGGAGAGTATTCCATCACCCTTCTGATTTGTGCTTCATAGATGGTGAATAAGCTTTGGGGAGTCACTCACTCGAGGATTCTTACTGTATTTATGGCTGATCCAGTTAAAATTCTCATTAGTGTAATGCTCATTCTTGTAGATGGTCATTGTCATTTGTACGTAGCAAGTACTTGCTACTTAGCAGCTCAAGCCTGCCAGTTGTCTTTGTTGCATATGGTTTGGGTTGCTTCAGTATCTGCAGACTCATGAATGGTGCTGAACATTTTCTGCTGACGATACCCTTATGAAGGGAAAGTCATTGGTGAAACAGCTGAAGACAGTTGGATCAAGGACTGTTTTTAAATGATTAATGGTGTCAGTTGATAATTGTTTGAGCTTTCTTCTCAACCAACAGGTCTTGCCTTACTCTAATGGAAAGAAAAAAACTTGCCCTGCATTTTAGCCCTAATTCAGCACCAATAATGTCCTTTATCATATTGAAACATTGGCATTTTTGTCAATTTGTCTTCATCAACTTTGCCATTTCTGGAGACAAAACAAATGTCTACTTTCTTTTGTGATTTTCTTCACTAGCAATAATCTTGCTTACTGTTCACTGCAAAATGGCTGGTGTAAGGGACCATGGGATTATTAGTATTACTTAATCTTGTCATGAGTTGATGTGGAGAGCAATGAAATGTGGAATGGGAATGGAATGGTAATTGAATTAGATTTATTGTCACATGTACTGACATGAGTGGAATGAAAGTTTACAAGTCGCCACATACGGCGCCACCTCAGGTACCAAGGTACAGACTCTTGAGAACAAATTCTTAAGAAAAAAACTTAGAAAAATGAGGAGTCCAGCGTTCCAGACCTTAAAGTACAAAATCATAGTAATCAAGTAGGAAAATAAATAAGTTCTGAATAACAGTCCTTCCACATAATAATTAAATTTATAAAAAGAGAACTTAAGACCAAAGTCCATTTCATGGCTCTGGGAATGAGGACCCAACCCCGCATTGAAATCCTGGGCTAGACCCACCACAATGCTGAAGCACCATGATGCTTAGTTTGTAAATTGCTGCATAAAAATAGGGTTCTTGTGCTATCTTTTGCCAATATCCTTACTCCGTGTGCTCTGGTTACCTTTCCTTTAGCCAGCAAAAACAGTTTCTCTTTAGTCCTGTTATCAAAAGTCTGCATGATCTGAAGCAACCTTTATTAAAAAGCCCTGAGAGTGTCTCAGAAATTTTTGAAGGGCAGATGATAGGCCTGGAAAATGACATGAGGAAGCCCTGGCTTTATAAACAGAGTATAATTCTCATTTGATGGTATAATGAGGTGTGGATTGAATAGTCATTAAGCCCATCTGGAACAGATTTATTGAGTAGGAGTTTAAGCACAAAACCTCAGTTGTTACCTTGACGTTGTCAAAAAAGCTTAATGTTCTTAATCAAGATATGTAAAAATCCCCAATTTACTCATTTGATAGTGACGTTAACAGAAAACCATACGCCTTGTTTCCCATCCCTCATCTTATGCATTTAGTCAAAGCCCGCTGTCGCTATCCCTGACTCATTCTGACATTTGGTGCAAACTTGTTGTTGTCTGACAAAGCAAGGAACCTTGTCCTGTATCTTTATCACTTTGTCCATATTCAGTCAGCCCTTCATTTGTCATGAACTGGTCCTCATCATCAAATATGTATATTGGACAAAGTGTATGTTGTGAACTGCAAAGTTTTTGCACTCATTTTTAAGAAAAAGCACAGAATTCTCATAGCATAGAAGGTGGCCACTCAGCCCATTGTGCCTGCATTAGTTCTATTACCTGGTGCCAATCTCCTGTCACTTCCCTATATCGCTGCACATCATATCTATCCAAATAATCATTCAGTGCTCTCTTGAATGCCTCCGTTGAACCTGTCTGCACCACAATTTCAGATGGTGCATTCCGGAGGAAGTGGTAGAGGCAGGTACAAAAGCAACACTTAAAAGGCATCTGGATTGGTATATGAATAGAAAGGGTTTAAACGGATATGGCCCAAATGCTGGCAAATGGCACTATGCTGGTGATGACAAGTTGGACCGAAGGGTGTGTTTGCATGCTGTATGACTGTATAACTACTTATTGCATGAAAGATTTTTCTCATGCATGCTTTCATTTGAATTTCACTTTCATTTTATGCTGCCTTATTCTTTTCTATATTAGAAATGGCAACTTCTCCCTATATACTCTGTCCAATGCACTCATTAATTTTAAAATATGGATCAAATCTCCTGTCAACATTCTTCTCTCCAATGAGAACGGTCCCAATTTCAGAAACAGTCACACTTAAGGATGAATAGTATACCAGAGAGATGAACCATTCATAGAGATCCCGTTTTCCATGTGCATAGATCACTGAAAGTTGCCACCCAGGTTGATAGCGTTGTTAAGAAGGCATACAGTATGTTAGGTTTTATTGGTAGAGGGATTGAGTTTCAGAGCCATGAGGTCATGTTGCAGCTGTACAAAACTCTGGTGCGGCCGCACTTGAAGTATTGCGTACAGTTCTGGTCACCGCATTATAGGAAGGATGTGGAAGCATTGGAAAGGGTGCAGAGGAGATTTACCAGGATGTTGCCTGGTATGGAGGGAAGGTCTTGTGAGGAAAGGCTGAGGGTCTTGAGGCTGTTTTTGTTAGAGAGAAGAAGGTTAAGAGGTGACTTGATAGAGACATACAAGATGATCAGAGGATTAGATAGGGTGCACAGTGGGAGCCTTTTTCCTCGGATGGTGATGGCTAGCACGAGGGGACATAGCTTTAAGTTGAGGGGTGATAGATATAGGACAGATGTCAGAGGTAGGTTCTTTACTCAGAGTAGTAAGGGCGTGGAATGCCCTGCCTGCAAAAATAGTAGACTCGTCCACTTTAAGGGCATTTAAATGGTCATTGGATAAACATATGGATGATAATGGAATAGTTTAGGTTAGATGGGCTTCAGATTGGTTTCACAGGTCGGCGCAACATCGAGGGCCGAAGGGCCTGTACTGCGCTGTTATGTTCTATGTTCAGCTTTATTTTTTTTTTTTTTTTGAAACCACAAGTTTAAGCACAATCCTTATTTTCCAAAGTTAGCTTCGGATGAGTTAGCTAAATCCAGATGCCTGCTGAGCAGTATATTCATGGGAAATTTTCTTTTTCATTATCAAGAAGCTGACTTAGCTAACTCATTCCATGTGTCATGAATTCAGCAAATTGGTCACCAAATGACACATGTTGGGTGGAATCTCCTGCCTATTGTAAAGTTTCATAAATCAAATCCATTTCTGAGCCCCATCCCTGTCCAGGTCAGGGATATCTGACAGTTGGAATCTTCGAGGAGGTGGAAAATAAATAGGCTGCCTCCAAATTCACTATTCAGTGAAAGAAGATGGGCGGGCCCCCAAGGCAGGAGACACTTTAAGAATTAGATTTGCAGCACTGGGAAATGGAAATTCCATTGGCAGAGGTGGAGTTGTTGAAGTAGTTAGGGAAGTGAGGGTGTCTCAAGATGGAGGCACTCGGAGCCTGTCTAATATTTTTAAAAATGCAAGTCCTGCAGCTCGAGGTTCTGTCTTTTGAAGTTTGGTGGCATCTTCTCAGTAATTGATGGGAAGTCTTTACAATGATCCAGCTTGTTGCCAGAAGGCTGCCTTTAAGCTGCATTTGGCCTTCCTACACAACAGGGTGAGGTGCAGGGGTGCTTGTTAGTGGTTAGATCCCAGAGTTTTCAAGAACATTACTGCAACTGGTCCTTGCATTGACCTACCAAGAGTATGGCCTCTGTGACAATGATGCCACCTCTTGCAAGAGAGCTTGTGTGGGATTGTTCCATCCAGAAATGCAGATTTCCATTTTGTCCTTGACTTGACTCTAAACCTGTTTCTGTATGTCCAGGAGGTTTCAACATGTTGGTGGGTCAATTCAGTTTAGTGCTCTGCCTGCATGATGCAATAGAAGTGAAGAATTGAGAAGAAAATCTAGCAATATAACCAACTAATTTACAGAATAACATCTTTTATTTCTGCTCCCCCACAGACAATGAATGATCAGGCTCATGCTTTAATTTCTACAGTAAGTGATACACATGGTATCCCAGCAAGGTTTGCAGAACTCATCAAGAAACATTTCAAAATCATCTGCTGTGAAGAATTCCTGAAAAATGAAAAAGAACTTGCTGATAAAATCCAAGTTATTTTTGAATGGGAATATTGTCCCACAATAAATGAAAAGCTTCTGAAATCTCTACCATGTTTGAAGGCCATTGTAAATCATGGAGTTGGTGTGGACCATCTTGACTTATCCCTGATCCACAGTTTCGGTGTGAAGGTGGCCAACACTCCTCATGTGGTGGACAATGCTACTGCTGAAATGGGCATGACCCTAATGTTGGCATCTGCCAGGAATATATTGGAAGGTAAGATAAGGGCTGAAAATGCCAACTATTTTGGCAAAACGGACATCAGATGATATGGAATCTATAACTTAGAGCTTCAAAACCAAGGAAGGAGTAGAGCATATTTTAATAAACATTAAAATTAACATATATATTAATCAGAAAATACAGGTTGAAATTATTAAATTGTGCACCACAGAAACACACTGTCATGTAGACTAACTGCACTTAATGGCTGTTCAAAAGTTTTTTTCCTCATCTGTTTTTGAGCACGACTGGTCAGTGCTAGAGTTGGTGAGTTGAGGAAATTTTTTAGTCTGTTTTTGAAAATCTAAACTTGCTGAAATCTAACATTTAACTGAAAGTTACTGTGTAAATTTCAGGGACTGGAGTTAGGCAGAGGTATGCAAATTATCCACTGTAGGACTGCTAGGTTAGTAAATTAAGGAAGCTGGTTTGAATCTTTTTTGGTAACTGGGGCTCAGCTATCTGTTTGGTTTCAGAACTATTACACACTACATCTCAGTGCAATTTGAACGGAATGCTGAATTGATGGAGTTAGTGGAAGGAGGTGCTCCTTTAGCTTTTTTCGCATTTTCACCCTGTAGAAATTCCTCATTTTTACTCATCCCTTATATATCCAATTTATAGTTAAATGAGAAAGAACTGATTTGTTGGAAGTAGGATTACTCATCCTTACACCTCCTAGTCTCCAGTTTATAGCAAATAATGCTTAAGTTCTATAAGATGAGGAGTCCGACTTCGGATGGAGAACTGTCTACAGTTCCCAGCATCTCACTTCAAGAAGGATGTTAAATACATTGGAAAGTGTGCAGAAGAGTTTTACAAGGATGTTTGCAGGGACAGGAAACTTCAGTTATGAAGACAGACTGGTGAAGTTGGAACTGTTGTCCTTGGAAAAGAGAAGACTTAAACAAGATTTGATAAGTTTTCAAAAGTTACAAATGTCAATTGTGAAAAATTTCATTCTCCTAAAAGGATCAAAATGAGATGTCACAGATATAATATAATTTACAAAAGAACCAAATGTGCTGTGAGGTAAAAGCTTTTTCATACAGTAAATTGAGGGTCAGGAGTGCACTGCCTGGTAGTGTGGTCAGTTTCAATTGAAGCAAGGTTTAGATGATTATTTACATAAAAACAATAAATGAGGTTACGGGAAAAGGCAAAGAGAATGGCAGTAAGTCCTAATACTCGATCAGTGAGCTGGTCCAGATCCAATCAGCCAAAAAGCTGCCTCCTGGCTGCGTAACAATTCTGATTCTCTAATTCATGCAAAAGGCCGAATTTAATGTCCTTCCAGGTTGCAACATCTGAAGCAAACTGTTGTTTGACTGGTTGGGAGGGTGCAGGGTGGGAATGCAGCAATCTCCATTTCCTCATAACCCCACTGAAGTCTGCACTGCAAGGTTTGAGAGCAGCTGTCCTGCTTAGAGCCCAGTTAAGTGAGCAGCTTATGCCGCATAAAAGGGTCTCATCCAGCCACTGCTCCAATTGCAGGAAAAGACCTGTGGCCCAAACTGCAGCCTGGCAGCTTTGACCCTGCAGGTTGCTGGAGGTGAAAGGAAAGATGCTTCTTTTACTGGTCCCTGGTGCCAATTGGAGGCCCTTCCACCTAAGACAGTTTTCCCTCCTCACATCCACCTTTCCCCTGGACCTTATTAGTCAAGACCCCACCTCTGTACACACACACCAGGGCCTGCCTGAAATGCCTGGAAGTCAGTATCCGTCACTGAACATTTTCTCCTTGCCTGGCTGCAGTACTGGCAATGCCCACCACAATGGACGACACCCACAGCACTGTTGAGCTCCTGGCCTTCACTGGTTGACCACTCTGAGACATCTTCTTGGAAAGAGGCAGTGTATCGGGTGTAATAATCAAAGATCTACAGGCTGTAAAAGCAGGGCAATTTAGCCATGTCCAATCTCACTGTCAGCATTTACATTGCAAAGAGCTTGCCCTCTGAATAATCCAGCCCATTTATTGTTAAAAAAAATCTTAAATCTGCATTCATTGCTATAATTTATCATCTGCTTTCAGTATTTCTTACAGGCTTTGTTGATAAATTGTGAATTCCTACGTGGCATAAATTTTTTTTATAGGTAAATGCTTTTTAAAATGATATTGTAGAATTACAGTAAGTTACAAAGCCTTCATGACAGGAGAAGAAATGTACCATGTAAAAATATGTAAACATGAAAACATTGGGTCGCTTATCTGATTAAAATTATTCACTTCTTAAAGTTCCTGTTTTCATAAAGATAATATCTCAAAACTGAATTCAATAGAATTGACTTGAATTTAAAGAGGCAGTTCACTCAGACTGGACATCTTAGCATATGGGGTCACTATATTTGACAAATCCAATTGTTTCTCTTCTGGATGTGGTACTTTACCCATGCAGTAGGCATTTATAATGCATAGATTATAAAGGGAAAGCCTTTACATAAGCCCCTAAGAGTTACTGAAAATTGATGTTTAGTTAGCATGACTACCTGCAGGTTATAGATTAGTAATATCAGATTATTGTACACATGTCTTCCTTGGTGTTCATCTAATGCCAGCTTATGTTTGGAGGATGCAGTTTGTTGATGCTACAGTGCTGAAGATTTGCATTTGCCTTCTTAATTTAGTTGCTACAGGTATAAAAGTTAATTAAGTCCAAAGAGCACTGTGGTGGCATTGCAACAGACTGTTGGCCAATTTGTTGCCAGACTAGGAGGGATGTTTGTACAATATTGGCCTTCAATATTCACCTTCTTCCAGCTTCTGAAAAGCATTCTGTTGGAACGTTAACTCTGAAATGCTAACTCTGTTCCTCTCTCCACAGGTGTGTGACCTGCTGAATATTTCTCAGTTTCTGTTTTCATTTATGAAAAATATTTATTTGTTAGCTATTCAACACACCAATTGCTCCTGTCTACCTTGATTTTAAAATTTTAGGTCAGCAGATTTCAACTTCTCCAGACACTAAAATTTATCCTTTGAATTGGTACGGAGCCGAGGTGACTGGAGCTACTCTTGGGATCATTGGAATGGGACGGATTGGATACAAAGTTGCTCAAAGAGCCAAAGGATTTGATATGAAAATTCTGTATCACAACAGGAACAGGAGGTAGGATTTGTGGGAGGTTCCAACTAAAGATCATTTTATAACAGTGCATTGATATTATCTGTTAATAGTATTTGAGGTGCATGTTGTCATACTAGCACATTAATCCCCAGACACAGCTTTTTACATGCTCCCTGGATGGCCAGGACAGGATTGAATGGGAAATGAGGATCTCAAGAATCAAGATCCTATGTTATGACTGCCCTGCCATATTTATAATGATGATTGAAACCATAGATAAAGTTCCCCCACAAGAATAGATGGAGGCTGATTAGGAATTCAAAAAGTGCAGCCTGATTCTGTCCCTAAGCCCCTCAAGAAATCCATGGCTTTACCCAGGTTATTGGGTCATCTACCCAGGTTATTGAGACAGTGGCTACATTGGAAACATAAATGGCAGCAAAGGTACAGAATTCATGTTGGGGTTTGAAGAAACTGGGTTTAATCTTCTTAATGTTTATGTCCCAGATATAGCTCAGTATTAGCACACTCGCCTCTGAGTCAGAACATACTGGGTTCAGGTCCCACTCAAGAAAATGTAGGTTGTTGCACCAATATAGAACTCGGGCAGTGCTGCATTATCAGAGATGCCATGTTAAATCAAGGCCCCGTATCAGGTGGGGGTTTAAATATCCTTTGGTATTTTTTCTAAGAAGAGTTAATGTTCACCCCTGAAGCAACGTAGAAAACTAAATTAACTGCTTCTTACCACATTTGTTTGTGATTCTTGCTCTGCACACATTGGTAGCCATGGTTCCTATGTTACAATTGTGACCACACTTCAAAAACAGCTTGATTGTCTGTAGAGTACTTGGGTTGTCCGAATGTTGCAGCGGCAATAATGTAAAGACACACACTTTATTTCTGACTGGTGAAGGTCCAAGATTGGATGTTGGATAGGCAGTCTGACAATGCAGACGCAGTGAGGGTAATAGAGTTTTAAAGTTGTGTACCATCATTCACGTGGAAGCTGGTTCCATGCCTTCGGATGTTGTTAGTAAAAGGCAGTATGTACATAAGGAGAGGGAGCAGCAAGAATAGAAGCAGGAAGCAGGCCCATCCCATATACCAACATGTGGAACATCAATGAAACTTAAAAAAGCTATATGACAATTTTTAAAAGTAACTTTGTTATTTAAAGTTGGGCTATTCATGGATGGTAGAATGGATACTTAAAAATATTTAGTTTGGTGACAAATTCATTTTCAGCTGTATTAATTATTTCAGACAAAGTGAGACGGAAAACAGGAAATTACAAACCAATCAGATTAACATCTGTCATAGGGAAAATGATAGAAGCTATCACAAAACGTTATAGCAGAGTATTTGGATAAGTTCAAGAATAATCAGGCAGAGGCAATATGATTTTGTGAAAGGGAAATCATGTTTGACCAACTTCTTGGATTTCTTTGAACAGTTAATGCATGATTGGATAAAGGGAAGCCAACAGATGTGCAGCACTTAAGATTTCCAGAAGATATTTGATAAGGTATCACATGATCAGTTATTGCAGAAAATACAAGCTCACTGTAGACGGTAACCTATTCGCATAGGTAGAAGACTGGTTGGCTAACAGGAGGCAGACAGTATGTATAAACAGGAATGATGAAACCTTAGGAATTGATGCTGGGACCTCAACTGTTTACAATTTATATAAATGACTTGCATTAAGGCACCCAAGGTACGGTTGCCAAATTTGCTGATGACACAATCATAGGTAGGAGAATAAGTTGTGAAGATGTCCTAAGGAGGCTACACGAAACTGTATGTAGGTTGGGTGAGTGGGCAAGAATGTGGTAAAATGCAACAGTGTCGATTTGGTCAAGAAGAATAAAACCTCAAAATGATGCAAGGTGATCTGGGTGGCCCCATGTATGATTAGCAAAAGGTTAATGTGAAGATACACCAAGTCATTAAGAATTGCATGTTACAATTTATCGTGAGGGAAATTGAATACAAAAGTCAGGAGGTTGTGCTTCAGTTCTGCAGTACACTGGTTAGACTACATCTTGCGTACTGGTCCAATATTGGGAATCTTTTTTAAAGAAGAATGTAAATGAATTAGAGGCTGTTCAGAGGCAATTTACCAAGTTAATACCTGGAATGGAAGGTTTCTCTTATGAGAAAAGGTTTATAGGCTAGGCTTGCATGCACTAAGGTTTAGAAGAAATGAAGGACTTGATTAAAACGCATAACATGCTGAGGGGTGTTGACATGGTGGATATAGGGAGAATGTTTCCTCTTACGAGAGAATTTATAACTAGGAGTGACTGTGTGAAGCTCAGGGGTCACCCTTTCAAAACAGCATTGAGACTCTGAGTCGTGAGTCCCTGAAAATCTCTCCCTAAGAAGGTAGTGTAAGTAGAGTCAGAGAAGTCTGCAGTAGACAAAAGAGGCCTTTACGCCCATAAAGTCTGTTCCAGTCAAAAGCAACAACATAACTATTCTGGGATAGTAGGAACTGCAGATTCTGGAGAATCTTGAGAATAACAAGGTGTAGAGCTGGATGAACACAGCAGGCCAAGCAGCATCAGAGGAGCAGGAAGGCTGATGTTTCGGGCCTAGACCCTTCAGAAAATAAACTATTCTAATCCCTTTTTCCAGCACTAGGCCAACAGCACTATATGCCTTGGCATCACATGCACATCAAATGTTTTGAGGGTTTCTGCCTCTACCACCCTTACAGGCAGTGAGTTTCAGATTCCCAACACGATATTTCCTTCACATCTGCTCTAAACCTCCTAAACCTCCTGACCCTGACCTTTTAACTATACCCTTGATTATTGATTCCTCCACTAAGGAGAGATGTTCCTTCTCGTATAATCTGTTTATGTCCCTCCATAATTTTATACATCTCAATCACGTCCCTCTGCTCCAAGAATACAATCCCACTTTATCCGATCTCTCTTAAATAAAACTCTCGAGCCCATGCAACATCCTCGTCAATCTCCTCTGCATCCTGTCCAGTGGATTCCAGAACTGCGCACACATACTGCTGTAGCAGAAGCAACGTTTTTGAATAGTTCGTGTAACCGCTCTATGCCTCAGCTAATAAAGCCAAGTATCCCGTATGACACCTTAGCCACTTTATCAACCTGACCTGTGATTTTTAGGGACTAGTGGACATGTACATCGAGGTCTGGATGATCCTTGGTACTTCTGAGGGTCATACTGTTCATCATGTATTCACTTGCCTTGTTTGTCCTGCCCAAGTGCATCACCTCACACTTATCGTCATTGAATTCCATTTGCTATCTGACTTGCCCATCTATATCAACCCAACACAGATCCCGGTGGAATCCCACTGGCCATGGGTTTTCAGTCATGATGACAGCCCTCACCCATCACCCTCTGCTTGCTGCTACTCAGCCAATTCTGGATCAATCAGCCATATTTCCTTCATTCCGACTGGCTCTTATCTTCCTTGTTGGTCTCCCATGTAGGACCTTATCAAAAGTCAGGCTGAAGCCAAAGTAGACTACACCAAATCTATTGCACTTGTCTGTACACCTGGTCACTTCTTTGAAAACTTATATCAAGTTGGTCAGATAGGACCTCCCCTTAACAAAACCATGCTGACTGTTCTTGATTAATCCCTGCCTCTCCGAATGCAGATTAATTCTTCTGTCCCTCAGAATTGCTTCCAATAGTTTCCCCATCATTGAGTTTGTACTGATTGGCCTATACTTTTCTGGTTTATTCTTTGCTCTGTTTTGAATAACTGCACCACATGGGTGTTCTCCACTCCCCGGCACCTCTCGTGAGTCCTAAAATCTTTTTCCAGGTAGATGTAGGTACAATCTCATTAAGAAAGGGTGAGATGTTATCTCCTGTAGATGGGAATGTGGATTTGAGGTTACTGTTAGGTTAAGTATAATCTAATTGACAGAGCAAGCATGAGAGGCTGATTGGCCTACTACTTCTAACTTGTGTGTTTGTATATTAATAAATATGGTTTTATAAATTTGAGAAATTATAATTCTTAAATACATCAAAGAATATTCTTAATGAAAGAAAATTATGGCTGTTCTGAAACACTGTCCAATTGCACTCATCTAAAATTTTATGTTTTTGATTACAAAAATGACCTTGACCTGGAAATTGAACCATAAAATCAATTCGGAGAACTTGAGCAGATTGACGATTCCTGTGAAAGTAGAACTTTATGCATAGCTAGTCAATTATCATAGTAACTACAATACCTTAAGTATTGTATTGTAGCACAGCAGCAAGTGCAAATTTAAGTTTGTATTTATCATTTCAAGGCACTTTTCGTGCTAACGATGATGTGCTGGGATATTTTTAAGTTACTGGGCCAAAGGAGATCACTGGAGACAATAAAATAATTACTGTGGAAATTAAAAGAAAATGCACATATATATCACCTTGCCACATCCTAAGGCCATCCCAAGTGACTTCTAATGACTGGGGTATTACTAGAAAATGTCAGATAGTAGGAACTGCTGATGCTGGAGAATCTGAGACAACAAGGTGTAGAGCTGGATGAACACAGCAGGCCAAGCAGCATCAGAGGAGTAGGAAAACTGACGTTTTGGGTCTCGCCCCTTCAGAAGGACGTTCAAAAGATGTTAGGCATCAGAGTTCAGTGAGTGAGTGGGAGGAAGGAAATCGGTATTAGGAAAATGGTGTTGGGCAAATTGATGGGATTAAAGGCTGATAAATTCTCAAACACGTATAATCTACATCGAGTACTAATAGAAGTAGCCCTCGAAGTAATGGATGCAAAGGTGGTCATCTTTCAAGATTTTACAGACTCTGGAACGTTTCCTGTGGATTGGAGGCTAGCTAATATAACCCCGCTATTTAGTAAAGGAGGTAACCAGAAAACATACAGACCGGTTAGCCTGACATTGGTAACGGGGAAATACGAGTGTCCACTATAAAACATTTAACAGCAGAGCACTTGAAAAACAGTGACAGGATCAGTCAGCATGGATTTACAAAAGGGAAATTGTGTTTGACAAATCTACTGGAATTTTTCAAGAATGCAACCACCAGTGTTCATTAGAGAGAGCCAGTGCATGTAGTTCACTTTGATTTCCAGAAGTGTTTCAGTAAGGTCCCACTCGAGATTAGCTTGTTAAATTGAAGTGCATGGATTGGGGATAGTGTATTGACACGGATAGAGAGCTGGTTGACAGACATGAAATAGAGTAGGAAGAACAGGTCTTTTTCCGTGTGACTAGTGGAGTACTATAGAGATCAGTGTTTGGACCCCAGCTGCACTCAATATATATTAATGATTTAGATGAGGGAATTAAGCATAATATCTTCAAGTTTGCAAACAATTCAAAGCTGGGTGGCGTGGTAGCCTTTGAGGAGCATGCAGAAAAGCTTCAGTGTGGTTTGGACAAATTGAGTGAGTGGGCAAATGCGTGGTAGATGAAGTGTAATGTGGATGAATGTAAGGTTATCCACTTCAGTAGCAAAAACAAGAAAGCAGATTATCTATCTGAATGATAGATTGGGAAAAGGGGAAGTGTAATGAGACCTGGATGTCCTTTTACACCAGTCAGTGAAAGTAAGCAGGCAGTGAAGAAGGCAAATGGTATGTTTGCTTTCATAGCAAAAGGATTCGAGCACAGGAGCAGAGATGTCTTGATCTTGGTGAGTTCACACCTGGAGTACTGTGTACAGTTTTTTTTGTCACCTTAACTGAGGAAAGATGTTCCAGCGATGGAGGGAGTGCAGACTGATTCCTAGGGTGGCAGAACGGATATATGGAGAGAAACTGAATCTGCTTGATTATTCACTGAAATTTGGAAGAATGAGGGGGGCTGAACAGGGTCAACACTGGAAGAATGTTCCTAGCGATTGAGGAGTCCAGAATTGGGGGTTACAGTTCTAGCATGTGAGGTAGGCCATTTACGACAGATGAGATACTTCTTCACCCAGAGAGCCTGTGTAATTCTCTACCACAGAAAGCAGTTGATGCCACAACATTGAATGTTCTCAAGAAGGAATTAGATATAGTTCTTCGGACTAAAGGAATGTTCTTTGGGCTAAAGTAATCAACAGGTATGGGAGAAAGTAGGAACAAGGTACTGAGTTGGAGGATCTGTCATGATCATATTGAATGGTGGACCAGGCTTAAACAGCCAAATAGCCTACTCCTCCTATTTCTGATGTTTCTAAGCCCCAGATATGTGTCATAACATGTATGAACAGGCTGATTTTAAAAAAAAAAAACTCTCGTATCTTTCCCTTTTGTTAATGTAATTCTTTAATTTAAATAGGTGATAAGGCAGTGGTTTTAGAAGAAAAGGCCATGTTCTTAGCTCATCACTGTATGTAAATAAGTTGTGTGTAAATAAGGTTGTGTTTTAAAGTTCTTGTGCTGCAATGATAGTGTCCATACCTTTTGAGCTGAAAGGACTGAGCTTAATACTCCCCTGCATAAGATGTGCCATAACACACTTGAACAGGCTGATTAGAGTCATAGTTGTACAGCACAGAAACGGGCCCTTAGGCCCAACTTGTGCATGCTGACCGAACTGGTCCTATTTGCCAGCATTTGGCCCATATCCCTCTACACCTTTTTCCTATCTATGTACCTGTCCAAATATCTTTTAAATGTTGTAATTGTACCTGTCTCTACCACTTCCTCTGGCAGCTTGTACTCTACATGCTCCACCCTCTGTGTGAAGAAGTTGTCCTCAGATGCCTTTTAAATCTTTCCTCTCACCTTAAACATATGCCCTCTAGTTTTGGACTCCTCTACCCTGGGGAAAAGACCTGATCTATATCCCTCATGATTTTATATATCTCTAAAAGGTCACCCCTCACCCTCCTATGTTCTGGTGAAAAAAGTCCCAGCTTTTGTAGGCTGTGCTTATAACTCAAACCTTCCAGTCTCAGTAACATCCTTGTAAATTTTTTTTTGCACCCTTTTTGGTTTAATAACATACTTCCAATTGCAGCGTAACCGGAATTGTACGCAGTACTCTAAATGTGGTCTTAACAGTGTCTTCTACAGCTGTAACATGATGTCCCAACACCTATACGCAATACTCTGACCCATGAAAGTAAGTGTGTCAAACGCCTTCTTCACCCTGTGTACTAGTTACGCACTTTCAAGGAATTATATATCTGAACAGCTCGCATTTATATGAAAAATATAAAAAGTTGAGTTTTTGGGAGGGTCTATTCCTGCTCCTCTTTTCTATGTTGCTACAGATCAGACTCCATCAGCAACAAACAATGACCAAATAATTTGGTATTTTACGGTTGCTGGTTGAGGTAAGAATGTTGCCAGGGCATCATCAGTCCCTTTGCAAATAATGCATCCATTTGAACAAATAAATTTACTTTTACATATCAGTATAAAAAACAGCACATACCAATGCAGCACAGAGTATGGCTGGAATGTACAAACTTCTGAATCAGCTTGTTATTAACTGAGCCAAGATGATGTCTTTTTAGGCATTTGGGTTAAGTGGAACAGTGGTCTACCAAGTTAAGCAGTGATTTTTTAAACAGATAAACATGAAATGTCAGCATAAAACTTAATCACAGTGGAAACCAAAGGTTGCAATTCCAGAGGGATAGAACACAAAATAAAAGATTTGCAAAAAATCAAAGCCTACTCAGCTTAAAAATTGTTCACTTCCAATTTTAGTATTCAATATTAAATCAGGTGTAATCCCTTAACTGTACAAGGAATATGAACTGATAACACCCTTTTTAAAACAATAATTCAATTTTAATTTTGGAACATTGGTGCTTCCTTTTCTTCTTAGTACACTATTATTCACATAATATAAACATGAATGTGTTTGTTTATTGCTTTGTGGCAGTCCCTGGTACAGGTTCTTGGTCTAGCCCAGGGCTTGTGCAAACCTAAGGGTTGGAGTCCAGAGCGAAGTTTCTAAGATTGATTGATTGTGCGATCACTGTCGCACATCGCTATCAACCTTCAAAAGAACTGGGTCACTGTTTGACCAGATGTTTATTTTGAGTGATTCTGATTTGGATGTTGCTAAGCAACTTAATTGTTCCAAACAGGTGGACTTTCCAGGGTGTGGACTCCTGGATACCAGCCTGTGAGTTCTCTTATTCAGTTTAGGTTTAGTGAGACTTGTTTGCTGTCTCGAGTCCACGTACTGGCAGCAACTACAGCAACTTGCCAGCCTGGCTTCTGAAGAAAATTTTAACCATTGTGGCCAAGTTTTGTTGTAGGTTGACATAGACTCCCTCTGTTCAGGATATGCAATTGCCTTCACTCAATTGGTGTTTTCCCAAGCTCAGTTGGACTCACAAGGGTGTTCACTTCCATTGGAAGACCTGCAACACACATGCTCCACTTGCCATATTTTCCAATGATAAAGCTAGTTGCGGTGCCTGTTTGAAGTCCAGTTGGACTTCATCTAGTCAGTACTCTTGCATAGTTACATCAATAATCCCATATATCAAACAGCATCTCACTAAGTAATAAACCAAAATCACATGCCTCTGCCATTCTTCAGACCCTAGTCAAAATTCCCGAAACGGTTTCCCCAGTTCTCAAATTGCTGTGTAAAACCAATAGCATCTCAGAATTATTAGACGCTTGGAGCCAGAATATTCCTTGACTAAATCCATCAACCCTTGAAAGGTTTTAGTATCTGGTCCCTCAGGGAAAGTCAAGCTCCTAATAACTTAAAGCTGCAGGCCCACAAGCTGTCAGGAGAATTACATGTTGGCTTTCAATGTCATTTGTCCAGAAAAAATAACACATTCTTTCCACATACTGGGCCTAGTCTTTGATGGCAGGATTGAACAAGTCAAGTTTCCCAAATGATGCCAGAAATGCTTACCCCAACTCAAAGACCATTGCAAGTGAATTTCTTCAGGAGCATGCTTTTCTTTCATCGCCACTGAAATAACTCCAATGAGGCCTGTTACGAATGCACTGTGCAACACATTGGCTCTGTGGTTAGCACTGCTGCCTCACAGTGCCAGTGGCCTGGGTTCAATTCTGTGTAATGTTTGCACATTCTTCCCATGTCTGTGTGGGTTTCTGAGTGCTCTGACTTTCTCCCACAGTTCAGAGGTGCTGGTTAGGTGGATTGGCCATGCTAAATTGCCCATAGTGTCCAGCGATGTCAAGGCTATGCGGACTAGCCATGGGAAATGGAGGGTTACAGGGATAGGGGAGGGGGATGGGATGCCATTCGGAGGGTCTATTTGGACTCAATGAATGGCCAAATGGCCTACTTCCACACTGCAGGGATTCTACGATTTATTTACACATGACTGATCCAGCTTGCTCAGAACCAGCTCTGTGAACAGGATGCCTGACACTCCTGTTCTTATCTGTCAGCCAGGCTCCCTGATTGGACCAGATTAACAGCCCCAGTCAGGAAACTCATTGTATGAGGTCCACCTGGCTGACCTAATTACAATTACTACAGTGCACACAAAATTGCAGCACCTCATGGTGTAACGTTTTGTTTCATGTTGCTTCAGGTACATTTGCTAATCATCCTTTAAATCTGTGGCCTTTTTGTTACTGTCCTTTCTGCTGCTGAAAGCAGTTTCTCCTTATTTATCAAAACCTTCCATGATTTTCAGTACATCTACCAATCTCAGTTTAACCTTCTCTACACTAAGTAGAATAATCTCAGTTAATTTCTCCCAGCTCTCCATGAAAATGAAGTTCTCATCCCTGATAGCATTCTAGTAAAACTTTTCTGCATCTTGTCTCAGACTTAAACTGCAGTACTCAAAATTTCCGAGTGGAAGCCCAAAGTTGTCATAAACACTTCGCACAGTATCCTTGTTTCTGTACTCTATGCTTCTACTGATAAACCCGAGAATCCCATAAGCTTTTTAAATGGCCTTCTCAACTTTTACTGCTCCTGAGGTGCAGGGACAGAAATCATAGATCCCTGACTCTGCCCCTGGTCTGAGCACAGCGGGCCCCCTTGAGCCCTGAGCCTCAGTTATTGGGTCTTCATGCATTCATCTCCATTCTCTTCTCTTCTCGTTTTATTCCATATTATTCATCAATTCATCACTTCCCACTTCAAGGAGTGTTAACTGACTGGAGATAAGACTTCCAGCACTCAGTCAGAAGGAGATCTCACTCGACAAGCTGTCAGCTAACTGAGTGACCTGCAGCTCTGTACTCCCAGCATTAGTGGCCAACACCAGAACAATAAGCAGACTCAAATTCCAGATCCTGGTTTTCAGGATTAGGTAAGTGCAGGTAGTGCCATAGCAGGAGGGAACATTCAGCCTGGACAAGTGTTGAGAAAGGGATGGGGATCTGAATGGAGAGGAAATATCCATCTGAACATAGGCTTTGAGGGGGACATTTGATGTGGAAAGGAGATCATGGAGGGAGGTGCCCTTCTTCCTGGCCGAGGTCTAATGAGGTGACTTGCTGAATTTCCATTTCTGCCCCTGAACTCCTGCGAGCTGGACAGGGAACAGCCCTTAAACAGTCATGGCAAGGATGAGTGGGAGAGCCAGGCCTTTCCCATCCCACTGTGATATTGTTGGTAGGTTGGGGGAGTGGATGGATGGTCGGAGAGCTTTGGGACATTTTAAGCCCTCCCTCTACAGTTGCAAACCCACTGACGTGGGCCTTCAAAATTTTGCACCTAAATTCTTCCCATAAGTGAGAACCATTTCTCCATATCCATCATGTCAACCCACTACGTAGTTTATAAAGGTCCTTTTTTGTTGATGTAATCTTATTCATCTCCTCTCACCAGAAAGTACCTTTACTCCTGATCATTGTGTTATCGGGCATTTAAGCCATTGGAATTCTCTACAATGTAGAATTTTGATACTCATCTCCAGCAAATCATCGCTTCACTGAACTAAGAAGCTATTCAGATGTTATTCCAAACGTTAGTGTTTTCCCAGGTCACCTTGATATGGCTTGGTGAGCTCCTGGTAGAGGCATTGATTGTCCTTCTTGTTCATCGTCATTGTAATCCTTAATCTTCCCAACACAACAGTAACAAACCCAACTGTCCCATTATGATGTCCAGTAAACCAGAGAAAAGCTGATGAAAGAAGCACAGAAGATTTTTGTGAACATTAATGAAGAAAATTGACGTCAATACAAGCATTGAAATGATGAAAATTGGCATGTTTTGTTGATATAATTTAATGTTGGCCCATCCATGATATACAACATCACAGATCAAAAAGAACATTGCTGAGGTTTTTCTCTTGTTCTGAATCAAATAAAGCTGTTAAAGAAAGCTTAGTTAACCTGTACCTAAATACGAGGAGCTAGTCAGTGCTTTATGTGAATGGTTTTCTCCAAAAAGTTCAGAGAACCCTTTTCTCCAGCCATGTGCTCATTGAAAACGTAAAATTAATGAGGAAAAGAAAGTGACTGATCCACATATATTTTCTATTTTATGATTTTCATGTTTTAATGTCATGACATTAAAACATCCTGTCCACAAAAAACTGACCATGACGCTGCAGAAGAAAACTGAGAATCTTGTTTACTAATTAATCTCTGAACATCATCCATCTCTGACCAAATTTATAACACAGACAAAATGGGCTCACATTGGCTCTGTTTACCAAATTCAAAGCTGATAGATGCGAATGAGCGAATCTGGTTCTACTGGCTTTAAAACAGAATAAACATAGATTAATAGTACAAAAATAAAGTTGCTGGAAAAGCCCAGCAGGTCTGGCAGCATCTGTGAAGGAAAAAACGGAGTTAAGCCAGTTCTGAGGAAGGGTCACCAGACCCAAAACATTAACCCTGTTTTTTCCTTCACAGATGCTGCCAGACCTGCTGGGCTTTTGCAGCAACTTTGTTGTTGTTCCTGATTTACAGCATCTGCAGTTCTTTCAGTTTTTATACAGATTGATAGTACTTATGGGCGATTGGAAAAATTAAGCACCCGAGGTCATTTAAGTTTATTGTAGTTCAGTGAGCAGAATAATCCATGAATGGGCAAGGAAATTTTTCAAGAGTGGTTTCAATGTGTTTTGCACCCTTCGTAAAAGAAGAATTTAGAAAAATAGGCAAGACTGAAAATAGTGAAGCTTTAGGCCAGCATAGTGACTCAGTGGTTAGCACTGTTGCCTCACAGTGCCAGGGACCCAAGTTTGATTCCATCCTTGGGCAATTATCTGCGTGGAGTTTGCGCATTCTCCCCATGTCTGCATGGGTTTCCTCCCACAGACAAAAGATGGATTGGTCATGCTATATTGACCATAGTGTTCAGAAATGTACAAGCTAGGTGGATTGACCATGGGAAATGAGGGATTTGAGGGACAGGATAGGATAGGGTTGGGGGGAGGGGGTCGGTCTGGGTGGTGATGCTCTTCAGAGGGTCAGCGTGGACTCGATGTGCTGAATGGCCTGCTTCTGCAGTGTAGGGATTCTATGACCCTATTCTATTGGTAGACGATTGTTGACCTCACACTCATAAACCAGGGTTAGTGAACAGTTAACATTTTTCCCGCTTGCAAATGAAACCTCATTAGTGTAACTTCTGGACCCAGGCATCATCCAGACTTTGAAATGTGATTAAAGAAGAGATTTCATGAGAACGTTTAATCAATTATGAAGGCATTATACAGAACTTTCAAGACCTCTAAGCGTAAAGAATGTAATCTTGAATGTGAAATAAGTGAAAAGTGAAACTTACAAGAGGGCTCAGAGAAAATTCAATGTTCAATTTGCAAAAGGCTCTTCTGATAAAGAAGGATTTAACCTAAGATCCTTCGTATTTTGACTTGCTGTTGAAGATTAGAAGCAAACAGTTTTTACTTCCTGAGTAGCTGCATGTTATTTTATATTCTTTCTTTGAAAGTTTGTGCTACAGATATTGTACTGTATTCCATCAATAAATGTAACTCTCTGTTAATGAGCATGTTTGATTAACCAACATGACCTTTTCCTGCACGTGCTGTATCATTAATATTTTACTGAAGTTGTATCCTCTCCTTTCTTCCTACCTGGATTTTGTCAAGTGAAGAACAGTACTGCACCACAGTACCCCAACTGTGTTTGAATTGAAGTTCCAAATAAACATTACAGTACCCTGGTATTTTTCTATTTTAGCAAAGGAATTGAGAAATTGTCACTATGGAACAGATGATCTGAATTTGAAGGTTTCAATTTAATGCCCCTTAGAAGGCACACCATTGGCAAAGCTGGATAGTGAAAAGATTTATGAAAAAAATGGGGGTGATTTTTCACAGAATCATTAACGAAAAACGAAAATGTATACCAGGTTCTAAAAATTCACTATCTTTATAATAATTATAACACTTGCTTCATCCATCTGTAGGACTGAGGAAGAAGAGATGCTGGTTGGGGCTTGCTACTGTGCAAAAATCGATGATCTCCTCCAGGAGTCAGATTTTGTCATGATAGTAGTAAACCTGACTCCTCAAACTACCAAAATGATTGGAGAAAGAGAACTTAGACTAATGAAACCCAATGCCACTCTCATTAATATCTCCCGCGGTAAGGAAATATATATATGTGATTGCTTGTTTTGCAATGTGTTATGACAAAGTTTCTTATTTAAAAGGTTTCTGATTGTATAATTGTATTAAATCTTACATAAAATGACACATTTCTAACTCAAAAAATCATCAAACACTTAATTTTTTGGACTGGTTGACAGGATTCCATGGTTTATATTCTTCATAGGTGCACTTATGGATTCGACTGATCAATGGTTTCAACCATTAGGTCTCTGGGGAGCAGTTATGTGATTATGTCAGCTAAAATTGCTGTACCTGTTGCCTTTCATAGAGGCTACCTTTCCTAATTATTAAGAATCAAACAGGACTGGCCAAGACACTTCTTGTATATGAGAACATGTTACAGGGCTTTCCATGTGCCAGTAAAATGCATTGGTCTTCTAACAGAGTGGACTACCCATTGTCAAGGAAAGGTCAACATTACAGCATAGTATATAACATATATGAATTTTCATTGACTGAGCACCATGTATTTAGAAAAGGCAATTCACAGAGGCATAATCAGACAAAGACAAGTATGATTTATGAAGGGAGTTTTAAGGTGGGAGCTTATAGAAAGACGCTGAGCTGGAGGAATGTAAGAACCAAATTTCAACACTTGGACCTGATTAGCAATTGGACAGGTTCTGAGGAACAACCATAAGTGGTGGGGAGGCTAAACAGAACAGCAGGATGTCACAAAGGTACAGAAGGAGAAAAGCATTAAAGAATGAGTATCTGAAATTTGGGGGACCGTGGGTCACTGTAAGAAAGCTTAGGTTGGGGAGATGTGTGAGCAGGATCTTTCAGAATAGAAGAGAGCGAGTTGCTTTTGATGCGTTGAAGCTAAGTGGAGAACTGGAAGCCATTTAGAGAGCATTGGAATGTGTATGGAGGTAACTAAAGCCTGCATAAGAATTTCAGAAGAAAATGCACTGAGTAGAGGCAGAGGCAGATGATACTTTGTCACATCATCCAGCAGGAGTTCACGGTCACACAAGGGGCTTCATGGATTGAGATTTGTGCACACAGCTGACGGCATCACCTCCAGTCAGAGGGAACCTGGATGAAGATCCCTAATGTTTGAATACCTCTGTGCACAAAGTTTAACAGCCAAAAAGGTGTCCACTAGTGGCTGTGCCAGAGAGGTGGCACCTTCAGAGGGAGTCAATTCTGTAGGATGTCTGGGAAGTATGCATCATACAGGCCTTTGCACTAGGCCTTTCAGGGGCCTGTAACCTTCATTGTTACCGTCTCTAAAAGCCCTCTGAGGTGTGTGTGCTGCAGCCTGCCCTCTCACAAGTCAAGCCATTTAGCCTGCATTCTCCAAGTGTTCTTGCGACCATTTTCATCCCATTATACACTTGCAATTTCCACATGGAAGGCTATAGTGAACACTCGTCCTCCAGTGTCTCCTAGCCTGACCGTGTTGGTGAGCCCTCAAATATTCACAGCCACTTCCCAGTGGTCTATATTCCATCAACCTAGAAGGATTCACACTTCCACCAGTCTAAATCCAACCCATCTGCATTCACCCACAGCTGCCACTCAGGCCTAGGCACATGAAGTGAACATACCTGGTGTTGTCATTTCATGGTCCTACCTCTTCAAGCCACAGTATTACTGGCTTGTTCTAACCTAAACTGCGATTAAACCAAACTGCCTTTTCCAGGGAGAGACAAAATAGACACAAATCAAAAAAATGGCTGAGAAGATAGTGGTTACCTGAACCAATTATTTGCTTTTTTGCCCCACAGATGTAAGAGTTTTTTTGAGTTATTGAATTCTTTAAAATTTTAACATTACAGATGTGTATCAGATGTAATATGTTTTCCTGATTGACATTTATTTCAATTAAACAAATAATATGGCCTTCATGATTGCAGTAAAACATTCTTGGGATAAATTCACTCAAAAGAAATGTTGCTAAAACTGTATAACTTTATACTTTGCATGCATATTTAAAATCTGTGTTCCACATAGAGTAGAACATGCAGTCAAGTTGATAGAGTTGTTTGATATCCCAAGGTGGAGTGATTGATCAGAATGCTTTGGTGAAAGTGCTTCAGAATGGAGTTATTCGTGCAGCAGCACTAGATGTCTCTGAACCAGAGCCCCTTCCGAGGTATGTTGTCACATTCATTTATTCAAATTATCAAAAGATTTCATTTGAAAAGTACAAATCTATAACCTAGGTACAGAAACCCATTTGACATCGCAACTGTCTCGTGCTTTTTCTAAAAGGAATCATCCTTTACTACACTTGCCAAATGTCATTCTGACTCCCCACCTTGGAACTGCCACTGAAAAGACGAATCGTGAAATGATGGAGAGAATGATTGAAAATGCTTGGGCTGCTGTTCGTGGTCTTCCAATGCCTCATGAAGTGCTACTGTCATAATGGGTTTCAGCAGAAGAGATTTAGTGATTCTTTGATTCTAGTACATTGCAGTAATGATCACCTCAGCCTCAGTTTATTCAAAACAAGAGTTTTAACAGCTATAGTGAAGAAATAAGGTTTCTATACCCTATGGTCACTCCAAATAATACTGGGATATTCCTTTTCCCTCCTTTCCTATTAATTCATAGAATTCAAGCCAACTCTCACAGAGAAGCACAAGAGTCTTCATGCAGACACGACAAGAATTGACTTAACAAGTAAAACGTTGTGATCCTACTTCTGCCCACCGAAGCTTTATTCATCAGACCCAGCACAGGGACAATACTGAGACATACCTCTGTTCATTGAAATATCAGCACAGCCTGGTGATGAGTAGACAGCCCCTTGACCTACACTCCATTTTCACCTTCCCTCCCACCCCCCCCAGACATCCCTCATCTCCTCACACCCCTGAGCCCGGTCGTCCAGTATCCATGATAAACTCTCGACCTCCATAATAACACTGAGAAATCCTTGGGAAAGTGATAAATCAGATAAAATTTAAAAAAACTTGAATGTCTCTTGAAAACCATGATCTCTGAACAATTCAAAATTTGTAAATGTAAGAAAGCTCATATTCTGTTTGACCATTGTGAGAACTACCCCTGCTCAGCAGAATCAAATTGTTGATTTGAAAGTCAGCCAACTGTTCATAGCGAGATTCCATTGAAGAACTGGGTCAACAAACTTTCCTAGACTGAATTCTGTAAAGTCTTTGAAGACAATCAGAGGCCCAGACATTTGTCAAAGCTTTAAAACTAAGCAAATGGATCAACTGAACTTCAAGGAAACCATCAAAAGCTCTGGACACATTTCTCACTGTCAGGTCAAAGATTTCACAGTGGTACATATGAAGGTAAGAAGTAGGAGCAAGAGTATGCCTCTCAAACCTGCTCCACCATCCATTACATTGTGGTAGATGTCATCGTGGCCCCAACTTCACATTCCTACCTACCCGGATAACATTTGACTGCCTTGGTGGTCAAGGGAGTACAACAGTTCTATAACCCAGATTAGCACGTTATCCAAGGATGATGCACTCCAATACTTCTGAAGACTTTTTCCATTTTCACTATAATGTTAATTCCTTCATCAGCTTGCCAGATGTCAGAGGTTGACAACCTGGCAACCACAGAATTTAATGATCACTCTCCTTTCTGACACAAACTGCATTACCACTCACAGCATTGATTATGCCCATTTCTAATACAATGTAATAGATATGAATTAGACAACATCTTTTGTTGGACGTTTTGTACAATTCCCACCTCCAAACTGTGGTTCCGTACAATTTGCAATACCTGACTTACACTGCTCTCCAAAACTGGCCCAATTCCATCAAAGTTTTGGAAGGTTTGAAAGAACCACTTCTGCAATTGTGCTTACAAATTCAGGGCAATAGAGAGAGAGCTCCATACCTATGCCCTTAACCCGCACCACTGAAAATTCATACTGTTGGGAATCCCAGATTCAAGTCCTACACACCTCAATGCACTTCAGCCACACATAAGGGCTGGAAAATCCAGCGTACTGTGCTGCGTGATCTAGGGTGAGATAGTCGTCAGAACTGGCTGATGGTATCCTATTTCAAATTATTTGGCACTGATTAAGTTCATAAACATGAAAAGAAAGTTCCCACACTCCAGAGATTCACAATGGCCAATAGCCAGTACTTTACAGTGTAAGAAAATTGATTTTAACTGCTTCAGCAAGATTTTGTCCCATTACCCAATTTTATCCCAGAGATCATACTTGCAGATCAGCACATCAACTGTAAATTATAGTCTTTTAGTTGATAACGTCCTGAGAAAGTTAATTAAATTTGGTACAAAATATGTTTTACTGAATAGATTAAATTATACAGATTATGAATGAACTGTAAAGGCTGCAGTATGATATTTAATTTTTGATAACATTGTAATTGGATTAGAATATAATTGTATATTTTCATTAATGTTACGGTGTGCAAAAGTAAACTGTGATTAAAATGCCTCATGTAAAAATCAGAACAAAAACATTGTACATTCATGTAATATATGATGTAGAGACTCACTAAACCGGATCTTGCTTTGGGTAGAACTATCTTTAAGATTCTTGCGATGATTTGAGGCTCGGGTTATGGACGAGGTTGTTGGCTTGCTCGCTGAACTGGCTGGTTATTGTACAGATGTTTCATCACCATGCTAGGTAACATCAGTGAGGCCTTCAATGAAGTGATGTTGTTCTACTCCGCTTGTTATTTATATGATCTGGTCTGATAAGTTGGGTTGTGTCATTTCCAGTTCTGTTCTGCATGGGTTTGTACATGGCATCTAATTCCACATGTTTGTTGATTGCATTACGGGTTGAAAACCAGGCCTCTGGGAATTCCTATGTGTGTCTGTGGTTGACTTGAGCTAGGATGATCACGTTGTCACAGTTAAATTGATGGCCTTCATTGTCTGAGTGCACCGAGATGAGGGAAAGTTTGTTGTGTTATTTTGCTACTAGCTGGTGTTCGTGTCTCCTGATGGCTAGTTTCCTTCTGCTCTGTCCAATGTAATGTTTGTTGCAGTCATTGCAAGGTATTTTGCAAACTACATTGGTCCTGCTTATCATGGATATGGGGCTTTCGGTCCTTATGACTATTTGTTAGTCATTGTGTGACTGCGTGGGTTTGTGTGCTACCATGATTCCTAGTGGTCATAGGAATCTTGTCAGTTCTGATATGTTCTTGATATAGGATGGTCTGGCCAGTGTCTTGGGGTATACTGTGTCCTCTTGACGTTGTCTATCTAGCAGGCACCTGCAGATGAAGTTGTTGGGATATCCGTTGTTAGGAAAGACCTTATGTAGGTGCTCTTTCTCCTTCTTGCATAGTTCTGACATATTGCAGTGCATTGTGGCCTGTTTGAATAGTATCCTAACACTACGAGACTCCTACGACCACTAGGAATCATGGTAGCACACAAGCTCACAGCTGCACAATGACAAGCACTCACAAGGACCAATGACCTCACCCACGGCATGCAGGACCAATGTAGTTTACAAAATACCTTGCAATGACTGCAACAAACATTACATCGGCCAGACCGGAAGGAAACCAGCCATCAGGATACACTACCGCATACTTTGACATCAAAAATACAGCGGAGACGGAGGGCCAGGCACCTTTGGAGTATCCTGGCAGGAAGCTTCTGGGGGCCTGTATATAGCTCCTCCTTCACCGAGATGCATACTAGTATCCAGCTTCTTCTCTGAGAGGAACGGCACCTGAGTGAGGTCGATTTTTGCACAGTCTAAATCTTTTTTGTCAATAATCTTCAGAAAAATTAGAAAGATTTTTGACAAAACTATTTGCAAAACTGTTTATTATTTGTTGGAAAAAAAACCTGGCTGAACTGTTTCTCATATTAAATCTATTAGTTTAAAACCATATTAGATCCTCAGATTTCTTGCACTTATTTAGCAAATTCTAAGTTCCCAGTTTGTAACTCTGTTCTAACAGTCATCGTTCTGTAGGATTTGCTAATCTTCCAGCGAGAATGGTTAACAATTTCACTACAACTGGAAATTTGGGTTAATCAAATTTGATCCATTGTGATTATTTCACTGCATTTATACATATTGCATACTTTCCTGAAAATGGTAACTGTTTGACTGGCTTGCTAGGCCACTTCTGAAGTTATAAAGAGTTAATAAAATTCAATTTTATGGAGTGTTTGGGGGCAAAGAAGTAATTTAGAAGGCAGGATGGGATCATGCCTGAATCTCTGTCTTCCAATTTCTGCCTGAATTAAATCAGGGTGAGGTCTGAATTCCCCGTGACCGATTGATGCCCTTTTGTAGGGCAACTGATTACCTGCCATCACTGGTATTAACCGGGGGTAGGAGGGCCTCTAGATCTGCAGCAAACACATAACACTGACTGGGGAGGATATCGTCATGTTCGGCATCACCGTGAAACATTACAGGAAGGATGTCCTTGTCCTTGGTGTCAACATCACCTTAAAGCAGTCTCGGAAGAGTGTCTCACAGTTGGTGTCACAATGAAACAGTCTGGGAACAGTGTCCTTGTACACAGTGAAGAATACTAGGAAGGGTGTCCTCACAGTCAGCATTGCCTTGAAGCAGTCTGGGAACGGTGTCTTTGCAGTCAATGTTGCGGTGTATCGGTTTGGGATGGGTGTTCTGCTCATTGGGGGAAAAAAGTGACATCACAGGAAAACAGGAAAGGTCCTGCCCTACTGCAAGAATGGGGGCTCCAAGGGAGAGAGCTGATTGACAAGGAGTAAGTGATGTTTGTAAATATTTAGAACTTTCATCACTTCAATTTTTTTAAGGTCTTTTGTGGTTTATTGTTTTCTAAGAGCTAGATTCTGCAGTAACAAGGAACAGGAAAGAACAGCTCCAGAAACTGCTAATTGATATCTAGCATCTTCCAGAAGGTTTAATTTAAAAGGGTAAGTCATGGCAGTAGAGCTCAAAGTCGTCCAGTGCCTGGGACCAACATGTACACAGGAAGTGTCTCCAGCTGCAGGTCCCAGAAGCCTGGATTTCGGAGCTGGAGCAGCAGCTGTACTATGGAGCATCCACAAAACTGGCAGAATCATTGGCAGCACGTATACAGAGGTAGAGCTATACCATAGATACTGTTGGAGGAGGAGGAGTGCGGGGGAGGGGTAAAACAGCAACAGACAAATTCGTGGCACTACAGTTTGTTCTGCTGCACAGAGGTGGTGCAAAAAGTGTGGAAATGCAGTAGTCATAGGGGATTCAATTGTAAGGGGAATAGATCAGCGTTTCTGTGGCTGCAAACAACACTCCAGGATGGTGTGTTGCCTCAGAGCAACCACAGGCATCCTGAAAGGTGAGGGTGAATAGCCAGTGGTTGTGGTGTACATTGGTACCAAAGCCGTAGGAGCTCGTACCATTTTTTAAAAACCAAAAACAGAAAATAGGGAGTTAGGAAGCAAGCTGAAAGTGGGACCTCAAAAGGTAGTGATCTCAGAATTACAACCGTGCCACCTGCTAGTCAGAGTAGAAATAGCAGGATATATCGGAAGAATGCTGGCTCAAAAGATGGTGTGAGGGGGAGCGTTTCAAATTCCTGGGGTATTGGGACTAGTTCTGGGATGTTAATGGGATGTGTGCTGACTGGACATGTTCCTGGTTAGTCCCAGGACTGATGCCCTGACAAGAATATTTTCTAGAGTGTTTTGGGGGGGTGGGGGTGGTTTGGTTTAAACTAAATTGGCAGGGGGATGGGAATTTATACAAGGAGTCAGGAAGGGGAATTGAGGACAACAGTATACAGAAGAATCAAAGGCCAGACTCAAACAACACCACTGTAAAAGAAAGGAGTGTGAATCAGCCATGGAACATTAAACAGACAAGCCTTAAGGCTTTGTGCCTCAACACATGGAGCATTTGAAATAAAGTGGAAGAATTAATAATGCAAATAGATGTAAATGGGTATGATATAGTTGGGAATTCAGAGACATGGCTGCAGAGTGACCAGGGATGTGAACTGAACATCAGAATTCAGAAAGGACAGATAAAAAGGAAAAGGCAGTGGAGTTGTCTTCTTGATTAAAGAGGATATATACATGATGTTGGGGAAAGATAGCTCAGAAAATGTAGAATCTATGTGGGTAGAATTGTGAAATACCAATAGGCAAAAAACATTAATGGGGATGGTATATAAACTAATAAACTGTAGTTGTGATGTTGGGAATGGCATTAAATAGGTAAACAGAGATGCATGAGGTAAAGGTACACCTGCAATTATGAGTATCTTTCATCTGAATATAGATTGGGTGAATCAAATTAGTCACAATATCAGAGAGGAGGAATTCCTGAGTGTATATGGGGTGATTTTCTGGACCCAGACGTTGAGAAACCAACTAGAGATATGCCATCTGAGACTGGGTATTATGCAATGAGAAATAATTGGTAATGCAGCTGTGAGAGACCCCTTGGAGATGAGTGACCATAATATGATAGAATTCTCCATCAAGATGGAGAGTAAGGTGACGTGATTCCGATGCTAGGGTCCTGAATCTTAGTGAGGAAAATGACAATGGTATGAGATTTAAGTTGGCTGTGATAAATTGGGAAATGTTACTGAAAGGAATGACAGTAAGTAGGCAATGGCAAACATTGAGAGCAAATGGGTGAACTACAAAAGATGTTTGTTTATTCTTGTCTGGCACAAGAATGCAAAGAGAACAGTAGCCAAAACATGAAACATGGGCAAGTTAGATAAAGTATTAGATGCAAAAAAGAGTATTACAAATTGGCAACACAAAACAATTGACCTGAGGATTGGGAACAGTTTAGAAGTCAGCAAAGGAGATCCAACAGGTTGACTAAGAGAGGAATCTAGAGTATATGAGAAAACTGACAGGGAACATAACAACTGACTGTAAAAGGTACTATAGGTATGTAAAGAGAACAAGTTTGGTGAAAACTGATGTTGGTGTCTCACAATCAGAAACAGGGGGAATTTATAATGGGGAGCAAAGAAATAGCTGACAAGCTAAATTCATACTTTGTTCATGTCCGCCTTTGTGAAGACAGAAGCAATGTATCAGAAATGATGAGGAACACAGGGTGAAGGAAAGGGAGGAACTCAAGCAAAGCTGTATTAGTAGAGAAATAGTGTTGGAGAAAATTGAAATCTGATAAATCCCTAGGACCTGATAATCAACTTAAGGAAGTGGCTCTCGAAACAGTGGATGCATTGGAGGTCATCTTCCAATTTTCTTTAGATGCTGGAACAGTTCCTACAAATTGGAGTGTAGCTAATGTATGCCCACTAGTTGAAAAGGGAGGTAGAGGGAAAACAGCAAATAACAGATGAGTGAATCTAGCTTTGGTAGTGGGGAAGATGCTAGAGTCATTATCAAGGATTTTATGGCAGAACACTTAGAAAATAATAGTAGAATCAGACACAGTAAGCATGGTTTTGCAAAAAGGAAATCATGCTTGACAAATCAGCTTAAGTTCTTCAAGGATGTAACTAGTTGAGTTGATCAGGGGATCAAGTGGATGTGGTTTAGTGGGACTATTGGAAGGCTTTCAACAAAGAACCACACAGGAAATTATTGTGTAAAATTGAAGTGCATATGATTGGGGGTAGTGTATTGAGATGAATAGAAAATTGTTTAGCAGACAGGAAACAGAGGGGGAATAAATGGATCCTTTTCTGAATGGCAGGCAGTGATCGATAGGATACTGTGGGGATCAGGACTAGGAATCCAACTATTCACAATATATGTTAATGATTTAGATGACGGAACTAAATGTAATATCTCAAAATTTGCAGATGATACACAGCTGGGTAAGTGCGCAGGTGCAGCAGGCAGAAAAGAAAGCAAACAATATGTTTGCCTTCTGAGCAAGAGGATTTGAGTAAAGAAACTAGGATGTCTTGCTGTAATTATACTGGGCACTGGCGAGGCTACACCCAGAATATTGTGTGCAGTTTTGGTCCTGTAACTGAACGAAAATGTTCTTACTATAAAAGGAGTGCACCAAAGGTTTACCAAATTGATCCCTGGGATGGCAGGACTGACATCTGAGGAAAGGTTGAGTCGGTTAGGATTGTATTCACTGGAGTTCAGAAAATTGGCAGGGAGGATGTCGTAGAAACCTAGAAAATTCTAACAGGACTTGACGGGTTAAATTAGGAAGGTTGTTCCTGATATTGGTGGAGCCTTTGGAATTCACTGCCACAGAATGTGGTTGAGGCCAAAACATTGTGCTTTCAAGAAGATTGGAGATAAATGAATCAACGGATATGAGGGAGTGAAGAATTAGGGTACTGAGCTCAATGCCTTATCATGAACGTAATGAATGGCGGAGCCGGCCCGAGGGATTGAATGGCTGACTCTTACTCCTTTCGTATACGTTTCTATATACTTGCTTGTGGTTTTTTCTAGGGTGGGGCAACTGTCATTCAAAGGCACTCTGTGCCAAATCGAGCGCAACATCTTGAAGGTTGGGTGGGCTACTGAGAAGCCCACAAATATCCCTCTTCTGTGATCCCTGTTCAATACCAGAGATTAAAATGCTGATTACAGAGAGTCTGGCCAGAGACATTTTGAATCAGAGTTCGATTTGAGCATAAATTTTTAACATCACCAATTACCTATTTTCACCAAAATATACACCCAGGTGATAACAGATTCCCTTTTGTCTTTTTCAAACTAATTAATATACAGAAATAATAATAATGAAAAACAAGAAATATAAAAATGACACCATATTGTGCAAATAGTAACATAAATTCTGCCTTTCTTTCCCCTAATGTCCATGAGAGTTCCAAACAAACTTTTCCCAGTATTTCTATTAGTTTCATTGACCTGGCTCCTTTCTTCATAGATGACTGCTACTATCCACCCATTTCAATTTGGAGATTTCTCCATTCTCCAGCATATGTTTTAAAGCTGCCATACGAATCCTCGTCTTTTTCTTCCGGTCACACATTTTGTCATTGATAAGTCACTATTATAGGATAACATGTTGTACTCGATGGGTGTTGCAGCTGAATCACTTTTTAGAATTTCTTCCAATATTTTCATTTCGAAAAATGAAATTTCTGAAGGTCCCGACCAGAAACGTCAGCTTTCCTGCTCCTCTGATGCTGCTTGGCCTGCTGTGTTCCTCCAGCTCCACACCTTGCTTTCTCAATCTATTCTGCCTGGTTTCCAATCTAGTGTATTTAAAAACCCCAAAAACTGATTTCCAATCTTGAATTCTAAATTGAACCAGGTGTCCTTCTCCAGTTATGACCATATTTTCAAATTCACTGCTCCCATGTCATAATCATCAATGTATATCATAAAAATGACTGAAAGCTCCCCTCCTGCCCCGGGGTGCCAGTAAAAGGTGAGAGTTGGCGTGGTTGCTGCCTCTTTTGAGAGTGAAGAAAACAGCTTTCTTTGCAGAAATTCAGCTTTTATATAAATTGATCTACATGCTGCAGTATTTCTTGCAAAGAAAGCCAAGAAAATCTCATATCTTGGTACCACAGTTTTTTTTGCAAAACCTTAAAGCTTAAAGCATGGTGCATTAGGAGATATCTGAAATCATAGAAATGATACAGCACAGAAGGGGGCCATTCAGTCCATGCTGACCTCAATACACCCAGGTGCTCTTTCTAATCCCATCTTCCTGCATATGGCTCATAGCCTTGCAGCTTACAGCACTTACAGTACAATCTAGATAATTTTTAAAAGAGTCTAGGGTCTCTGCCTCCATCACCAACTCCAGCAGGGAATTCCAGACACCCACCACCTAAGAAGGATTTACCTTACATCCCCTCTAATCCTTCTGCCACTTAACTTGAATGTATGACCCTGGTTTTTGAATTGTCTGTCATGGGAAACAGGTTCCTCCTGCCTACTCTATCTCCACCGTCACGATTTTGTGTTCCTGAATCATGTACCCCTCCACTTTCTCTGTTCCAAGGAAAACAACCCCAACTACTCCAATCTTTCTTCACAGCTAAAATTCTCCAGCTCTGCCAACATTCTAGGAAATCTTCTCTGCACTCTCCCCAGAGCAATCCTTCCTGTAATGTGGTGACCAGAACTGCACACAGTACTCCAGTTGTGGTCTCACCAGTGTTTTTTTTCCAATTCCATCATTGTGATGATATGTTTTTTTCAAGAGGGATTTATTCTGTGCTGTTTGTCTTCGAGAGAGCTATTGCCAACGGTGACGGAATGTCAGCTTCAGAAGCAGTGGGTAAACAGCTTTGAGATCTGATTGTTTCTTTAAATTAGATGAAAGAAGCATGAGTGGGTGGAGTCAAGTTCACACAGACCCATGGATTTAGTTTTGCTTTCAGTTGAATTTGGGGGTTTTGGGAGTTGGTTGTTGAAGCTCTTAGATACAGTACAGCTCTCTCTGCTTAAAGTAAAAGTTTGAGTTCTTTCTCTGTTGTTAGATTGTTTATTTCAGTGTTCCTTTCTCCTGGACATAGGACATGGGAAAAATCTGTTTTGCTGAATTTGCCTTTGCCAAGGGTTTGTTCCTGCTATTATCGGAATAATTGATGTTTTAGTAGTTAAATAATATGTTCTTTTGTTCAGTATTCCAACAGAGTTAAAGTAATGCCAGTCCTTTTTGTTTCAATTTTAAAGCCTAATAGTTTGACCAATCGAATCATATTTGGAACAAGGTGCCTTACACTTGACTCTAAATAAGATAAAAGTTAGGGTGTAGGCTACCTCCTTGATGTATTTTGTCGGGGTTTGGTTTGATCCATAACAAATTGGGGGTCTTGTCAGCATCAAAATTCAAATTTCACTTGGGGTTTCCTTCCTATAGCAGGAAGGCCAGAATTGAACACAGTATTCCAAAAGAGGTCTCACCAATGTCTTGGACAACAAGGTGCATAGCTGGATGAACACAGCAGGCCAAGCAGCATCATAGGAGCAGGAAGGCTGACCCTTCATCAGAAATGGGGGAGGGGAAGGGGGTTCTGAAATAAATAGGGAGAGAGGGGGAGGCGGATAGAAGATGGATAGAGGAGAAGATAGGTGGAGAGGAAACAGACAGGTCAAAGAGGCGGGGATGGAGCCAGTAAAGGTGAGTGTAGGTGGGGAGTTGGGGGGGGATAGGTCAGTCCAGGGAGGACGGACAGGTCAAGGGGGCGGGATGAGGTCGGTAGGTAGGAGATGGGGGTGCAGCTTGAGGTGGGAGGAGGGGATAGGTGGGAGGGGGAGGGGAGATTTTGAAGCTTGTGAAATCCACACTCGGTTCGCAATAAATAACTGCACCTCCCAGTCGCGAACCATTTCAACTCCCCCTCCCATTCCTCAGACGACATGTCCATCCTGGGCCTCCTGCAGTGCCACAACGATGTCACCCGAAGGTTGCAGGAACAGCATCTCCTATTTCGCTTGGGAACCCTGCAGCCCAATGGTATCAATGTGGATTTCACAAGCTTCAAAATCTCCCCTCCCCCTACCGGATCCCAAAACCAGCCCAGCTCGTCCCCACCTCCCTAACCTGTTCTTCCTCCCACCTATCCCCTCCTCCCACCCCAAACCCCCCCCCCCTCCCCTCCCCCCAAACCTCATCCCCCCCCCTTGACCTGTCCGTCCTCCCTGGACTGACCTATCCCCCCCAACTCCCCACCTACACTCATCTTTACTGGCTCCATCCCCGCCTCTTTGACCTGTCTGTTTCCTCTCCACCTATCTTCTCCTCTATCCATCTTCTGTCCACCTCCCCCTCTCTCCCTATTTATTTCAGAACCCCCTTCCCCTCCCCCATTTCTGATGAAGGGTCCAGGCCTGAAACATCAGCCTTCCTGCTCCTATGATGCTGCTTGGCCTGCTGTGTTCATCCAGCTCTGCACCTTGTTGTCTCAGATTCTCCAGCATCTGCAGTTCCTACTATCTCCTCACCAATGTCTTGTATAGTTGCAACATGACCTTCCAACTCCTCTCCTCAATGCACTGACCAATAAAACCAGGAATACCAAATGCATTCTTCACTATCTGTCTACTTCCGACTCTACTTTCAAGGAACTATGAACATGCACTCCAAGGTCTCTTTGATCAGGTAACACTCTCCAGGACCTTACCATTAAGTGGATGAGTTCTGACTCGATTTGCCTTTCCAAAATGCACCACCTCACATTTATCTAAATTAAACCCCATCTGCCACTCATAGGCCCATCTGATCAAGATCCTCTTATACTCTGAGATAACCTTCTTGGTTCTGAGGAAGGGTCACCAGACCTGAAACGTTATCTGTTTTTTCCTTCACAGATGCTGCCAGAACTGCTGAGCTTTTCCAGCAACTTTGTTTTTTGTTCCTGATTTATAGCATCCACAGTTCTTTCTGTTTTTAACCTTCTTGGTTGTACACTACACCTCCAATTTGGCGTCATCAACAAACTTGCTAACCATCCCTCCTATGTTCACATGCAAATTGTTAATGTAACTGACAGAAAGCAGTGAACCAGCACTGATCCTTGTGGCACGTCGCTGGTCACAGGCCTCCTGTCTGAAAAGCAACTCTCCACCATCCACCCTCTATCTTCTACCTTCGAGCCAGATCTGTATCAAAATGGCTAGTTATCCCTGTATTCCATGTGATCTAACTTTTCTAACTAGTCTACCATGCAGAACCTTGTGGAATGCCTTATTGAAGTCCATATAGATCACATCCACCACTCTGCCTTCATCAATTCTCTTTGTTACTTCCTCAAAAAACTCAAGCAAATTAGTGAGACACAATTTTCCAAAAACAACGCCATGTTGACTATCCCTAATCTGTCCTTGCCTTTCCAAATACATGTCCCTCAGGATCTCCTCCAACAATCTGCCCACTACTGATGTCAGGCTCACCAGTATATCCCTTACCACCTTTCTTAAATAGTGGCACCAGATGAACCAACCTCCAGTCTTCCGGCACCTCACCTGTGGGTATCGATGATACAAATATCTCAGCAAGGGGCCCAGCAATCACTTCCTTAGCTTCCCGCAAAGTCCTGGGGTACACCTGATCAGGTCCCAGGGATTTATCCACCTTTATGCATTTTAAGACGTCCAGCACTACCTCCTCTGTAATATAGAAATTTTTCAAGATGTCACTGTTTATTTCCCCAAATTCTCTAGCTTCCATATCCTTCTCCACAGTAAACACTGATGCAAAATACTCGTTTAGTATCTCCCCCATGTCCTACAGTTCCACACATAGGAGGCCTTGTTAATCTTTAAGGGGCCCTATTCTCTCCCTAGTTACCCTTTTGTCCTTAATGTATTTGTAGAATCCCTTTGGATTCTCCTCAATCCTATTTGCCAAAGCCATCTCTTGTCACCTTTTTGCCTTCCTGATTTCCCTCTTAAGTATGCTTCTACTGCCTTTATACTCTTCTCAGGATTCACTCATTCTCTGGTGTCTACACCTGACATATGCTTCCTTCTACTTCTTGACCAAAAGCTCAATTTCTCTAGTCATCCATCATTCCCTACACCTACCAGCCTTACCCTTCACCTTAACAAGAACATACTGTTTCTGTTTGCACGGGTAAGGTTTACTCATGTGTACCGGAGCAGGTAAAGAAATTTGGCTTTTAAGGGATACAGGAAGAAGTCAGTATTTGATGGTGAGAGCTGAGGAGACATGTAATTCCGAAGAAGTAACGCTGGAAAAGATCGTAATATGGGGAATTCAGTGAGAATGGAAAGTCTCGTGAAAAGTGGTGAAGTTGTGGTCGGAGTAATACAGAAATTCTCGGTTCCAGAAATGCAGTTTATCCTCGGCAAGGGTACAGCTGGATCACAGGTGGGAGTGATGCCTACTGTGGCTGAAAAGCTAGGGAAAATTCAGACAACTGAGGTGTTACAAGAATTATATCCTGGGATTTTTCCTAACTCTCTATGGTAAGAAGGTCACAAAGCCACAGGTTGGAACAGGAGGAGAAATCAAAGAGTAAAGGTAAGGAAGTTGAAGTTCAATTTTCAGAAACTACGTTTGATCGAATGGTTGAGAAAAAAACAGGTGGAGGACAGAAGTGGATATTTTTAGTTCAGAGAAGTTAGCTGAATTACAACAGAAAGATTTAAAAAAAGCAGTTGTATCAAAAAGCATACACAGACGAAGGATCTGAGTGTATCCCAGAATGTTACTATCTTAAAGCTAAAGTCTTGATGAGGAAATGGAGACCATCACATATTCAGGCTGATGAAAAATGGGCAGATGTTCATGAAGTTGTTTTACTGAAGGATTAAAGAAAAGAGATATTGCAGGTTGCATATGAGTTAGGAGGAAGTTATTTGGGAGTAAGTAAAACTCAAGTCAAAATTCAAAAGCATTTTATTGGCCGGGACTACATAAGAATGTGATTGAATTTTTCATATATGTCACACATGGCAGGAAATGGGAAAACCTCTCAGGCAGTGACAAAACCAGCACCCTTAATATCCATTCCAGTATTTGATGAACCTTTGACAAGGTTTGATTGTGTAGGAGCCCTCCCTAAGACAAAAAGTGGGATTCAGTAATTGTTGACCATAATGCACATGTCTACTAGATTTTCAAAGCCATTGCATTACACGCTACCATGGCTAAAAGGATTGTGGAATAATTACTCAGACTTTTTATTAACTGCAATCTAACCAGACAGATACAATTGGATCAAGGATCAAAGTTTACTTCAAAGTTACTCAAGGAAGTTATGGATAGTTTTGGAATAAAACAATTCACATCCATTGCATGCAACCCAGAGTGGCAGAGGTCATTAGAATGGTGGCAAACTTTAAAGACCATGTTGAGGGTTTCTCGTCAAGGCTATCCAGAGGATTGGGATAAAGGAATTCCATTTGTACTTTTTGCAATTAAGGTGCACCTAATGAATCAACAATATTCAGTCTGTTTGAATTGGTTTCGGGGCATGAGGAGTATAGATAGGGTCAATAGCCAAGGTCGTTACCCCAGGTTAGCGAATTCTAAAACTGGAGGGCATAGTTGTAAAGTGAGAGGGGAAAGAATTAAAAGGGACTTAAGGGGTGACTTTTTCACGCAGAGGGTCGTGTGTGTATGGAATGAGCTATTAGAGGAAGTGGTGGAGGCTGGTACAATTACAACATTTAGAAGGCATCTGGATGGGTACATGATTAGGAAGGGTTTAAGAGGGATACTGGGCCAATTGCTGGCAAACGGGACTAGATTAATTTAGGATATCAGGTTGGCATGGACGAGTTGGACCAAAGGGTCTGTTTCTATGCCGTACAACTCTATGACTCTGAGGTGAGAGACCACTCAATTAGGGAGAAATGGGTGAGTCAGAATTCAGAGGCTACACATTTGGACTATGTGTTAAATTTTAGGGAGAGATTAAATAGAGCAGGAGAGTTGTCTAGACAGCATTTAAAAGTAGGCCTGATGAAACAGGATACAAACAAGAAATTCAAAATTTGTAATTTCACTGCTGGAGATAAATTGTTAGTATTACCACCAGTGATAGGTGAAACTTTAAAAGCAAGGTTTAGTAGGCCTTATCAAATCAAAAAGAGATTGAGTGAGGTGAATTATTTGATAACAACGCCAAATAGAAGGAAAACTCACAGGGTATGTCAAGTGAATATGCTCAAACAGTATTTTGAGAGGGAAGGAAAAGCGAAAGGACAATGTGTTACTTGTGACAACTCAGAGTGAAGAACCAAATTTAGATGATTCTGAATTTGATAATCCTCAAACTAAATTGGACAGTGAGGAAGTTCTCAAAAATTGGGATAAATTACTGAGTTAAGGGCTCAGTGGCGGCTCATGGTTAGCAATGCTGCCTTACAGCGCCAAGGGCCCGGGTTTGATTCCACCCTCGGGCGACCGTCTGTGTGGAGTTTGCACATTCTCCCTGGCACTGTGTGGCTTTCCTCCAGGTGCTCCAGTTTCCTCCCACAGTTCAATGATGTACAGGCTAGATGGATTGGCCATGCTAAATTGCCCACAGTGTTCAAGGATGTGTACTTTAGGTGGGTTTGGGGAATGGGTCTGGTTGGGATATTCTGAGGGTTGGCGTGGACTTGTTGGGCCCCAAGGCCTGTTTCCACACTGTCGGGATTCTATGGAACTAGAGTTACCTTCCAGAGGAAAATCAAAATGACCTGAAGGAGTTACTACTATTACATGGAAAGATATATGGGAATATACACGCTGGGAAGTACTAAACTGATTACACATGATGTAGGTATCGGAAATGCTGTTCATATTATTAACATCCTGAGAGGCCTAACCCTCTAAAATTGGCACAGGTTCAAAAAGAAATTGTTAGCATGCTCAGAGATGACATAATTGATGTGAGTTGCAGTGAATGCAGTTCAACCTTAGTGATGATGCTGAAGCCAGATGGTACCCAACAATTATGTGAGGACTATCACAAAGTCAATGTAGTTACAAAATACAATTAGTATCCTATTCCATGTTTGGAAAAATGTATTGAGAAGATGGGACAAGCAACTTATATTTCTATGCTGGAGTTATTCAGAAGATACTGGCAGGTGACTTTACCTGAAAGAGCAAAGGATGTGGATGTACGTTTGCTAGAAGATGATGAGAGTGTAGAAAGACTATTGGGATTTTTCCACCAAAAGGCGAATATCCATCAAAAGAAATATTCCACCATTGACAAAGAGACCTTGAGTTTGGTGTTGATGTTGCAACATTTCAACATTGCAATATTTTAACGTTACAACATTTATATTGTCAGTAATATACCTGAGACAATTGTACATACTGTTGTAACCCCTCAATGTTATTGTGAAACATTAAGGGTAAAATACCAGACTGTTTAGATGGTATTTATTGTTACAGCCATTCAGTTTGAAAATTATGCATGTGACAAAATGAGAGAATGTAACTGCCAACGCATTGTCACGACTTTGATGAAGGAAGGTGGAGGTTTTTGGTGGTGGAAGAAATGGATTGAGCTGGACTATAGTATTGAATGGATTTGCATGCTCAGCTTTCATGTACATGCACATGTAGAGGGATATGGACCAAGCACAGGCAGGTGGGACCAGTTTAGTTTGGGACTATGGTCAGCATGGACTAGTTGCACCAAAGGATCTGTTTCCATACTGTATAACTCTATGACTTGAAGAGTACTGATAGTGTAAGACTCGTGTTTTGGAAAATGAAGCCATCTTTGTATATTGATGGATTTTTTTGATAATGTGTGCTTTCAAACAAGGGTTTATTTTATCCTGGTTCGCTTGAAAAGAGCTGTTCCCAGTGATGCCAGAATGTTCCTTCGGAAGCAATGAGTAAACAGCTTTGAGCTCCCTGAGTTTTTTTTTCAACTGGAGAAAACAAGCATGAATGGATTGGAGTTAACCTTTACAGACCCTGGGTTTTAGTTTTGCTTTCAGTTGAAGTTGGGAGGTTTAGGGAGTTGGCTGTTGAAGCTGCTAGATACAGCTCTCCCTGCTGCAGCTAAAGGTTTCAGTTCTTTCTCTGCTGCAAGATTGTTTATTTCATCGTCTCCAGTCCAGGAAAAGGGAACATAGCACCTGAGAAAAATCTGTTTTGCTGAATTTACCATTGCCAAGCGTGTGTTCATGGGCCACAGCTGTAGGAACAATTGATGATTAGTAGTAAAATATTACATTCTTTTGTTAAGTATTTCGATACAGTTACTTATGCTAATTCTTTTTTCTTTGTATTGTAACTGTGGTATAAGAATAAAGTGTGTTTTATTTACAGCCAATCAAATTACATCTGGGACACTACACCTTATACTTGCTTTTAAATAAGATAGCCTAGAATCTAATGTTTATCTCCTTGATATGTTTTTAGGGATTTGGTCTGGTCCGTAACACTTTATACCCCTAATTTTTACATTCTATACCTCTGTCAATTGAGTGCAGAATTCCATATGCCTGTACTGCCACCTTTATGGACCTGCCAAGATCCTGTGCCATGCACCTACGTGATAGATTTGATTGTCTCCTATCTGGCATAGCTGTGTCTGTGTACTCTTCAAATTTTCTCCAGCTTTGTAATTCTTGCTGCTTGGAAGCTTTTAATTTGCTTCCTGACCCCACAGTCTTCTGCTCCTTGTGGCATTCCAGTCCTGCATGATATTCTTTTGTTTTTAAGCTTCTCCGCTATCTTGCTTTCTATCACTTTCTGATATCTTCTAAGCAACCTGTTCAGAAATTTTATTGCACACCTCTCGAGTAGGTAGGACTTGAATCCAGACTTCATGGCTCAGAGATAGGGACATTACTACTATGCCACAAAAGCCCTCTTTTTTCCCCTCTTTGTACTGTTACTGTTTGATCTCTCCCTATTAAACGGATTCTTTTTGACTATTAATGATCTCTTTCTACAGACATGTTCTTGTCCAGAGTCACTGTTTGTGCTTATACCGTGTTTTCTTGCCTTCCAATTTTGAACTTCATGTTCCCTATCCTAGGGCCTTACCTCCAGCCCCTCATCTTATACAGTCAACGAGTTGTTACATTTTCCAGGGACCATCCCTGCTCCACGTATCACAGTTACCTTTCTCCACTGACTAGCCCTGTCCGGTAAATATTTGACTTTAGTACCCATTGTGGTGATTATCCTCTTGGACTGATCAGAACTTATCCGTCCTTCATCAAACTGTCAATTGCAACAGTGTAGTCACATAACCACACATTTATAATCCATATCCAGCAACCCTGTACCTGAACCATCAGGTTCCAAAACTGTACACTTATTTTTCCATCTTTATCAATGACCTTCCCTTAGTCTCTCAACACTTTCAGCCCCTCTCTTTTATGGTAAACTGTGTCTCGGTGATTGAAACCAGACCTTATCTTGGTGATTTATTTGTGTTCTAAGGCTCACCGATTGTTTTTTCCAAGACTTTGGCTTTGAAGAAAAGTGTTCTATCTGCACGTCGTGGCTGAACACTTGTTACTGATTAAGATTTTTACCAAAGATGAACAAGTCAGGAGTGTGATGGAATACTTCCCACTTGACTGGATGGGTGCAGCTCCAACAACATTCAAGAAGTTTGAAACCATTCAGAACAAAGCAGCCAGCTTGATTGGCACCACATCCACAAGCACCCACTCCCTTCACCATCGGCGCTCAGTAGCAGCAAGACACACTGCAGAAGTTCACCACAGATCCTCAGACAGCACCTTCCAAACCTATGACCATTTCCATCTGGAAGGACAAGGGCAGCAGATGCATGGGAATGCCACCAGCTACAAGTTCTCCTCCAAACCACCTTTGATTGCCCTCACTTTATCTTCCGACGGGTGTAACCCTGTCTTGTTGACTCTGTAGCCCAAGTAGGTCACTGTTATTAGCACGTTATCTGGATAAATGGCGATCTGGGGTAGACTTTGTAAGATGTTCTCCATCGTCTGCTGAAAAATTGCAACAGGCTGACAATAACCCAAATGACAGTTTTGTATATTGGTTCAAACTCTTTTCAGTATAAATTGTGACCCTGGACAGGCCTTACAGACTTTTGGAATTGCTTCCTAGTCAACATGCAAGGTGGCCTTGGCTCCTTTGATATAAACTCCAGGTATTTCATTCGGACTTCACTCAGGCAGCCATTTTCTAATCAAAAACTGTTCAGCCAATCTAGGTGAATCTTTCTCAACCAATTTCACCCCATAGACCTTGGGCCTGAGCCTTTTACTGCAATCAGTTTTAACTGAATAAGCTGCTTCTCATCAGCGTCTGGAACTGAAGTTGTACTCTCAATCTGTAAAGGTTCCCTGGTATAGGTTCTCAGTTTAGCTGAGGTCTTGCACAAACAGCTGACCATCCTCTGTGACCACAGTTAAATACCAAAAGTTGGAGTCCAGAGCAAATTTTGTTAAAGACTGGTTATGAGATCACTGAAACAGCCATGTCGTTATTGACCACCATTAGAACTGGGTGACCATTTAACCAGATGTTTATTTTGGTTATGATTCAGAAGTTTCTTAGCAATTTAACTGCTCCAAACCAGATACAGGTGGATTTTCCAGGATACGCAGTCTCCTGGACACCAGCCAATGAGGTCTCTTACTCAACTTCGGTCTAGTGGGACTCCTTTGCTGTCTGGAGTCCACATACTGGCAGCTACTACAATGGCTTGACAGCCCACATCCTGAAGAAACTTTAACCATTTGCCCAAGGCTTGGCTTTGTTTTGGCATTTTTGCTGTGGGCTGACCTACAGTCTCTCTGTTCAGGACATGGCCTGAGTGAAGCTATGCAATTGTTTTCACTCAAGTAGTTTTCCCAAGCTCTGTCAGGCTGATGAGGGTGTTCACTTCAATTGCATTCCCTGCAAACTCACGTGCTCCACATGATGCATTTTCCAAAGGTAAAGCCAGTTGTAGTGCTTGTCTGAAGTCCAGTTGGGCTTCAGTTAGTAGGCGCTTTTGCATGGTTATATCATTAATTCCACATACCAAACAGCCTCTCAGCATCTATTAAGAGTTTAACCAAAGTTATATGCTCTGCCAGCCGTCGTAACCTAGTCAAAAATTCCAATACGGATGGCCCTGCTTCTTGAATTGCTGAGAAATACTGATAGCATCTCAGAATTAGAGGCGGCTTGGGGTCATAATATTCCTTCACTAAATCCGCCAACTCTCGAAAGATTTTAGTATCTGGTGCCTCAGGAAAGTCAGGCTCCTAACAACCAAAAAAGCTGTGGGTCCATAAGCTGTCAGGAGACCTATTCCTAGCTTTTAATCTACCCAATGTCATTTTGCCCAGAAAAAAAAACACATTTTCCCCATACTAGGCCCAGTCTTTGATGGCAGGATCAAACGAGTGAAGCTTCGCAAATAACAGCATGATGCCAGAAATGCTTATCCCAATTCAAAGATGACTGTTGCGAGTGAATTTCCTCAGGAGCATGCTTTTCTCTCGTTGCCACTGAAATAACTCCAGAGGCTAGTATCCCATCACCAAGTCACCCTTTATTTTCATGTGAAGAATCCTCGACACTGATCCAGCTGCCTCAGAGCTAGGTCTCAGAGTGAGCAGGATGTCTTATACTCTTGTTGTTATGTCAGCCAGAGCTCCCTGTTTGGATCAGATTGACAGTCCTAATCAGGGAACTCATCTTCAATGAGGTCCACCTAGCTAACCTTGTTATAATCACTATAAGAAGCAGTTAGCAAATCATCTCTTTGATAAATTCTATCAATGAAAGCTAATAATTTGTCCAAATCATCACCTGTTCAAATTAATAGGGTCCAATTCTGAAAAGGAAACATTATTTGTTTTCCTTTCTTGAAATTCCAAAAATGCCAAGGCCATTCCTTTATTTTCTTTTTCGATAAAGAAGTAAAGCAGGTCCACAGGGTTACTTTATTCCTCCACCGGTCCTAAGATTTGCATGAAGAAAACAAGGATGGGTAATAACACCCTGATACTTTACATCTCGTTCCACTATCTTTCTGAAGTGTTTTCTAAATCACTCTTAAGTTAGAAAGCTGCTTGGTTTTTAATTCTTCACTTACAAACAGCTAACCATCCTCTATTACTACAGTTGAATACCAAAAGTTAAAATGCTGCTTAGACAGAGTTCAACCATATATTTTTGCAGTTAGAATTGTGTTTCTGCTCACACAGCACAAATCACAGTACCACCCGTTTCCCCTACATATAAATTCATAGATGTTTATAACGCAGAATGAGCCCTTTCAACCCAGCATGTCTGTGCCAGTCAACAAATATCTGGCTACACTGATCCCATTTTCTAGTTTTTGGCCCATAGCACTGGAGGTTATGGCAATGCAAATATCTCTCTACTTCTTCAATGTCACAAGAATTTCTGTCTCAACCAGTACTTTCCCAGTGAAAATCATTCTCCTGAACTCTACTGTTGGCCTTCCGCCTCTTCCCTTAAAACTATGCCCCTGATATTAACCTCTGTAGCAATGGAAATCCTACTAATGCCCCTCTTAATCTTATACACCTCTGTGAACTCCTCTCTCAACCAAAGAAGACAACCCAGGCCTATCAAATCTCTCCTCATATCTCATATCCTTCAGCCATGACATATCTCCTCTACACGCTTTCTAGTACAGTCACAGCCCTCATATAATGTGGTGACCAGAACTTCACACAGTACTCCAGTTGTGGACTAATTAACATTTAATACAGTTCCAGCAAACCTCCTTGCTCTTGTACTCTCGCCTCAGCCACATATCAAGAACAAGAAAAAGACTGATGTAAAGTATCCTTCGAGGACTGTGCCAACACATCCACACAGATTATTTCTGTGGTACCTAGTTACTATCTTGTTACTTGTATAATACCCCTTTCAATTTTCCTATGTTCTACTCACCAATGCTTTCTCATGCACTCTCTTACAAGTTGCCCCCATACTTTTTTTACGCCTACAGCGACTTGTGCCCTTGGTATTTACCGTAGGCTTCTCTTTCCCCCCACCCCCAATCATAACCTTTGTGTTCCCTGACTTTTATGTCCTGTGACACCTAAGTGTTCTCCCGTCATAGTTCCATCCTTTGTCTTCACTGGAACATATTGCCCTCTCAATATTTCTTTTTTTAATGCCTCTGACTGCTCTGACTCTGTTTTATCTGAAGGTAGCTGTTCCCAGTCCATTGTTGCCAAACCATATTTTATCTTTGTAAAATTAGCCTTTCCCTAGTTCAGAACTTTTATTCCTGGCCCATTCTTACCCTTTTCCTAGCTATCCTAAATCTGAGTTACGATCACTACCTCCAAACTGGTCCCCTACTGATTTGCCTTTGCTCTGCCCAGGTTCATTTCCGATATTGTGTGGCAGGGTAGGAAGTGTTCGGGCTCTGTGCCCATTGCCTCCTGCTCACCTGGCTGGCCATATTCTTCTTCTTTTGGTTTTGTTTCTTCATTTCTTTTTTGTATCAAATTTCACCTTGTTTTCTTTCCTGTGACTGCAGTGGAGGAAGGCAGATGCGAGGGCCTGCTGCAGCAGTGTCAGCATGGTGGATCTGGATGTCCATTTCTCTTGGCCATTGTGGCCGCAACTTTATTGAAGGCTTCGTCGGTGGTAGGTCTGGGATGTTCCTCCTGGCAGCAGTGTGGAGGTTTCAGCAGTGGCAGCATGGAGGTTGCAGTTAGTTCCTTGTGCCTATGGTGGCAATGTGGTGGCTTCAGGCAATGGCTTGAGCGATGGCTTTAGCGTCGGCGACTTGGTAGGTCTGGTCTGTCCCTCCTTGCTATGGATGTGACGCAGTGGCTTCGTTGTTGGCTTTGGTGGCCGCAACATGATGGGTCTGGTCCAGAAGTGCTTCCTTTTCCAGCCTCGGCAGCGGCACCCCATTACCACTTCATAAACCCAGATTGCCGTGGAGGGAACAAAAGATGAGCTTTGTCCTAACTTCGTCTCAATTATTTATTTTATAAGTTATGTAACTAAAATTACAGAATTAAAATCGAAATGGTGCTGAATTGTGGCGACTTATACACCTCATAAATACAAGTGACAATAAATTACTATTCTATTCTATTTGAGGAAGATGGAAAGGCCTTGAGAAGGGTACAGAGGTTTACCAAGGCCGAGGAGAGCTGGAGAAGATTGGACTGATTCTGGATCCAAGAGAAGGTGAAGAGATGACCTATTAAAGGTTTTCAATACGCGGAGAGAGTTGATGGAACAGGTTCTGCTGGTGGGGGGGGATCAAAAACCAGATGTTATAGATTTAAAAATCAATGGCAAAAGATCTGCAGGGAAAATGAAGATTTCTTTAAATACATATTCATTAGCCTCTGGAATGTCCTACATGAAAATGTAGCAGAAGTTGATTCCATAAATATATTTAAAATGTACTCCAGGACCAGGAATTTTCAGGGTTGTTTACATAAACTGGGGATTTCAGAGTAAGAATAACCACTCTTTCGAGGAGCCAACAGAGGCACAGCAGGCAGATTGGCTCCCTCCATTCTGTAGGTTTTTAGAATTATGCAAGCAAATTACACAACAGAATGATTCCACTATTTTGGAGTTCTATTACGTGTCTTGCCCAGGTTCAGGGTCAAACACTACTCCTGCAAAAAAGTCCCATGTTCCCAGTTCAGACAGTGCCTTCACATGCCCAGTATCTAAATAGATGTAAGTAACAGCCAGAGTTTCTGGCAAGTAATAGCCTGGACACTGTATTCTAGCCTACAAAATAAGTATCACAAGCCTTCACTGATGTTCTTTCTAAGATACATATGTATACAGCCATGCAGTTGGAAAATTGGAATAGACAGCGCACAATTCCTTCAGGAGAAATTTCCAGCATAAGTCATGATTTTTAAAATGAAATAAAAAACAGAAAATGTGAAAAACCTCAGCAAGTTTGGTATCATCTGTGGAGTGAAAAACAGAGTAAACATTTTGAATCCAATGACTCTCCTTGTTCTCTTATTCTAGAGTTTCTCCAACATTTTTTGTTTTTATTTCAGACTTCCATCATTCACAATATTTTGCTTTTTTTTAAAAACGTAAACTGTTTACGGACAAAAATATACAGCTGGATTTTACGGCTCCCTGCTGGGCATGCTTTCAGGTGGGCATGGTGGCATTTAAAGTGTTAGGTGGCTACTCCACTGACTTCCTATCAACCCTTGACATCGTCCCCATAGGCTGGTGAGTGCTGAAATTGGCAACCCACACACCCACAACGTTTTCAATATTGACTAATGGGCAATTGAAATTCTTAACAATTTACCACGCCAACAAATTTCATCCGTAAACTTATGATCAACCTGCCTGCATTCGAGTTTCAATCGTTCATACACAAATGGCAAGGGTCCAAACACTGATACATTTTTGTCACAAGGAGATGAAAAAATTGTTTAGCAGTTGGTCAAATGCACACAGTAAATTACAGGACCCTATCATCCCCTCCTCTTTTTGTAACCCCCTAAATGCAGGCAGTTTGGAGACAGAGAGATAAATTCAGTCAAAATTGGAAGAAATTAATTGAGTAGGGCAGGAAAGTTGATAGGTCCACCAGTGCAGGCTGCATGATCTTGAGAAGCAAGTAGAAGGCCGTTCAGGAAAGATTGCCAGAACACCATAATGATCATAAGATATTGGAATAGTAGAAGGCCATTTGGCTCTTTGAACCTGCTTATGAAGAGATGAGGTAAGTGACTGTTTTGAAGACAGTGGCCTGATGCACATCGGCAAAGTCATAGGAGTTAAGAAGAAGAGTTGGAGAACTAATGTTCAGTGTGGAGTCCTGGCAAACAAAGTGGGCAAGAAGGCTGTGATGACAACAGATTCGAACCACAAAATACCGTTGACATTTTTAGCCTTTAATTCCAGTAGCACACCTGTTGAGGACATTTTTTTGTTTTGTTTCTGTTCTTGCCCCATCACCTTTCCCTTTTACCCCATAAGACTAACTTTTCTGTTTTTCAATCTCTCCTGTCCTCCATCTTATCACAGATATTAATTTTGTCCTTATCTCTTGTTCTAACGAAAAATCATTGAGCTTAAACATTAAATAATATGTCAGCATGTTGTGATTTCTTCAATCAAATGCTACTACCAGCATGATGTGCCCTAAATGCTGGCCTGTATTTTATCTGACCTACCATATATGATGAATATCGCATTCTTCTTGACAATTATAATATCACAGACTTACACATAGTCTAGATTTGGTGTTTAAATGTTGCTGTACATTACATACACAGAACTGACTAACTAAACACACAACACTGACTTTATTTTACCCAGAGTATGATGAAGGCGAAGTGGTTACCTTTATGTCACAATGTCACATATTATGATCCTTGCAACTGATTTGAAATTATGCAATAGCTTCACAGATGCTGCCTGGCCTGCTGGATTTTTCCTATCGTTCCGCTTTTATAACAAATTTTCAACAGGAACATTATTCTGCTTTTCACAAACGAAATAACTTTGAGAGCTCAAATACCAGTCTTAAGTGTTAAATATTAATCGTACCACATTACAACAAGTCCAATGAGATAAATGATTGGGAGAAAAGCAGCCATTAGCACCGCAGGCGGGGCTGTGAGCTGCAGAATGCACATGCGTACTTTTCCGACCAAAAACGCGACACGAGCGCGCATGCGTAGCACCAATTTTTCACCGATGGCGTGGTTGTTGCGCATGTGTATCAAAGGATCCGCCCACCTGATCCAGACCGTGCATGAGCGGTAGAGGCAGTGTTCCCTGGTGTAATAGTGTTTCCAGACATTGACAGTATGTGTTTTTGCTATAACGAGAGTTCCAACTAGATGTAAGTGCTCTTTTTTAAATCCTCGTTTCCTTAGAAACAGCGATGGAAGAGCAGGTGTGGATGTAGGCTGAATCTTTTCCTGTGTTTTCCCAGTCGGCCCGATGGCAGCAGTTGGAGTGTTGAGCGCACTGCGCAGGTGTGCGGCGCGTGGTGGTTGCTGCAAATTGCAGGGTCTGAGCCTGAGTGGAGGTCAGTGCAGGCAAGTGCAGAGCACTGGCTGTCTGTATGCAAAGAAGAACTTACTAAAGAAATTCCTCTCTAAATCAAAGTGAGTACTTTGTACATAGCCAATTTATATTTACTTAATTTATATTTAACTTAACTGGACTCACCACATTAACACAGTGGCTACAAGAGCAGGCTAGAAGCTAGGAATACTGCAGTGAGTAGCTCACCTCCTGATTCCTCAAAGCCTGTCGGCCATCTACAAGGCACAACTCAGGAACATGATGGAAAACTCTCCACTTGCCTGGTCGAGTGCAGCCCGAACACCAGGCAAGAAGCTTGACGCCATCCAGGACAAAGCAGCCCACTTCATTGGCACTACATCCACAAACATTCACTCCCTCCACCACCAACGCTCAGTAGTAGCAGTGTGTACTATCTACAAGATGCACTGCTGAAATTCACCAAAGATCCTCAGACAGCACCTTCCAAACCCACATCCTCTTCCATCTAGAAGGACAAGGGCATCAGACATATGGGAACACCATCACCTCCAAGTTCCCCTCCAAGCCACTCACCATCCTGACTTGGAAATATATCGCCATTCCTTCATTGTCGCTGGGTCAAAATCCTGGAATTCTCTCCCTAATAGCATTGTGGGTCAACCCACAGCAAGAGGACTGCAGCGGTTCAAGAAGGCAGCTCACCGCCACCTTCTCAAGGGCACCTAGGGATGGGCAAGAAATGCTGGCCAGCCAGTGACACCTACATCTGACAAAAAAGGAATAGAAAAAAAAAGAGTTATCAAACGTGCCAAGTGGTTAGATTTGCAGTTTTACAATTTTTGAAGGCAGTATGCGGTAGCAGGAAATTATCTCGTTTGTTTCAAAATTCCCGCTACCACCGAGATCAGATATCAATGTCGATGTCAAGCAGATGTTGCAATTATACTGTTATCCTAATTTAAACAAAATTTGTATTTATGCATCAAAATTGTATTATGAACTAGCAACCAATACAGTGCTGAGTAGCAAGCCTTTGTGGTTTGGAAAACAACAAACCAAAAATAGTGAATCTAACTTCAGAGTTTGTACTCTTGGCACTAATGAACATAACAGACAGATAAAGATGAGTGGACAAAGCTTCACTGGACTGGAAACGTTAATTCTGTTTTTCTTTCCACATATGAAGCCACAAGTTTTGCTTTCTTCAAATTAAGAACGATGTGAATGGGCAGTATACTTCCATGCAGTGCTGCAAAATTGCACAAAGCCAATGAATTAAAATGGGAATATTGGGTGTGACAATGCACTATAATAAATTGAGGTTACTCTGGGCATATCTCCATTATGCTGTTAACTCAGTGTTACTACAATACTCCAGCTGTTCCTTGAGGCTTTTTCTGTGCCTGATTTGTAACCATAGTCTCAGAAGACCACAGAGCTGCTGCCTCATTGGAGGGAGACAACTGGTGGTTAGTTTAACCTGAAGGTCACAATGCCTCAGGTAAGGGGTGAGTTTGAAACCGTGGGATCTTCTTGTTGACCTCAACTGGTAGGGGATATGAACTTCTTCTGTTTGCAAACCAGCCATACAGCTGACTGAGCTAACCAGAAACTACCACATTGAAAAAAGGAACACTTTTCAAAAGAGCTTCCATCTCATTTTCAGCTAATTCAGAGACAGCCACAATATTCTAAAAGAAAAAAGTCAATTTGTCATAACTTCCAAAGGATCCTTTAAAAAAGTTATAGAATCTGAAAGTACTGATCAGTTTTTCCTTGGGCCATACACTAATTGTTAACCAGATTTTGTTGAAATCTCTCATATTTTTGTGATTTGTTTACAAACAAACATGGCCAAATATAATTTCTGCCCACCTTGAGTGGCAAAAGCAACAAATAAAACAAAATGCTGCACATACTCAGCAGTTGGATTTCTTTGGCTGTAACTTTTCATTGGATTCATTCTAATAAGCATAAATACAAATTAAGTGGTTTACTATATCTATATTCACATAACCATAATTTAAATTATCTGTTCTCATTAAAAGATCTCAAACTGGATCAAACTGTCAAATTGCAATAGTTTGATTTATTATTTTATGTGGTTTATACGTGAAATAATAAAATAGATTTTGTGGCTCCTCAGGAAATACTGCTGTTATTAAATAAATCTAAGTTGACAATTTAATTGCCATTTAGGAGAGACTTAGAAGAAAAGTTTTGTGATGTTTGAAAGTAAGCAGTTTCATTGGTAAATAAAATTTATTTTAATATTGCCATGGTCCTAGAGGACCAGATGACAAGGTTCTGCATGGTAGACTGGTTAGTAAGGTTAGAACATTTGAGATGCAGGGGGAAGCTAGCCAGTTGGATACAAAATTGGCTTGGAAGTCAGAGACAGAGGGTGGTGGTAAAGGATTGCTTTTTAAACTAGAGGCCTGTGACCAATGGTGTGCCACAAGGATTGGTGCTGGGTCCATTGCTTTTTGTCATTTATTTCAATGATTTGGATGTGAATATAGGAGGCATGGTCACAGAGTTTGCAGATGACACCAAAATAAGTGAAGAAAGTTATCTTGGAGTACAACAGAACTTTGATCAGATGGGACAATGGGCCACTGAGGGCAGATGGAGTTTATTTTTGACAAATGAGGTGTTGCATTTTGGTAAGGCAAACCAGTGCAGGACATACACAGTTAATTATAGGGCTCTGGGGAGTGATGCCAAACAAAGAGAACTAGGGGTGTAGGTGCACAGTTCCATGAAAGTGCAGTTGCAAGTAGACAGGGTGATAAAGGAGGAGTTTGGCATGCTTGCCTACATAGGTCAGTGCATTAAGTATAGGAGTTGGGACATCATGTTGTGGCTGTACAGGACATTGGTGAGGCCACTTCCAGAATACTGTGTACAGTTCTCATTGCCTTTCTCTAGGAAAGATGTTTTTAAACTTGAGAGGGTGCAGAAAAGATTTACAAGGATGTTGCCAGGACTGGAGGATTTGAGTTATAGGGAGAGGCTGAATTGACTGGGGCTTTTTTCCCTGAAGCATTGGAGGCTGAAGGGTGACCTTTATAGAGGTTTATAAAATCACGAGGGGCATGGATAGAGTGAATAGCCAAGGTCTTTTTCCAAGGGTTGGCCAGTCCACAACTAGAGGGCATATGTTTAAGGTGAGAGGGGAAAGGTTTAAAGGGGACCTAAGAGGCAACTTTTTTGCACAGAGAGTGGTGCGTGTATGGTACGAGCTGCCAGAGGTGATGGTGGAGGCAGGTACAATTACAATATTTAAAATGTATTAGGATGGATATATGAATAGGAAGGGTTTACAAGGATATGGGCCAAATGCTCGCAAATAGGGTTCAGTTAGATTGGGAATGTTTGGTCAGCATGGACGAGTCTGTTTCACTTCTGTATGACTCTACTGTCTCATTTGAGAGGGAGAGGGAAGGGTGTGCTTGGGAGGTGCAGAACTGGTGGTGAGTTAAACTCCAAAGATGCCTCTCCTCAGATGAGGGGCGAGGTTGAGAAGGCGAGACCTTCATGTTGACATCAACTGGTTTGGAAATTGAAAATAATTAGCTTTGTAACTACAGTAGTACTGAAAATTTTAGTGGTGTTAAAATCAATTCTAAACAGTTACAACCAATCTGGATTAAGTTTGCCACCGCCATACATATTTCTGTCCAAAATCTTTGGCATTTCCCATGGGAGTCACTGTGCGTGTATGTGCACTTACTTGGTGGTAAGATTGCAGTTCACACTAGCATGTAACTGTCTCACCCAGCCTGTAAGTGGTATAGTGAAATGGTGATGATATAAGTTGTACCCAATTATTGATATGCTCAATCTATTATTTTCTGATCTTCAACCAGGAAGAAGTTTTGGTATGAAAGCCGCACACTGGGATCTCAATTGGTAAGAGAAGTTTTAGTAAATGCACATGTGTAATTTAACAAATTGGAGAAGCTGACATTGATTTTTTTTTCCCCCTGATTAAAAGAGTTCTTGTCATTTGAGTGATGGGAGAAATTTGTTTATAGAGTTCATGTGGTTTTCTTTGGTAATGAAGAACTTCACCAGTACTCTTTGAGCCTTAAGCTCAAAATAATGTCTCTTTTGTTTCATGTCACAGCAAAATCTTTGAATAAAATCCATCAGTTGTGAAGCTCAACATCAAAAATGGGTAATCACCAGCAACTATAAATAAACATCAAACCAATCAATCATTCAGTTTTTCTTTACCATTTTAATCCTTTAACAATCTAGGTTGAATCCCATCTGGATCAGGTCATCGTAGTCCTGGTGAAGGTTCAAAGGAGTACTTCCTTATCCAGAAACACTCCAGATTTTGTGGTTTTCTTCTAAGAAAAAGCAATCTAGAGAGAATCTTTTCATTTTCTCAATTGTAGACTAAGTTCAGTAGAATAGTTTTGTCTTCCCCAAAGAATAGAGATGTACAACAAAGAATAAAAATGACAATCTTTAGTCAGAAGAATATTTTAGATGCTAGAATTTCTTTTTAAAGTTTTCATCTTCTGGAACAGATTAGGAAGCATTTACTGAGTGTGGTTTTCACTGAATCATCCTCAGTGAATATTGATGAGTTCATGAGAGAAGGATGGAAAACTATACTTACTACGAGAGACTTGTACTGAGCCGTTTTTAATGGACTGAATGAGGTTCAGGAGAGATTTACTGTGTTTTAAAATTATGAAGTGAGTAGAAAAAGACTTTCTTTTGGTTTGGAGTTATAATTGTAATAACTTTGGAATACTACAGAGAATGGTTGAGTCAGACTCCAACATAACTTTTCTCTTGGAAAGATATCACATATTTGAAGCCAAGGAAGATACAAGGGAGCTAAAATACAGCTGTTGCAAGGAGGGTATCTGTAGGGTCAGGTGAGTTCTTTGTAGACCAGGGACTATGGGCCCAACAAGGAAACAATGGGCCTCTCTTGCCACTGGATTTTCTCCTTAGAGTCAGGGCCTATTCCCTGGGTACCTGAGAATTGAACTTCATCCATCATAATCCTAGAATAGCTCGACATTCAGCAAATGTTTGGTGAGTGAGTGGCATGTTAATGAGACCCAGTCATTAAAATAGTTCAAGTCTAGCTGCTATGGTTCCCTAGTAAGCCAACTGTACTCTTTTCTGTGATAACAAGGTGTAGAGCTGCATGAACACAGCAGGCCAAGCAGCATCAGAGGAGCAGGAAAGCTGACGTTTCGGGTCTAGACCCTTCTTCAGAAATAGGGGAGGGGAAGGGGTTTCTGAAATAAATAGGGAGAAAGGGGGACGTGGATAGAAGATGGATAAAGGAGAAGCTAGGTGGAGAGGAGACAGGTCAAGGAGGCAGGGTTGGAGCCAATAAAGGTGAGTGTAGGTGGGGAGTTAGGGAGGGGATAGGTCGGTCCAGGGAGGATGGACAGGTCAAGGAGGCGGGATGAGGCTAGTAGGTAGGTGATGGGGGTGGGGCTTGAGGTGGAAGGAGTGGATAGGTGGTAGGACAGGTTAGGGAGGCGGGTACGAGCTGTGCTGGTTTTGGGCTGCGGTCGGGGGAGGGGACATTTTGAAGCTTGTGAAGTCCACGTTGATACCATTGGGCTGCAGGGTTCCCAAGCGAAATATAAGATGCTGTTCCTGCAACCTTCGGGCATCATTGTGGCACTGCAGGAGGCCCAGGATGGACATGTTGTCCAAGGAGTGGGAGGGGGAGTTGAAATGGTTCGCGACTGGGAGGTGCAGTTGTTTGTTGCAAACCGAGTGTAGGTGTTCCACAAAGCGGTCCCCAAGCGTCCGCTTGGTTTCCCCGATGTAGAGGAGGCCACGACAGCGGATACAGTATACCACGTTAGCAGATGTGCAGGTGAACATCTGTTTGATGTGGAAGGTCTTCTTGGGGCCTGGGATGGGGGTGAGTGGGGAGGTGTAGGGGCAGGTGTAGCACTTCCTGCGATTGCAGAGAAAAGTGCCGGGGGTGGTGGGGAGTGTGGAGAGGAGTGGGGAGTGTGGAGAGGAGAAGGGAGTCACAGAGAGAATGGTCCCTTCGGAAAGCAGATAAGGGTGGGGAGGGTAAAATGTCTTTGGTGTTGGGGCCAGATTGCAGATGGCGGAAGTGTCGGAGGATGATGTGTTGGATCAAAAACCTTGAAAAACAAGGACCCCAACTTCCCTTCCACAGTGGTCGAAAACGCCCTTGACCGTGTCTGTCGCATTTCCCGCAACTCATCCCTCACACCCCCTCCCCGCAATAACAACCAAAACAGAATCCCCCTCGTCCTCCCCACCACCCGACCAACCTTCGGATCGAACGCATCATCCTCCGACACTTCCGCCATCTGCAATCCGACCCCACACCAAAGATATTTTTCCCTCCCCACCCTTATCTGCTTTCCGGAGGGACCACTCTCTCCTTGACTCCCTTGTCCGCCCCACCACCCCCAGCACTTTTCCCTGCAACCGCAGGAAGTGCTACACCTGCCCCTACACCTCCCCCCACCTCACCCCCATCCCAGGCCCTAAGAAGACCTTCCACATCAAACAGATGTTCACCTGCACATCTGCAAATGTGGTATACTGTATCCGCTGTTCCTGTTGTGGCCTCCTCTACATCGGGGAAACCAAGCGGAGGCTTGGGGACTGCTTTGTGGAACACCTATGCTCGGTTCGCAACAAACAACTGCACCTCCCAGTCGCGAACCATTTCAACTCCCCCTCCCACTCCTTGGATGACATGTCCGTCCTGGGCCTCCAGCAGTGCCACAACGATGCCACCTGAGGATTGCAGGAATAGCATCTCCTATTTCGCTTGGGAACCCTGCAGCCCAATGGTATCAATGTGGACTTCACAAGCTTCAAAATCTCCGCTCCCCCAGCCACATCCCAAAACCAGCCCAGCTCGTCCCCGCCTCCCTAACCTGTCCTCCCACTCTTCACACCTTCCACCTCAAGCCCCACCCCCATCTCCTATCTACTAGCCTCATCCCGCCTCCTTGACCTGTCCGTCCTCCCTGGATCGACCTATCCCCTCCCTAACTCCCCACCTACACTCACCTTTACTAGCTCCAACCCCACCTCCTTGACCTGTCTGATTCCTCTCCACCTATCTCTTCCTTTATCCATCTTCTATCCACCTCCCCCTTTCTCCCTATTTATTTCAGAATCCCCTTCCCCTCCCCCATTTCTGAAGAAGGGTCTAGACCCGAAACGTCAGCCTTCCTGCTCCTCTGATGCTGCTTGGCCTGTTGTGTTCATCCAGCTCTACACCTTGTTATCTCAGATTCTCCAGCATCGGCAGTTCCTACTATCTCTGTACTCTTTTCTGTGTTCCTGCTTGGGAGTAAAAAGAAAGTCCAGTTGGCTAAAGAAGTGAGTCCATTTGAATGTCATCTAAGTTGGAGGGATTTGTAAGTACTGCCAAAATGGATTGTGAAAGAATCCAAAGGTACGTAAAAAGGAAATATTTGACTAGGATGAATGTGTGTCCATTATTGGCAGAGTTAGGAGAATGTATGGGCACAGACAAATGGCACAGAAGCTAAATGGTTATTTTGTCTGTTATTTCACTGAGGAAGATACCAGAAATCTCCCACAAGTAGAGATCAGGGTGGCTAGGGAGAATGAGCAGTTGAAGTAAATTAACATTCGTTTAAAAAAATTTTGACTAGAGATCTTAATGTGTTTGGAACTTGATAAATCCCCAGGATCTGATGGTCTTCATCCCAGTATGTTGAAGGAGATGGTTATAGAGTTAGTCATTGGTGATTATCTTCCAAAATTCTATAGATTCCAGAATAATTCCTGCAGATTGGAAGGTAGCAAATGTCACCGCACTATTCAAGAAGGAAAGAAAAATACTCCAATCTATTTTAAAGAATGGAATAAATAGACATTTAGATGATAATACTGTAATTGTGCATTGTCAGCATGGATTTGTGAATGGGAACTTGTTGGAGCGTTTTGCCAATTTTGTTACTAACAGTGACAAAGGAGGTAGTATACTTAAATTTCCTTAAGGCTTCTGATAAAGTCCCCGCAGGAGGGTGGTGAGAAAATTTAATGGGAATGTATTCGCATGGTTTACTGATTGCATAATGGACAGAAAACACAGGAGGAATTATTCAGTCGTTTTTGTATTGGGAGTCTGTCTAGTGGGGTACTATAAGGATCAGTATTTGTGGCCCCATATAATTATTGTGTCAGTGATTTAGAGGTAGGGACCAGATGTAATGATTCCAAATTTGCAGATGATGCAAAGCTGCGTGTGAATATGTGTTGTGAGAAAGATGTAAAGTAGCTTCAGAAGCATTTGGACAAAAAAATGTGAGGGATTATCCACTTAGGCGATAATGATATGTGGTGTATTTCTTAAATGCTAAGAGGTTGGAATCTGTCGATGTACAAAGGGATCCCTTGTCGATAATGCGCTCAAGCATGACATGCAGGTACAGCAAGCAATTAAGAAGACTAATGGAATGTTAGCCATTATTGCAAGGGGATTTGAGTGTAGGAGTAGTGAAATCTTCCTGCAAGTGTATGGGAGCTTGGTTAGACCACACCTGGAATATTTTCTGCAGTTTTGGTCTCCTTATCTCAGGAAAAACATTACTGCCATTGAGGGGATGCACCAAAGATGGGCAGACGTGTTCCTGAGATGAAGGGAATGTCTGATGAAGAAAGATTGAGTTAACATGGCTTGTAGTTTCTGGAGTTTGGAAGAAAAAAAGATGATCTCACTGAAATCTGCAAATCCTTCAAAGGGATAGACAGGGTAGATGCAGATAAGATGTCTCCCCTGATTGGAGAGTCTAGAGCCAGGGAGAATAATTTATGAATAAGGTGGTCCCACCTAAGTTAGAGATATAAATATGTTTTACTCAAGAGGGTTGTAAACCTTCAGAATTCTGTACCACAGAGGGCTGTGGAAGCACATTCTTAGGGTTTACTTAAGATTGAGGCTGATAGATTTCCAATTACCAATAGACTTAGACTCCCTGCAGTGTGGAAACAGGCCCTTCGGCCCAACAAGTCCACACTGACTCTCACAGCATCCCACCCTATAACCCATTCCCCTATAACCTACCTAACCTACACATCCCTGAACACTATGGGCAATTTAGCATGGCCAATCCACCTAGCCTGCACATCTTTGGACAGTGGGGGGAAACCAGGGCACCCAGAGGAAAGCCACGCAGACACAGGGACATTGTGCAAGCTCCACACAGACAGTCGCCGAGAGTGGAATCAAACCCAGGCCCCTGGTGCTGTGAGGCAGCAGTGCTAACCACTGAGCCACCGTGCCGCCCCCGGGACCTCTCGCACATTCGCCATATGCAGTAATCCCCAAAGCAAGAATCCTACCCCTAGACCAATGGCATGCAAGGTTATGGGAATGGTGTAGATAAAAAGAAATGAAATGTTCAATTAGCCATGATCCTAACGAATGGCAGAACAGGCTCAGTGACCTACTCGTTCCTTTATTCCTGTACATTTCCAAGAACTGTGCTTATGCCGGTCTCTTGATGCTTGTAACTTGGAACTCTATGTTCATTACCATTGAAACTGTTACATTAACAGAAGCTTCTCTGTGATTTTTTTAAAATCTTTTAATAGGCTTGTCTTGTAGTATCCCTGTGTCTGGACCAGGAGGCCCATGTTGTAGTCTCACCTGCTCCAAAAGTGTGTAAGAACATCTCTGACCAGGTTGATGAGAAAAATTGGTTAAATAAGAAGAACAGATTTCTAACTAAGCAGTTGGATAATTTATTGTGCATCACGTAGTGTAACATTTCTGGGTTAATAAAATAACAACTTGAATAATTAATATTTAATGTTGATTTGAATATGGTGGGGGAAACAGTGTTGTGGATTTTTTAACATGCAAATTGGCCCTTTCATTTAAAACAACAAAGGACCGTTGGAGAATTAATTTTCATTCACATGCTAATTTGAGTCCACAACTTGATGATACAGAGGTGAGAGCACTATTGACTGGTCCAAGCTGAAACATTAGAATTCAGATGAAATCACTTTCTGTAGATTTGGCTCAGTTTGGATTTTCAAGGATATTACTTGTTTAAAATGTGGGATTTTTATTTATCATGTAATTTACAATTGCTCAGTTTTGTTTGCTGTTTTTGTATAGCTTTATAAGCCCTCCAGTTTGGAGAATGTATTGAAACCTCAGCGCAAATTGCAGAAAGAGCACACGATCCGAATGAGAGCGCTCAACAATATTCTTTATAAAGCAATCACAGAGCTGTTGGACAGTAATGAAGTCAGCTCAGAAGTATATGAGTATAAAGTTGAGATATCCAAAGTAAGTACAACTTTATGTTTTGAAGGTATTATTCTATCCAAAGGTTAAGTGCAACATAAGGAAACAACACCAGTTGCTCTGATTTCTTTCAATTTACTTAGAACTCAGTGGAAGAGCATCAATGTGCAATATCCAAGCATGCATTGAGTTGAACTGGATTATTTTTAACAGGAAATAGTATACAAGGTATGATATGTGGTAACATTTTAGGGTAAGCAAAACATTGATCCAAAAACAAAGTTGCTGGAAAAGCTCAGCAGGTCTGGCAGCATCTGTGAAGGAGAAAACCGAGTTAGCGTTTCGGGTCCGGTGACCCTTCCTCAGAACCCTTTGTATAGCTTTATAAGCCCTCTAGTTTGGAGAATGTATTGAAACCTCAGCGCAAATTTCAGAAAGAGCACACAATCCGAATGAGAAGGGTCACCGGACCCAAAACATTAACTCTGTTTTTTCCTTCACAGATGCTGCCAGACCTGCTGAGCTTTTCCAGCAACTTTGTTTTTGTTCTTGATTTACAGCATCTGCAGTTCTTTTGGTTTTTATAAAACATTGATCCATCTAGTTATCTTCCTTAAACTCCTATTTTTCTTTGTAGAAATAAAATCTTTTTCAGAAAGGGAAATTTGTTTTAAACATAGCATACTTCATTGACCCTATGTGCCAATACCACCTTACTTTATAAAAAATGCCTATGTTTGCTCTTGATCTTTCGCATCTATCATTTTAAATAGTCTTTTTCCCAGGCTTAAGACTGTAGGAAGATCTTTCTTAAATCCAGATTTTTCTTATCTGTAAGAGTCTTTGCTGTACCATATGGCATGTCATCCTCTTCTCTGTAGAGAGTCAAATCTCAGGATGACTTTGTAATTCTATAATTTCCCTGTTTTAATATACCACCTTCTATATAAAGATGCATTCGAGACTACGTATTTTTAATGAAGTCTTTGTGAAAATCCTACAGATAGGATTTGAAGATCTGCCTCTAGGTTTCCTCAGCATCAGGTATCTTTGTATGTCTTCTCTATTGTGCAACTGTAATATATTGCCTAACTAGAAATATATTGTTCTAGCAGTTTAGGTTTAAATTGTAATGAAAATTCTACAGTAGAAGTTGAATGAATGAGCTTGAATGTTATCTAGCAATTAGAGTTTGGAAATTACTGAGGGAATTTTTTGTTTGCTATTTTGATTGTGGTTTTAAATGTCTATTTGTCAAGAAAATGAATGATTTTTTGAAAAATAATTCATGACAAGTCTTTGTCATCTTTTGTCATAATGCAAGAAAAGGAACAAAGTCTCAAGGTGAACTTTATCCCCAAAAATACTCCAGAAACATGTCAACTTGAAAAAATATCAAAACCAGAAGATGAAATGTTTACACAGAGGGTAGAATTTGTACGCTGTAAACAAAATATTTAATCATTTTGGCTTCTTTTGAGGAAAACTAGTTTTGTATTTGAAGTCTGAAATCTATGGTATAAATAGTAATGGATGATAATCTGCTTGTAATAATATTTCAAGGTTTTTTTTAAAATTGCGGAGTCCCGGTAATCTGCTAATCAAGATTTAGTCCACAGTTATACAAAGTTCAGAGATTCATTGATATTGGAATGTGCTCATTGTATTATAGGTAATGTTGACTGTGGATTTTTCAGCATGTCGAGCCTACTGGGTGGCAAGCGGTTCAGTGGAAAAAGATGTTCGTGTTCAGCGAGTCTTAGAAAAATGCTCTTCACGTATAAGGTAAGTGTCATCATTGCCACCTTTCTATTAAGTTTCACCTTTTTTGTTATAGTAGGTGTTAACTGAACATTATTTGTTGTATCTATAGTTTACATAGTGAAAATGGACCGGGAGCGGTTATTGACTTAAAGGTGGACAAATTCCAATTAAAACAATTTTAAAAAAAATTTTCTAGGCACCTTCTCATTTCCCGGCAAGTCATGGGTAGCGTTCCTCCATTGGTCTTTGTTAAAGACCAACAGCAATCAGCGATAGCTGAGGTGGGTAATAATCACTGAAATGAATTTCTATGATAAAATGAAATGCAAGTAAAAGCCTAAATGGCAGAGGATAAGGCTCCTTATTTTGTTCTATCTTTAAAATCTGTCCTGAACAGATTGTGGCTACAGTTTAACAACAAGCTAATGGATTTGTCATAAACCATTCGACAAGACCGTAAAAAAGTTAAAATGCTTAATTCACTTTTATTCTTTCTTTTTAATATACAGAGTTTTAAAGTACACTGTATTTAAACATATTTTACTTGTTACTACAGGTTGAAAGATTGTTAGAAATTGCTGATTATGGCTCTGAAGAAGGGACTATGGTTATTGAGCAACTGTGGAACCGAAAGCATTTTAGGTAACTACCATTTATAACATAATAAAGAAAGGTATTTCAACCCTGAAAATTTGCCGTATGATCTTTTTAACAAACATGAAGCAAGGATCAGATGTTCATAGTGAATGATGTGTAAGCATAATCACACCAATGGATATTTGTAAGATTCAGAAATGCAATGAACACCAGCATGCGACAGATTATTTTGGGCACAATATGTGCAGCAATTAAACTATGTGCCAGATCTACTTTACCAGTGTTCGCTATACCACAATATTAATAAAGTGATGAGCGCTGGCAGTGCAATGTTCCCTTCCTAGTGAACGGGAAGACCCCTTATAAACTTAGCAAAACACCTATCTTCAACGGTGATTACAGCAGATCTGCCACTGAACTTATTTTCCTTCATGCCCTGAGCATGAGGTGAAGATGTGCATATTGCCTATCACTGATTTCCCCAAATGCTTTACAAGTGAGTGGCTTCCTAGTGCCATTTCAAAGGGCATTTTTTTCTATTTGTAAATAGATAATTTATTCAAGTTATCTGTAATTACATTACAAAATAGTTTGACTTTTGTCCACAACACACAGTTATATGTAAGCAACACCTGTTGGGTTATTAATAAATGAATGAGTTCTTGGAATGATCTGCTGGGCTTCATGGTCATGTTTTCTCTGATGCTAGCCTGCACATTACCAAATTTATTGAATTTCACATTGAATAACACGAATTTGTGATCTCAGTTGCTGGTCCAATCCCTTAAAAATTGAAGTACCGCAGCCTATCTGTGACCCTATGATACCATTCTCCCAGTTGCAGTATAACTATTTGCTTAAATCAGGGTATGATTGTGGGGGAGTACTGATCCAATCAAATGCAAATTTCAAACTTGTTGTGTAACAATTTGTATTACAAAACGTGTATGTAATTTGTGACTTGACTTGGAAGATATAGCTTATTTGGGAGGATATTGCATCTGCATGGACCACTATCTTGCAATAACCTCAATCTCTAGAGTTTTCCTCCTGTTATATCTGGGTCTGTTGTAGAAGATTGATAGAATTGATTACCATTTCTTGAGTTGTCTGCCGAAGGCAGGTTGCACCCACAGCACCGCAATCGCCACATTGTGTAGGGCAGGGAGGCACGTCCTGAATTGATATCAACAGGAACAGGTATTAAACCCTGTTGCATTGGCACCACTCTGTTATGCTGGCCATCTAGCAAACTGCCCGAACTGAGAAAGTTCAACTTTGTGGTGACATACACTTTTAAATGTACTTTCTACCCTGGAGTAATGGATGGTGATGATAGAGGCTCCAATTTCTTTTCATCATAAGCCTAACAAGGAGTCCCCCAATCTACAGTCTGCCATTGGCCTATATTAAGAGGACAGAAAGTCTGTTTGGTCAAGTAATGAACAAATGCATCTTCCTTGGTCCTCAAGTCCTGGAGTGGGTTTTGAATCAGAGCTTTTGGCTCACCGGTAGGAACACTATACTGAGCCAGCCTCCTAGGTTGATTCCTACAGTCAGTCCATCCTTATGGTTGCATGATACAGTGAGGATAGTAGATGATGAACTAGTTTGACCTTGGTTTTCTCATCAAACAGTTTCTATGTACTGGTCTACCTGATAATTTTTAAAGACCTGTATTTTCTTTATCACTATGTCAGAAATGCTTTTTACCCCAATTCAGACATGGTCCTCCAGACTCCACTTGGAAGCCTATTTCTCAAGAATCTACTTCTGCCTCATCTGATCTGCCTTCATCATCTCCTGAAATGGATCATTTTGGTATTGACCATGACATGCTGAACAGAAAAATATTGGAATATAAAAAGAAAATTAGTGAAAGATCATCAGAACCAAATAATTTTATGTTATTGGCACAGCACCAGGAGCAACTGGATCACCTTAAAAAACTGAAGCAACTAAAAAAGAAAAAATCCAAGTATAAGCTTGATGATATCACACCTGAGATGTACTTTTTAGAAAAGTACAATATGGACTCTGCAACAGCTGACACTTTGTCAGATGGGGAAGAGCAGCTGAAGGAAATGGATGAAGAAATGATGGAACTTGAAGCAGAGGAAGATAATCCAAAAAGTCACTTAAAATCTCTTAAAGATGTATAATTATTGAAATGTGTATTTGAGGCATAGCTTTCTCAATCTCTGCAGATGGAGAGTAAATGCTGAGCTACTGAACTTTGTATTTAAAAAAATGTAACTTTTCACTTCCCCTGGGTTTCCTTTTTATGAAAAGCTAAGTACTGTGATTTTTCATGAGGCAATCATTTTCTGGTACAAACTATTGTTGTTTTGATAACTTTTTTGGTGATTAATGAACAATGAGTAATGCTGTTGATTAGTGATATGTATTGAGGTTAGACCTAAATTTGATCCAGTAGGTATATGAAAGTCATGTGGCTTGATGTAGGAATATAAAAGATGCATCAAACTTGTCCCAAACCTCACAAGGTAGCGTACCAATCAGTTTGTTTTAATGTTATAATGTTCCTGTTCACCAGAAAAGATGAGTCCATGAGTTCAGCCATCAGTGGAGAAGATGTTGAGGAACACCAAGATTTGGTTATCATTTAATTCATCTGCACAGCCACTTAGAATTTCTTTTCCACTGGTGTTCTTTTTTGTGTTTGTTATTGCTGAAAATGGTAGTTGAAATAACCATTTTTATTGATACTTGTTTTTAAAAACTATAAATGTTTCAAATTTGGATTCTAAGTTGAATAATGTGTCTATTTTTATAGCGTTAGACCATCTACATTGACTTTGACTTCCATTTGCGTCTTTACACAAAAATGCTTCAGCTATTACTATGCTGCATTTCAAAAGGCTATTATGTTTAACTGCAACTATAACTCAAAGTAAAACAGATGGTCCTGAAAGGGAAGGCTATGAAGTCCTAGTTTAAAAATCTTATTTCGGAGAAATGTCCCTGTGACCTAAGGTTGCCATGGCAATGGTAGTCGAGAAAGAGCAACTCAAATAGAAATCTTTTGAGGTGCTGAGTTGTAGTTTATAAATGTCTTTCTCAGAAGCTCAAAACAAAGGAAATGCTGAAGCCAAGAAGCAGGGAACATTAGAACTCTGTGACAGATCTTCTCTTCTGTAGGAAATGATTAGAAGCACGGTAAAACTGAGGAAAATAGTTCTTTCACAGCTGACAAAATCACTTATGGGATCAGGCACAGTAAACTCTGGAATTCTGTGTTTTTGGGACTTTGTGAATGGAAGTATAAATATAGAGGGATTCATCATGGGAATTCTCGGGTGGAGTGGAACGATTGTTGAACACTTGAAAATTTGACCAGATGTGGTGGGGATTGGTAAACCTCTGAAGAGCTGGGAGTCACTTTGAAGCTGTCCCTTTTAGTAATTTACATTTGCTACTTCCATAGCATCGAGTAAAATAGTTTTATTATCTGGTTGCTAGTTAAACTTGAAAGGGTTCAGAAAAGATTAACAAGGATGTTGCCAGGGTGTGAGGGTTTGAGCTATAGGGAGAGACTGAGTAGTTTGGGGCTATTTTCTCTGGTGTGTTGGAAGTTGAGGGGGTGACCTTATAGAGGTTTATAAAATCATGAGGGGCATGGTTGCCAGTCAGGAAAAACATACCGTTTTCTTCAGTTTGAGCAGCCTCTTAATTAATGTTTGATCAATGGTTTTCGTTTGTTGCAGTAAAAGGCATGAAGTGAAATCTTGTTCACAGCTTTTTGAGGTGGTGAGGTTGTCAACAAACATGTCACAGGAAAGGGCATAAGATTTCATCCAGTGTTTTTGATTAATAGTCTTTTATCAGAACTGCTGTAATGGGTCTTTCTGAATGGATGAACTAAAAAAGGGGAAATGGCCTGTGTCATCTGTAATTCCCACTCTACTGCTCACTTTGCT
>NC_063333.1:117584327-117592151 GCF_021869965.1 Rhincodon typus | reverse complement strand
AATGGGATTGTATTTTAATGTGTTTTGAAATCTTTAAAGATGTTACATGTAAAAATTTGGTTTATTCTGATTTAGCTTCACTTCTTTTGTGCAATAAACTTCTCTTCTATTGTTAAAACCAAATTTGCAGAATTGCATGCTCATGTTACAGTGAGAGACCACTTTGTTAATGCCAGATTTTAGACTGGGATCTGACTTATCCAGCAATAATATCACCTAGGATCAGACACTGGCATATTAGCAAGGGAAACAGATGTATATCGCAGGCATGCAGTTTAGAGCAGCACTCCAAATGATGAAAGTAGAAGATGCTATGACAGTGTGAAATCTTTCAGATCCAACATGAAGCAATGGCTCAACAAGCTCTGAAAGTCATTGGCCTAGCTGTTAGATGCATCTAACGGACAAGTGCCGTGTTCAAACCAAGAAAACAAACCAACAAAGAATGGCCTAAAAGCATCAAGGACACTCTTGTGGTCACACGAGTACATTGAGCATACAGAGATGAATTGACAGTCCAAGATGACATATTGTGTGAAGGAAACAGATTTATTACCTTAAGGAGGTGAGTGGAGAAATGCTAAAGCATAAACTTTCAAACCACCACGGAACTGAGTCAAATCTGATTAAGACAACAGAAGTGCTGTACTGATCAAATATGAGCAATTAAAATCAAAGAACACAGCAGGCACTACACTGCTTGTCATAAGCAAAAGCAAACTCAAGAGACACTGAGGGAACATGACATCCCAGATGGAGCATGAATGAAACGGAGAATAGAGGGAGCTGACGACCTAGTGGTATTATTGCTGGACTCTTAATCCAGAGACCCAAATAATGCTATGGGGACCTGGTTTTGAATCCCACCATAGCAGATGGTGGAATTTGAATTCAGTTTAAAGAAGATCTGGAATTAAGAGTCTAATGATGACATGAATTGATTGTTGGAAAAACCCATCTTTCGGGAAGGAACCTGCCAGGCTTACCTGGTCTGGTCTACATGTAATTCCAGACCTACAGCAGTGTGGTTAACTCTTACGTGCTCTCAGCGCAATTAGGGATGGGCAATAAATGCTGGCCACATAGCAACGCCCTCATCCTGTAAATGAATAAAAATAACCAATCTCTTCATTCTTGCAGAAACTGATTATCTTGTCACAGTAAACTATTATTCTGACCACTAGGAGGTGGACCAGCTGACTTCAATCACCACAGTTGAGATTGTTGAATTTCTGAAAGTACAACAGCCATTAAAGCTTTCCAGACATTGTGCAGAACAACAATGGCTGTCAGTTCATCAGTGAAGAATTCAGCTGCTTCATAAAAGACTGGGAAATTCTACACCGTATACCATCCCCAGAGATATGGAAAAGTGGCGGCAATGGTAGAAAATGTCCAAAGAATCTTAAAGAATTTAAGCAAAGCCAGCACAAATGAAAACAAGGTAATCTTTGATTGAAAAAAAGCTACTGAAGACATCTGAAGTTGTTCAGTACAAAAATTAATGTTACACCACACCCAAACTAGTCTTCCAACAGCAAAAAGCTACTGAAGTTAGAAGTAGTAACAGATATGCACAACAAAATCAAGATAACATGGCAGAAGGTCAGAGTGCTTTTTGACAAGACTGACAAACCATTGCCAGAGTTAAGCAGTTGAGAGCCAGTCAAAGTGAAAACCCAAATCTGACAAGAGTCAGCCAAAGTGACAACTTGAGACCTGATTGTATGTGGTGGAAATGAATGACCTGATATATCATTGCAACTACAGGAACATCTCCACAATTGGAGAATTTGTTCCTTCACAGTACGTCACTAATCAGGAAGATGTGACCTTACCATCAGCACAGACCATGAATCAACCCTCGGTCCCAGAGTTCCAAAGTATCCCGACAATGGAAATGGAATTAAAACAGGTGTCATGATAGCAAAAAATGACATGGGAACAACACTGTCCAGACAAGGAACATCACTTAGAAGAACAGCTAATGCATGTACCATTAAGATATTAGCATGATTTAAAGCCTACTTTATATGTGAGAACAGTGAACTGTTCATGAATGAGTACAGTGATTTTAGTGTCCTCCTGCATAAATTACAAAAAAACGAGCATACAAGTTCTGGAGGTAAGAGGGAAGGCAAATGGAATGTTGCCCTTTAGTTTTAAGAGAATTGAATATTAAAAATAGGAAGGTCTAACTAAAATTATACAAGCTACTGATTAGATCACAGCTGAAATACTGTGATTAGTTTTGGGTCCCCTAATCGAAGGAAATACATATTGGTATTTGAGCAAATCCAGAGAAGGTTCACTATATTAATCCTGAGTGTGTAGGGGTGGTCTTATGAGGAGAGGTTGAGTACATTTATTGTACTCATTGACGTTTAGAAGAATAAGAGGTGACTTCACGAAAACATCTAAAATTCTTAGGGAACTTGGACGGAAAAGTACAGACTGGTTGTGCCCACTTGAGAAAGAGTCTGGGACTGGTTGGCATAAACTCAGAGTAAGGAATCACCCAATTAAAACAGAGATGAGGAGGAACTTCTTCTCACAGAAGGTAGTGAATCTGAGGGATTCCTTATCACAAGACTAATGAGGCTGGCTCATCAAGTATATTTATTCAAGGCAGTGAGAGATTTTTAATCAGTCAGGGAATCAAAGGTTATGGGGGAAAAGAAGAAAAGGGTGGATGAGGATTATCAGATCAGCCTTGACCTCATTGAAGGACAGAGCAAACTCAATGGACTGAATGGCCGACTTCTGCTCCCACATCTTCTGGTCTAACTCAGGTAACCCATAATGTAAACGATAATGCAAGCAATATTTTGTACAAATAGGAGATAGTTGAGATAAAAATGCAAATATAACACATGTGCTTCCTTTCTTTCTGCAGTCATGTGACCTCTATCATGAGCCCCTCATTGCAAGCATCCGGTTTGCACTGAGTTCAATAAAAGCAAAATGCTGTGACGTTACCCTGCAAGCTCATAATACATTTACTCCTCTCCCACAACATACACACATTTATTCCCTCTCTCTCTCACACATACACTCCCTAATTCCCTCCTGCACACTCTCATTGTTAGTGTGTGGTAGGCATTTTCCCTACTAGCCCCACTCTCTCTTACTCACTCCTATACTCCCTCCCTCCCCTACACACATACCCTCCATAATGCACATGCTGACATGTGCGTATCCTCTCTCCCTTCCTATACATGCGCACACACTCCCTTTGGCACTCCCCTTCCAACATGCACCTTCCCTCCCTTCTTCCTCTCCACAAACACACCCTCCCTCCCACACACACATTCTCTCTCTCACAATTTCTCTCCCTCAATCTCTCTTACTCCCTTCTATACTTTCTCCTGCAATCACTCAAACTCACACTCCTTCCCACATATACACTCATTCCCTTCCTCCCCCCACACACTCACTCCTTGCACCCTCCCTCTCCCTCCACACACGTACATTCTCACTCTCTCAATTCTTCTCACACACATGCTCCCTCTTCTACTGTCTCACTTATTTCCACATTTTCTCACTGTCTCAATCCCTTTCACAATCACACACACTCTCATTAACTCTCAAACTCGCATCATCCACACACTCTCTCAATTCCTCCCACATTCCCTCCCTTCCATACTTTCATACATGTTCTCACCACTCCCAAATTCATTCCCTTCCTTGCTCTGACAAACACGTTTGTGGCTTGTGAAGTCCATTCCACCATCTTGACCAGCCATCCTTGTGTGAAGGACAGAGTCTCGTTTTCCTTAGCCACTGACTGAGTCACAGCCAACTCCCTTTACCCTTCATTGCCTCATCCTCCAATCCATCAGTGGCTTGTGACTATACTGTCACTTTAAAAAGGTTACTTTGACCTTGGTTTTTTTGAAGAGAGGTTGTAAAGACAGAGGGGTCGAAGAGACTAGGGAGTAACAATTTAACAATGGAAGAGGAGTGGCCAGTTCCCCCAGTTCAGGGTTTTTTTAAGTTTTTTTTTAGCTGTGGCAGTCACAAGATGTTTTGAGTACTAGAAGTGTTGCAAGCTTCAATAAAGGATTCCTCTGACTTACTCTGAAATGTCTCTCTGGATGTTGTTCCCTCCTGCCTGTAAGAATCTGTGTTTGAATTTTTGCCAAGGGGTGTGTTTATGGGATGTTACTACATTGGAACAATTAATTAGTTAAGTTGCTGTATTGGGTTGGTCAGGTTTCCAATAGCTAAGTTACTCTAAATTCCACTTTCTTTTGTTCATGTTTCAACTATAGTGTTTAAATAAATTTTGTTTTGCTTAAAGCCGAGTGGTTTGACCAGTTGCATCACACCTGGAACACCCACTTCACATCTGCCTTTAAAATAAGAAAAAGTTAGGACCTAGGCTACCTTCTTAAAATATTTTGAGAGGCTGTGGCCCGATCCATACAGGCTTCATCACTTTGGCCTGCTCACTGCCTCATTCCCGTACGCACTCGTGATCTCCTTTCCTGATCTCTATCCTCAAGCCACTAACCAACTCGGAGGATCAACCTACCCACCACCCTCCCCCAACCTGCTTACTCCCTCACCTACCTGGTAGGGATCATGTCCTTTGCAGCTCACCAACCCCGCCTCACCCCAAGATTTATCCCACAATTTATCCAACTCTTTATTCTGAAGGTGAACATACAGCAAAAGAAACTCAAGATGTCATCACCCAGCTATTACACTACAACATGATGAAACAACCTCAATGTGCTTTCTCAATGAGGCAGGTTGCATCTTTTAAGCAGGGAATGTGGACAAATTGAGATAATGAAGTGTGGTCTATAATAATCAGTCTGTAAGAGAACAAGTTTACAAAGTTGTGAGAAAATGGATTGAATTATGGGTATTAGAAATATAGGTATAGTGTATAAAAGCTAAAAGTCAATGTTGAACCTCTACAAATCATTGGTTAGATAGCAGTTAGAATATTTTGGGATAGTAGGAACTGCCAATGCTGGAGAATCTGAGATAACAACGTGTAGAGCTGGATGAACACAGCAGGCCAAGCAGCATCAGAGGAGCAGGAAAGCTGATGTTTTGGATCTGGACCCTTCTTCAGATTCCTTGTTATCTCGGAATATTTTGGGAATTTTGTTTTCAGAAGTGATGTCAAAAATATGGAAAAGAGATTTAGTAAAGTTGAAAGAATTTAATTATGAAAACAGACTACAGAAATTCTGACTACTTTTTGCAAAACAGGGCAAACTATTAAGAAAACCAACAGACAAAGTGTTAGGACAGGAAATGTCTTACCAGAAACAATAATCAATGTGAAAATCCATATCAGCTTTTGAAAGGGGAGTGCATTTATCAACAAGAAAGAAAATTATACATGGAGAAAATAAGAGAATAAGTAGATTGCAGTTTGCCAGAAACAAAATAGTTTCCCTCCGCACTATAAATGTTCGTAATTCTAGATTAATGTTTCAAAAGCGTTACATTTAGTTACAATACCTTAACACTTCTCTGGCTCTGGAGCCACAATCTACATTTATTTCTAAAAGAATCTAGCATTTCAGCTTTGACATGACGACTATGTAGTTGGAAAGAACCTATATGCGGTCAGAAAGAATCTATATGTGGTCAGAAATAATTTACATGCTTTGTAATAGAAATTAAGTTTAGCAGAATAAGCAAGGAGATAATCAAACATTTCCAGTAATTCTGGAAACGAAGAGAATCCAATCAAACTTTTGATGGAAAACAGATATTAAAAGCCATTTAATTTTTTTTAGAAAGAGTGCTAGCAGAAATGTCTGTCTTCTTAAAAGTTTTGTCTGCCCAAGGGACTGCTTCATCAGCCATTTTCATTTTATTTTCTGTCTTTTCCCTGGGTCATTGTTTCCCAAATTTATTCCCTGATGTGACCTCATGACCTCATATGTTGTGTGAGCCTAGCTTGAAATTTTGGGATATGTATTTTAGAGTTATTGAGTTGGGGGGAGGGGAGACTTCAGCTGTTGTATGGGTTTTTTAAGTTGTTGAGTGGAAACAGAGAACAAAAGTTGAGCATAGGTGGAGTTAATGAATAGATACGCTTTCTATGAAGAGTAACAAATGCTCACTATTCACAGGTTCAGAGCTCAGGCCACCAGCAAAAAAAAATGTCAGAAATTGTAGGGGCCAGGCACCTGTCAGAATTCAGTCCAAACTCCAAGCCTGTCTGTATTAGCTATTTTTCCAATCAACATGTTCAGCGACGTTGTTACACACATCTGGAACAGGTGGGACTTAAACCTGGGCCTCCTGGCTCATAGGTAGGGATACTACCACATATCTGTGCTATTTCTAAGCTTGCAACTCCAAAATCGTCATGACCCCACTTGGGGTTGGAGTTCACAGTTCAGGGAGCCCTGCCTGAGGCATTTTTTCAGCAGTTCTGCGAACTGGTCACTGTGGCTTCAGAAGATGCACCAGACACTCAGTGTTAATGGGGTTTTCACCGATTACTACTGAATGCATAGCTGATTTAATTGTGATGTAATTATTTTGAACTAGTTTATCCCTACAAGCTATCCCTATTATTCAGTGAGACTATGCACATCAAAAAACAATGGCTTTCATTGTTATGCATGTTGCCACATGTGCAAGGGTTATTCACCATTCCTGTGACACAATGATTTGTCCCTACCTTTGAGTTGGAAGGGCTGGGTTCTAGACCCTCCTCCATCTGATTGTGTTGTAACACATCTGAACAGCGTGATTGAAAATACAAAGAGCTGTGTTCTTGACTAATCTCTGTGTGATTGGCCTGGCCAAAGTAGCCATCAGTGGACTGTGGAGGGGGTTTCCACTTCCAGAGTGCCTATCTCTCTTCCGTAGCTATGTTCACGCTGGTATGTCCTTGAAGAGGGAGCACAAGGTGCCCACCAACACCCTCGATACATTTATAGAGATGGGCATAAGGAGGGCTGAGTACATTATTGCCCCTTCCAATTTCCTTTTCATTTAGTTCCCTCCTTCTCTTCCTAACCTTCCCTACTTTTGTTGCTGTTGTACAATCCCTGGTGGGCAGTGCTTACTTATGCGCTGCAGAGTTGATTACTTGGGTGATTGGTTGGTGGTTTAATCTTAAAGAAAGAGCTGGGTTCTTCTATTTTATCTGCCACCCAAACACACCCTGACATTCCATTCTTGGGAGTCCTGTCAGTTTCCATCAGGGACCTGGGATGGAGGGTGTTGTACACAACAGTCCTGTCCACCAAAGACATCTTTCCCTCCCCACCCTTATCTGCTTTCCGGAGGGACAACTCTCTCCGTGACTCCCTTGTCCGCTCCACACTCCCCTCCAGCTCCACCACACCCGGCACTTTTCCCTGCAACCGCAGGAAGTGCTACACCTGCCCCCATACCTCCTCCCTCACCCCCATCCCAGGCCCCAAGAAGACTTTCCACATCAAGCAGATGTTCACCTGCACATCTGCCAATGTGGTATACTGCATCCGCTGTACCCGGTGTGGCTTCCTCTACATCGGGGAAACCAAGCGGAGACTCGGGGACTGCTTTGCAGAACACCTACGCTCGGTTCGCAACAAACAACTGCACCTCCCAGTCGCGAACCATTTCAACTCCCCCTCCCATTCCTCAGACGACATGTCCATCCTGGGCCTCCTGCAGTGCCACAACGATGCCACCCGAAGGTTGCAGGAACAGCAACTCATATTCCGCTTGGGAACCCTGCAGCCCAATGGTATCAATGTGGATTTCACAAGTTTCAAAATCTCCCCTCCCCCTACCGCATCCCAAAACCAGTCCAGCTCGTCCCCGCCTCCCTAACCTGTTCTTCCTCCCACT
>NC_063333.1:117572281-117584227 GCF_021869965.1 Rhincodon typus | reverse complement strand
CCTATCCCCTTCCTAACTCCCTACCTACACTCACCTTTACTGGCTCTTCGACCTGTTTGTTTCCTCTCCACCTATCCTCTCCTCTATCCCTCTTCTTTCCGCCTCCCACTCTCTCCCTATTTATTTCGGAACCCCCTTCCCCTCCCCCTTTTCTGATGAAGGGTCTAGGCCCGAAACGTCAGCCTCTCTGCTCCTATAATGCTGCTTGGCCTGCTGTGTTCATCCAGCCCTGCATCTTCTTTATCTTGCCTCTTATATAACCAAGGATCCGTATATCATTTCAAAGGGATGGGCACAATTGAAATGTGGAGCTTGTTCAAGGAACAGCTACTGCGTGTCCTTGAGAAGTATGTACCTGTCAGGCAGGGAGGAAGTGGTCGAGCGAGGGAACCGTGGTTTACTAAAGAAGTTGAATCTCTTGTCAAGAGGAAGAAGGAGGCTTATGTAGAGATGAGGCGTGAAGGCTCAGTGAGGGCGCTTGAGAGTTACAAGTTAGCCAGGAAGGACCTAAAGAGAGAGCTCAGAAGAGCCAGGAGGGGACATGAGAAGTCTTTAGCAGGTAGGATCAAGGAAAACCCTAAAGCTTTCTATAGGTATGTCAGGAATAAAAGAATGACTAGAGTAAGATTGGGGCCGGTCAAGGACAGTAGTGGGAAGTTGTGCGTGGAGTCCGAAGAGATAGGAGAGGTGCTAAATGAATATTTTTCGTCAGTACTCACGCAGGAAAAAGACAATGTAGTCGAGGAGAATACTGAGATACAGTCTATTAGACTAGACGGGATTGAGGTTCATAAGGAGGAGGTGTTAGCAATTCTGGAAGGTGTGAAAATAGATAAGTCCCCTGGGCCGGATGGGATTTATCCTAGGATTCTCTGGGAAGCTAGAGAGGAGATTGCAGAGCCTTTGGCTTTGATCTTTATGTCGTCATTGTCTTCAGGAATAGTGCCAGAAGACTGGAGACTAGCAAATGTTGTCCCCTTGTTCAAGAAGGGGAGTAGAGACAACCCTGGTAATTATAGACCAGTGAGCCTTACTTCGGTTGTGGGTAAAGTGTTGGAAAGGATAAGAGATAGGATTTATAATCATCTAGAAAGGAATAATTTGATTAGGGATAGTCAACACGGTTTTGTGAAGGGTAGGTCGTGCCTCACAAACCTTATTGAGTTCTTCGAGAAGGTGACCAAACAGGTGGATGAGGGTAAAGCGGTTGATGTGGTGTATTTGGATTTCAGTAAAGCGTTTGATAAGGTTCCCCATGGTAGGCTATTGCAGAAAATACAGAGGCATGGGATTGAGGGTGATTTAGCGGTTTGGATCAGAAATTGGCTAACTGTAAGAAGACAGAGGGTGGTGGTTGATGGGAAATGTTCATCCTGGAGTTCAGTTACTAGTGGTGTACCTCAAGGATCTGTTTTGGGGCCACTGCTGTTTGTCATTTTTATAAATGACCTGGATGAGGGCATAGAAGGATGGGTTAGTAAATTTGCGGATGACACCAAAGTCGGTGGAGTTGTGGATAGTGCAGAAGGATGTTGTAGGTTACAGAGGGACATGGATAAGCTGCAGAGCTGGGCTGAGAGGTGGGAAATGGAGTTTAATGTGGAAAAGTGTGAGGTGATTCACTTTGGAAGGAGTAACAGGAATACAGAGTACTGGGCTAATGGTAAGATTCTTGGTAGTGTGGATGAGCAGAAAGATCTCGGTGTCCATGTGCATAGATCACTGAAAGTTGCCACCCAGGTTGATAGCGTTGTTAAGAAGGCGTACAGTATGTTAGGTTTTATTGGTAGAGGGATTGAGTTTCAGAGCCATGAGGTCATGTTGCAGCTGTACAAAACTCTGGTGCGGCCGCACTTGAAGTATTGCGTACAGTTCTGGTCACCGCATTATAGGAAGGATGTGGAAGCATTGGAAAGGGTGCAGAGGAGATTTACCAGGATGTTGCCTGGTATGGAGGGAAGGTCTTATGAGGAAAGGCTGAGGGTTTTGAGGCTGTTTTCGTTAGAGAGAAGAAGGTTAAGAGGTGACTTGATAGAGACATACAAGATGATCAGAGGATTAGATAGGGTGGACAGTGGGAGCCTTTTTCCTCGGATGGTGATGGCTAGCACGAGGGGACATAGCTTTAAGTTGAGGGGTGATAGATATAGGACAGATGTCAGAGGTAGGTTCTTTACTCAGAGAGTAGTAAGGGCGTGGAATGCCCTGCCTGCAAAAATAGTAGACTCGCCCACTTTAAGGGCATTTAAATGGTCATTGGATAAACATATGGATGATAATGGAATAGTTTAGGTTAGATGGGCTTCAGATTGGTTTCACAGGTCGGTGCAACATCGAGGGCCGAAGGGCCTGTACTGCGCTGTAATGTTCTATGTTCTATGTTCAATATCAAAGAAACACTTGTTATTCTTAATGTACCATTCTTGCTGAATTGGTACTTCAGAAGAAGACAAAGTCCTTGGTCTTAACCACCGCTCCAAGCACTGTGCCACTAGTGGGTGGCTGTTGACTTCCAACTCGTTTGCAAATAAAAAATCCTTTTGAACAAGCCACTCCAGGTCTCCCAAACCATAGACACAGATGTTGCGAACATAGTGACCTGAAGCAAACAAAAGAGATGAAAAAGGCATCTTAGATTTATATACAGTGCTAGTGGTAAGTTTTATGACTATGACATCGCAATATTATCACCACAATTGAAAAAACTGACCAGCATTTGTCTGTGTCCTAAAAGATAAAAGGACATTCACCAATATTGATCAAACGAAATAAAATGGACGTACCCGAGTTTCGTAAAACAAAAAATCACCAGGTCAGTTTTCTCAGTAAAGCATAGTAATAGTGGAAGGAAATTGCTTCCTGAAAAGACTGCTCTCACGGGTTATTTACTAAACTGGCTGACCTTCACCAAGGTTGGGACTATCTTTCCCTGAGGAGTGAAAAACTCACAATGAAGTTGTTAAGACTGCCCTCAATGTACCATTACTATGAACAGTCTCAACAGAGTCGGTTGCAAGCTTATTTTTTGGGGGTGGTAGGGAGCATGCAATGTACCTCCTAAAATTTAGCTCTGCATGAGAGAGGCTGCATAAGAATGCATGAGTCAGTGGAAAATACAAACATGTTGGACATTCCTCATGCAACAGAGTTTATTTATTATATTTAATTGTGCTATGATCCCAGCTGATGTTATTACTGGAAAAATCAAATCCCAGACCGAAATCTGGCTTAAACAATCTTTTTTTTTAAGTTTAAGAAAGGTGGTCTTTCACTGAAACACAAACATGCAAACTTGCAGATTTAGTTTTAACAATAAAACTAAAACGATTATTAGACAAAGGAATGAAGATAAAATAGAATAAACCAAGCTATACAACACAATTTACAAGATTTCAAAATACATGAGCAGAAATCACTGGATATACTCAGCAGGTCTGGCAGTATCTGTGGAGAGTGCACCAGTTATCGAAGTTCTATAACACTTCTTTGAAACTCCTTTAAATTAATGCCTTTCAATATTTGCTCTCTCCCATTGTAAAACTTACAACGCAAAAATATTCCTATCATCACTCCATGAGTGCCTCCTGTCATTTGGTTTATAGAATTCCTACAATGTGGAAACAGGCCATTCAGCGCATTGGGTCCACACCGACCCCCCAAAGAGCATTCCACCCAGATTCACCCCCTTAACCTATTACCCTGCATTTCCCTTGGCTGATCCACCTAGCCTGCACAACCCTGGACTGTGCAGACAATTTAGCATGGCCAATCCACTTAAACTGCACATCTTTGGACTGTGGAAGAAAACCAGAGGAAACCCACGCAGAATGTCGGTATGGAGTTTGCGCAGTCACCCAAGTGTGGAATTGAAGCATTGCTAACCACTGAGCCACTGTGCCGCCCAGTTGCTGCACATACTGGTTTAAAAATGATGGCTTCAGAAAGCATAACAAGTTACTGGTTAAATTATACATAATAAAATTAATACACCGTCTTATTAAAATCATACAGAAAGACCTTGAGCCAATTATCTCTAGTTTAAAATCCAAACACTATTGTGAATTCTACGAATACATATTAATCACACTTTACGTCACTGTTGGGATGAGTGGCGAGTATTATGTAGGAATTCATTTGGGCCCCTATAATAGGGGATGATTTTCATATTGAAATTGGGCTGTGCATGTTGAGAAAATCTATGCTTGTAATGTGTATTGTGTAAATAAAAGCTTAAAATGTCAAATAATTTGCTCCTGGGCTGATACCAGAGTCAAGGGTTTCTAGATATTAAAAAGACAGCAGTGGATGTTTGATTTAAAGTTGGGAACTAAAAAAAAATTCAGGCAGGAATACTAAAATTCTTGTGGGCATTGATGAAAACAACAAAACCCATATACAAATGGTTCGGTTAAAGACTGGGGTAAAATCACTGCCCAATGTTCTCAAAATTTGAACCACACGACCAGTGCAAGAATGCGGAGGATACATGGACAGGGGTTGCACTGAATCAAAGAGATAAGAAGCTATGGTCACAGTATTGTTGTTTATCATTAAGTAGTAAAAGCATAAGTATTTTGACAGATAGACATCCATTAGCTGGATCATGAAGCCTGGACATTTTATTAGAGTTTTTGGATAATGCTTACAAGAAAGATGGTCTTTTAAATGAGACATGGTCAGAATTTGATGGATGTCAGGAATCAGATGGCCATTCCATGGAGTATAATCACGGACTTTAACAGATCATGAAAAAGAATAGCAAGATTCAGGTTAGGGATTCCTGGATAAATACTAGCATTTAAATGACGCGTTTATGCTAAAGTACAACATGGACAGGCAACTCATTTTAAATTGTTTGTGAATGTTCGAGGAATCTCCATTGGATTACATGGACTGCCTTACAAATAACTTCCTGGGCCAAAAATCACTCCCTTCTAACATCACAGAACAAATGAAACATTTTACCTTCAAACAGGGGACTGAAGGCTTAATGATCAGCTTTCAACACAGTCCCAAAACAGATGCAGGTATCATGTCAACAGAAAGAAAAGACTAAGTATGGGCAAAATGAGGACAACAAGCACCTGTAGTAGGTCTTGCTGTTACAGCAGAAGATTAAAAAAATGGGTGAATGAATAATAGCATTGCACACAGAACTGCTGATAGTGCTTCAAGTGTGACAGGAAGTATCATTGTGCAGCGAAGTGCCCAAGCAAAGTGATAATCTTGATTTAAGGTTCAAAGTAAGGACAGACTGATAATGAGGACTATGGATGGGCTAATAATGAAGAATCTGAACAAATTATGCTGCTCAGATGTTTTAGACTGTGATGAATTTTGATAGCCCTGGACTCCTTTAACTCTATGGTTTCAGATACTGCTGATTCCATTCAACATACACGACTGGTTAAATATTATTTTATTTCACTCATAGCTAGCGTCAATGTAAGGTCAAAGAATGCTTGTTGGTGACGTACAACACAGATCAGTAAAAAGACTTGTAAATTCATACAATCTCTTGCAAGATATAATATTTAGTCAATAGCACAGCTGTCAGAAAGGCACAAATGAAACAAGACAAGGAGAGTGACAACGATTTTCAGAAAGTATTGGGTCTGCAGTTTACCCAGTCAAGATATTGCATCACTGAAAAAATCCTGCTGCTCTGTAGAGTGTAAGTATTAACAGTATTGAGTGGGAAGAATGAGAGGTTTAAAAAAAAGTCTGAATTTACACAAATAATATGCTTACCCTACTTGTCAATGGTTAAAAAAATCCAGCTAAAAGATGTAGGTGTAGTTGGTAAAGATTGAAAGGAGGCTAATAGAACAGACCGGTCTGAATTGAAAAATCTGTAAAACGTATCAAAGGACAGCATCATTTCCTGTTGTAGTTTTTTTTACTGTTAGAAGTACATTATACACTCCCAAACAGTTAGCGGGAAATTGAGAAGCAGACATGCAGTCAATTCAATGGTGTGTGTAAAAATAATAATAGTGTAACTAAATTAGGGGATTTCAACTTCCACACATTAATTGGGATAAGCAGAGTATAAAAGGTTTACAGGGAACAGATTTCTTAAAATGTATTCAGGAGAGTGGTGGGTGTAGATGGTTTGACAAGGGATGGTGCGGTGCTGGACCCATTCCTGGGGAATGAAGCTGGACAGGGGCTGAAGGTAGCAGCGGGGAAGCATTTTAGTAATAAAATCACCAACACTGTACATTTTAAGTCGGTAATGAGAAAGGAAAAGATGGCCTGTGAAAAGGATTTTGATTGGGGTTAGGCAGATTTCAATAAAATAAGGCAGGATATGGCCAAAGTAGAGTGGGAACAGCTACTTAAAGGTAAATCTACAGCAGACCATTGAGAAGCATTCAAAAAGGAATTGGGGAGAGTACAGGTTCAACATGTTCCCTTTAGGGGAGGAGTAACAAGTTCAAAGACCCCCAAATGTCTAGGAATATTCGGAATTGAATAATAAAGGAAAATAGATACAAAAACAGGTACAAAGGAAGCAAATAAATGGAGCCCTATTGGAGTATAGAATGTGCAGGGTAAGGGGAGGAACTTAAGAAAGCGATTAGGAGAGGAAAGAGGGGGCATGACAAAACACTGGTGCGTACAATTAGGGAGAATCAAGGGGAAGAGAATATCCAGGGCAAGAGTAGTGCCCATTAGGGGCCAAGGGGAAAATCTGTGTGTCGAGCTAGAAGACATTGTTAGAGTGTTAAATGAGTATTTCACATCTGATTTCACTCGGAAGAAGGAAGACGTAGGTACAAATTTGGAAAGAGGGACTGTGAGGTTCTTGAGCAGATTGATATAGGGAGTGAGGAGGTATTGGACTTTCAACGGGGTTAAAAATGGACAAGGCCCCAGGTATGGATGAGTTGTATCCCAGGCTGTTGTGGGAGATGATGGAGAAAATTACAAGGGCTCTGAGCAAAATTGTGTCTCTGAATGTTATCTGTATAAAATTCCAAAAGGTATTTGCTATGGTTAACATAATTCATTAAGAGATACCAAAATTCCTGGGATAGGAGACAACCTGGTGGCGTGGGTTAGAAATCGATCAGAAAGTAGAAAACAAATAGCAGGGATAACACCAGTTTCAGTTCAAGATGGTGGTGGAGTAACAGGGCTGCATGCAGGCTCTTGCCCGGGCCAATCTGCTTTCTTTCTTTCTTTTAGTTTTGCTTCTGTTCTTTTCTTTTGCTTTATTTTCCTTTCCTTTTGGTCTTTCTTTTTCTTCTTTTCTGTGGTGGGTTGGTTGGCAGCACCAATGCGGTAGCGAGAGTGGGCTGCATGTGGAGTGGTGGATGTGTCTTCTCCTAGCGATAGAAGGTGGTGGCAGCAAATGCGATCTCCTGCCATTCAGGGCCTGTGACAGCTGCAGTAAGGTTTTTGGTGTTTGGGGCCGGTGGCAGGGGCAGTGTTACAGAGGGGAGGTTAAATGAAAGAAATCCCTGATACTCACTTTATAATCAACAAGTCACAATTTATTTATCGAACTCTAATAGAAAACAAATTAACAGAACTACTAACAAACCAAACAATTCGTCCTTAACTACTAACTGTTCCTGAGTAAAACAAAATCCTAATGGTGCGCTGTTCCAATAAATACAACTCCCACGTATATAAACCAAAGTAATAAAACAAAATTAAAACTTAATCTCTCAAAATTACAGCCTGGATAAATCTACCAGAATGTTCTTTGCCTTCTCCACTGGCCTCCAGTCAGGGACGCCTTCCTCTGTCGAATTCTTGTGTCAGGAATATTACCTAAGAGTGCCATAGTACCTTTATATAGATGGTGCTTGCTCTGAGAGCTTAGAGATTTCTGTGAGAGCCAGTGATTTTCTCTTTCTTTAGAGCTGATGGCTGTTGAGAGCGAATCTCACACTGATTTTCAAATGCCCTCTTCTTTTATACATTGATTACCTATTCATTTCTTACTATAGGCTTGGTCCGAAGTTGTCAAAACCATCAGATTTAAATTAAATTGGGCTTTGGTATCTAGGGCTTGGTTTAAATTAATTGGCTAAATTCAACACCCTGTTCTCTTGGTAAAAATGCTGTTTTGCCTGCTAACTGTATAGCCTTTTGATACAATGTTTCGATTTCAAGAACACTCAGTTCATCTGCTGCAGCCTGCAGACTTTTTTTAATCACCAAGCCTCGAAAAAACACATCATCTTTTAAAGGGACCACATACACTTCTGCCTATCATTTTACAAACAAATTCTAACGTTCCTGTCTTCCAATCCCCAAGCATCGTACTCAACTTCACAACAGGCAGCAAAACTCCTCCAGTGATCGGAGATGGTGGCACCGGAAGTAGCAGACGCTTCAGGATCAAAGTCTGAAAGAGTCAGATCTTCAAATAAGTTATTCTAACTCCATATACTGGTATTATAATGATTACTTTATCTTTCTGCTTCTATGCATGGTTTAGTAAACAAATCTCAAGTTGTGTCCTTGCCTGAACCATTCTCAGCTACTTCATCAATGACCTTTCACCTACCATAAGCACAGAAGTGTGGTTATTTGTTGATGATTGCACAATGTTTAGCATCAAACATGAAGCAAGCCATATCCAAATGCGGCAAACCCTTGGGCAACATTCAAGCTTAAGCTGATAAATGACAAGTGACATTTGAACCACACAAGTGCTAGGCAATAGGCATTTGAACCACATAAGTGCATCTCAAACTGGAAAGATCCTAACCACCTGTCCTTTACATTCAATGGTATTACTATTGCTGAATTCCCCACTATCAACATTCTGGGGATCGTCCTGACCAGAAACCAAACTGCACTAGTCATTTAAAAATTGTGGCTATAACGGCAGATCAGAGATTAGGAATGCTGCAGCGGGTGACTTCCTCCGGACCCCCCAAAGCCAGTCCAACATCTACAAAGCACACATCACAGTGCAAGGGAACACTCTCCACTTCCCTAGATTAGTGCAGTTCAATAAGAATCAAGAAACATGACACTATCAGGGACAAAATCTGCGTCATTGGTATTCCATCCTTGATATTCACTCTTTCCACACTGAGCCACCATGGCAGTAGTGCGTACTGTCCAATGGATGCACTGCAGCAAAATACCAATGTTCATTCAAAGCACCTTTCTAACTTGCAATCTCATAACTAGAAGGAAAAGGGCAGAAGATGCACATTCTATGAACTCTGTGCACGGGAATACCACCACCTTCAAGTTCTCCTCCAAGTCTCCAATCATCCTGACTCGGAATTATGTTGCCATTCGTTCACTATCACTGGGTCAAAATGCTGCAACTCTACTCCTAAAAGCACTAGAGGTGTATCCACACCACATGGCTTGCAGCATATGGGATGGACAATAAATGCTGACTTAACCAGCAATGCCAACATCCCATAGCCAAATTTTTTGGAAGTCTAGAATAGTAGATTAATGATTGTAGCTGCCTCCAGGCTGCTATCCCACTCCTGACAGTGAAGGTTTTAGGCAGCACAGTGGCTCAGTGGTTAGCACTGCTGCCTCACAGCTCCAGGAACCCAGGTACGATTCCACACTCGGGCAACTGTCTGTTTGGAGTTTGCACATTCTCCCTGTGTCTGTGTAGTTTCCTCAGGGTGCTGTGGTTTCCTCCCACAGTCCAAAGATGTGCAGGCGAAGTAGATTGGCTATACTAAATTGCCCGTAGTGTTCAGGATATGTAGATTAGGTGGGTTATAGGGGAATTGGTCTGGGTGGGATGCTCTGAGGGTCAGTGTGGACTTGTTGGGATGAAGGTCCTGTTCCCACACTGTAGGGATTCTATGATAAAACACAGATAGATTGCCAACTTGGCTGTACATTGGGCAAGTGAAACTCTGAAATCACTAAACCCACACACCAGACACAGTGCACACACAGCAGCCAGGTAATGATATTAGCATAATATAAAAGGCAACAGTTATTTCCGCGCAGACACCCCCAACAACTTATCAACTAAACAAAGGACAGCCCAGACAGTAAGGCACTAGGTCCTCCTACACATAGAAACTGACAGTAGCATGCCATCTAAGTGACTGACTTGTGTTTCAAACTATTAAGTGTATCTCACTGATTGGCCAGAACTATAGAAAGTTCCAGAGAAAAAAATCTAAAAGGTATAAAAAGAGAGTTCACCTGTAGACACCTCTCTCAGAACCACTCTTCGAATTGTCTGAGGCCTTCAGAAGAGACCAACATGGCAAGAGGCAGAGTCCAGCTGACCATCCAGAGACAGAGAGAAAAAAGCAGCTTCACAGAGCCAGAGAGAGAGAGCAACTGCGTAAATCTTCATTAGACTCGGGAAGCATTGTAAACCTAAGGGGCCAAGCAGGATTACGGTTAGTATGTTTGGTATTAAAAGATTATTGTAATTTTGTTCCTAAAAAAGCAGGAATGTTTTGCTTTGGTACCAGCTTGTGTTCATATTGATTTGACCGCTTTGGTATTGTGGAACACCTGGGCAAATTCATTCGCAACATTCTGGTCGGAGCTGTCTGTCTGCAACTTGTTTAAAGAGGAGCCAGACAACACGATGTACATTGAATCAGAGATAGTAGGACCTGCAGATGCTGGAGAATCCGAGACAACAAGGTGCAGGGCTGGATGAACACAGCAGGCCAAGCAGCATCATAGGAGCAGAAAGGCTGATGTTTCGGGCCTAGACCCTTCATCAGAAAAGGGGGAGGGGAAGGGGGTTCTGAAATAAATAGGGAGAGAGTGGGAGGCGGATAGAAGATGGATAGAGGAGAGGATAGGTGGAGAGGAAACAAACAGGTCGAAGAGGCGGGGATGGGGCCAGTAAAGGTGAGTGTAGGTGGGGAGTTAGGGAGGGGATAGGTCAGTCCAGGGAGGACGGACAGGTCAAGGGGGCGGGATGAGGTTAGTCGGTAGGAGATGGGGGTGCGGCTGCGAACCATTTCAACTCCCCCTCCCATTCCTCAGACGACATGTCCATCCTGGGCCTCCTGCAGTGCCACAACGATGCCACCCGAAGGTTGCAGGAACAGCAACTCATATTCCGCTTGGGAACCCTGCAGCCCAATGGTATCAATGTGGATTTCACAAGCTTCAAAATCTCCCCTCCCCCTACCGCATCCCAAAACCAGTCCAGCTCGTCCCCGCCTCCCTAACCTGTTCTTCCTCCCACCTATCCCCTCCTCCCACCTCAAGCCGCACCCCCATCTCCTACCAACTAACCTCATCCCGCCCCCTTGACCTGTCCGTCCTCCCTGGACTGACCTATCCCCTCCCTAACTCCCCACCTACACTCACCTTTACTGGCCCCATCCCCACCTCTTCGACCTGTTTGTTTCCTCTCCACCTATCCTCTCCGCTATCCATCTTCTATCCGCCTCCCACTCTCTCCCTATTTATTTCAGAAACCCCTTCCCCTCCCCCTTTTCTGATGAAGGGTCTAGGCCCGAAACGTCAGCCTTTCTGCTCCTATGATGCTGCTTGGCCTGCTGTGTTCATCCAGCCCTGTACCTTGTTGTCTCTAACATGATGTAAAAGTGGTTTAAAGTATAAATGTCAACCATGTTCAATTGGTAGCACTCACAGAATCATGGAATTATTACGATGCAGAAACAGGCCATTTGGCCCACCATGTCTGCACTGGCTATGTGAATGAGCATGATGACTCACAGTCATTGTCTACCTGTTATAACTCAATTCGATAATTGTTCATCATGAACTTAATCACTTCTGTCACTTGAGCAAATCTCTGTAGTCTTTGGTTCCTGTAAAGGTACACTGGCACTATCCCCCACCTCTTCTTCTGCTGCATTGATGACCGTATCGGCACTGCCTCGTGCTCCCACGACGAGCTTGAACAGTTCATCAACTTTACTAACACATTTCACCCCAACCTCAAATTCACCTGGACCATCTCTGATACCTCTCTCTCCTTCCTGGGCCTCT
>NC_063333.1:117549007-117571781 GCF_021869965.1 Rhincodon typus | reverse complement strand
AGTCGCAAACCATTTCAACTCCCCCTCCCATTCCGCAGACGACATGTCCATCCTGGGCCTCCTGCAGTGCCACAACGATGCCACCCGAAGGTTGAAGGAACAGCATCTCCTATTTCGCTTGGAAACCCTGGAGCCCAATGGTATCAATGTGGACTTCACAAGCTTCAAAATCTCCCCTCCCCCGACTGCATCCCAAAACCAGCCCAGCTCGTACTCGCCTCCCTAACCTGTCCTCCCACCTATCCACTCCTCCCACCTCAAGCCCCACCCCCATCTCCTACCTACTTGCCTCATCCCACCTCCTTGACCTGTCCGTCCTCCCTGGACCGACCTATCCCCTCTCTAACTCACCTTTACTGGCTCCAACCCCACCTCCTTGACCTGTCTGTCTCCTCTCCACCTATCTTCTCCTTTATCCATCTTCTATCCCCTCCCCCATTTCTGATGAAGGGTCTAGACCCGAAACGTCAGCTTTCCTGCTCCTCTGATGCTGCTTGGCCTGCTGTGTTCATCCAGCTCTACACCTTGTTATCTCAGATTCTCCAGCATCGGCAGTTCCTACTATCTCTGTAACAATTTTAACCCCACTGCAAAGCCTCTTCTAAGGATGCCTACCTTGAAGAAGTTACCCTCCTCCCTCCGGAAAGACCTCAGTGGATCTCTCTCCCACTGCGACCCTCCTGTAATCTCTTCGGCCCTGAAACTGCTCGACCACGTCCTGAAGCAAACCAGGTACTACAGCCACATTGCCTTTCTGAGTACCTGCCTACGGAACCGGATCATCCCCAATGGACTACAGTCTACATTTAGGCCTTCCCAATTTGGCCCCAACCGCGACGACTGCTACATTCATAACATTGATATCCTTCAAAAACGTTTCTCCCTAAGACTCCTCAAACATACACTTGCAGCAATGCAGCGGCATCTCCGGGTACTACAATCAAGCCTACCCCAGCTCAGAGCCTCCCTCTCCCAGACCTGCAAAGGACCCCTCCTGTTTTTCATTCTTTGCAGGATCCACAACCTGAACTCACGATTCTACTCGGCTTTACTGAAAACAGTAAATACAGCAAACTTACTGGTGCCTGCCACCCAACACAGGCCTCCTCCACCCCCAAATCCCCAACTCTACCCAGGACCTTCCCCACAATGTGCCCGCCGCCATTGGCCATGTGGCCACTTTCGGAGCACCAACGAATTCCACGGATGATGTCACATCCGTCCCTGCCAGGTACGCCACTTCTGGTAAGTGAACGCCATCGACACCCCTGCTGATGCCATCGCCTCCGTTTCCGAGGCCAACACCACAGACATCGAGGACGCCGCTGCCGCCGCCAACGTCCAAGATTTACTGGCCAATGTCTCTCCACCCACTGCCGACATTGCTCCGCCCACCGCTGATGTCGCTTCGCCCACAGCCGACGTCGCTCCGCCCACCGCCTCTACAGCCAGCAGCTCCAGAGGAGACAGTAGCACCCACCCTGCCGGGCCTTCACCATCCCCCCAGACCTCCCCCACACTGAGGGTGAATGGTCAGTCCTCAGTAAAGGGCTCACCTTTGTCCCCCTCCACCCTAACATCAATGAATACAACTCACACTTGGACATTGAACAGTTTTTCCGCAGCCTCCGCCTCCGCGCTTACTTCTTTAATCGTGAGCCTAACCCTCCCTCTACTGACTCCTTCTCCTGCCTCCAACACACCCCCTCCTCCTGGACACCACCCCAAGGCCTCCTACCCTCCTTCGACCTCTTCATCTCCAATTGCCATTGCGACATCAATCGCCTCAACCTCTCCCCCACAGAACGTGCAGCCCTCCGCTCCATCCCCAACCTCACCATGAAACCTGCAGACAAAGGAGGCGCAGTTGCAGTATGGCACACTGACCTCTACATCGCCGAGGCCAGGCGCCAACTCTCCGATACCTCCTCCACCTCCTTGATCATGACCCCAACCCTAACCACCAAAACATCATCTACCAAACCATCCACAACCTCATCACCTCAGGTGACCTCCCACCCACAGCCTCCAACCTCATCTTTCCCCAACCCCGCACCGCCCGTTTCTATCTCCTTCTCAAAATCCACTAACCTGACTGCCCTGGTTGACCCATTGTCTCCGCCTGCTCCTGCCCCACCGAACTCATCTCCACTTATCTCGACTCCATCTTCTCCCCCTTGGTCCAGGAACTCCCCACCTACGTCTGTGACATCACCTAAAAGCCCTCCGCTTCTTCCTGTCCTGCCGGCCCGACCAGTCCCCCTCCACTAACACCCTCATCCGCTTAGCTGAACTCGTCCTCACGCTTAACAACTTCTCCTTCAATTCCTCCCACTTCCTACAGACAAAGGGGGTGGCCATGGGTACCCGCATGGGCCCAAGCTATGCCTGCCTCTTTGTAAGATACGTGGAACAATCCCTCTTCTGAAGCTACACTGGCCCTATCCCCCACCTCTTCCTCCGTTACATTGATGACTGTATCGGCGCTGCCTCATGCTCCCACGAAGAGCTCAAACAGTTCATCCACTTCACTAACACCTTCCACCCCAACCTTAAGTTCACCTGGACCATCTCCGATACCTCTCTATCCTTCCTGGACCTCTCTATTTCCATCTCTGGCAACCATCTGGAAACCGATATCCATTTCAAACCTACCGACTCCCACAGCTACCTAGAGTACACCTCCTCTCACCCACCTTCCTGCAAAAATGCCATCCCCTATTCCCAACTCCTTCGCCTCTGCCACATCTGCTCCCAGGATGAGGCATTCCATTCCCGGACATCCCAGATGTCCTCGTATTTCAAGGACCGCAACTTCTCCTTCACAGTGGTCGAAAACGCCCTCGACCGTGTCTCTCGCATTTCCCGCAATTCATCCCTCACACCCCTTCCCTGCAATAACAAAAAAAAACAGAATCCCCCTCGTCCTCACGTACCACCCCACCAACCTCCAGATCCAGCGCATCATCCTCCGACACTGCCGCCATCTGCAATCCAACCCCACCACCAAAGACATTTTTCCCCCCGTCACCCTTATCTGCTTTCCGGAGGGACCACTCTCTCCATGACTCCCTTGTCAGCTCCACACTCCCTACCAGCCCCACCACCCCCGGCACTTTGCCCTGCAACCGCAGGAAGTGCTACACCTGCCCCTACACCTCACCCCATCCCAGGCCCTAAGAAGACATTCCACATCATACAGATGTTCACCTGCACATCTGCTAATGTGGTATACTGCATCCGCTGTTCCCGTTGTGGCCTCCTCTACATCGGGGAAACCTCCCACTCCTTGAACGACATGTCCATCCTGGGCCTCCTGCAGTGCCACAACGATGCCACCTGAAGGTTGCAGGAACTGCATCTCATATTTCGCTTGGAACCCCTGCAGCCCAATGGTATCAATGTGGACTTCACAAGCTTCAAAATCTCCCCTCCCCCAACTGCATCCCAAAACCAGCCCAGCTCATACCCACCTCCCTAACCTGTCCTCCCACCTATCCACTCCTCCCACCTCAAGCCCCACTCCCATCTCCTCCCTACTAGCCTCATCCCACCTCCTGACCAGTCCATCCTCCCTGGACCAACCTATCCCCTCCCTAACTCACCTTTACTGGCTCCAACCCTGCCTCCTTGACCTGTCTGTCTCCTCTCCACCTATCTTCTCCTTTATCCATCTTCTTTCCGCCTCCCCCTTTCTTCCTATTTATTTCAGAATCCCCTTTCCCTCCCCCATTTCTGAAGAAGGCTCTAGACCTGAAACATCAGCTTTCCTGCTCCTCTGATGCGGCTTGGCCTGCTGTGTTCATCCAGCTCTACACCTTGTTATTACAAATAAGGACTCTCCTGTTTAAGATATAGATAAGTAACAACTTTTTTGAGACGTCTATTGGTTTGTAAAATTCTCTTTCCCAGAGAACAGTGGAGGTAGGACAATTTAATATTTTTAAGCCTGAGATTATTAGATTCTTGATTGATGAGAAAGTCAAAGAATACAGGGGATAGGGAGGAGTACAGATTTGAGGCCACAATCAGCCATGACTTATTCTTCTAAAGGATTTGTATATTCATTAAACAAACACTTGAAGGCTAGAGTCTATTTATTGTCAAGTTATTAGCTAAGAATTAGGGCACATGCTAGAAGAAGGTAACAGAATAGAAAATGTGTTCTAAGGAACATAGGAAATAGGGACAGGAGTAGGCCATTCATCCCTTTGAGCCCACTCCTCCATTCAAAATGATCCTCTATCTCAATGCCATGCTCCCTTTCTCTCCCATATCCCCTGACACCTTTGGCTGCTAGAAATCTATTTCTTTCTTGAACACATTCAGAGCTTGATCTCCACAGTCTTCTGTGGTAGAGAATTCCACAGGTTCACCACCCACTGAGAAAGGAAATTTTTCCTCATCACAGTCTGAAATGTCCTACCCCCTCAACCTGAGACTGTGAATCCTTGTTCTGAACTCTTCTGGCCAGGGGAAAACATCATCATTGCGTCCAGTCTGTTCAGCCATGTCAAATTTTATATGATTCAATGAGAACCTCTCTTATTCTTCTAAATTCCAGTAAACACAGGCCCAGTTGACTCAATCTCTCCTCATTTAACAAACTTGCTGTCGCAGGAATTTCCTGCATTTCCTCCTTGGCAGGTGTACATTTTCTTCAGTAAGGAGACCAAAACTGCACACAATACTTTGAGTATGGTGTCATCAGCTTTACAGTTGCAGTAAGACTTTCTTGCTCCTATACTGAAACCCTCTTGCAATGAAGACCAACATACCATTTGTTTTCCTAATTGTTTGGCTGCAACAGTGAGCTTGCTTTTAATGACCAATGTATAAAGAGATCTAGGTCCCTTTTCACATCCTTATCTATCACCATTTACATAATATTCTGCCATTCTGCTTTTATTACAAAGACAATCTGACAGTAAACACTTATTTTCCAAATGTAACTCTTACTTGTCCAAAGTACTCTTAAGATAAAATTGCAGAATTTTAGATTTTTTTTTCCAGGTTTGGATGAGGTTTTGCGTTTTTGTGAGTTATTTTTTCAGAATGATAGCTGGATATGTTTGCTCATTTTAAACCATTTGCTAATTATCTTTACATCCATACGTTTTTCATTTAGTAAGTCTTTTTCTGGCAATCTGCTTGTTATTTCTTTGCTAGCACAAGAAACTTAGCTGACCTAAGTGGGTGGCATGGTGGCTCAGTGGTTAGCCCTACTGCCCCACAGCACCAAGGACCTGGGTTCAATTCCAGCCTTGGGTGACCATTTGTATGGAGACTGCACATTCACTCCGCGTCTGCGTGGGTTTCCAACTCGTCCTCTGGTTTCCTCCCACAGTCCAGAGATGTTCAGGTTAGGTAGATTGGCTATGCTACATTGCCCATAGTGTGTAGGGATGTGTCAGTCAGGTGAATTCGCCATGGAAAGTGCAGGATTACAGGGATAGTGGAGGCAAGTCAGCGTGGACTTGTTGGGCTGAATGGTCTGTTTCCAAACTGTAGGTTTTCAAAAACAACCTGTTTCTGATACAGAGGTATATACAGTCATAAATACAGACACATATTTGAAAACATCACCTCTCTTTCATATTCAAATGTTATTGTGGTCAGTAGAGAAGTGGGACAAGGAAATAAATCAGTCCACGCCTCCCAACTGGGTCATAGCAGTAGGAACTTTAGAATAGGGCATAAAATAATAAACCTAGTATTTATGTGGAAATTTTGGAGGACAAGAGAGAAAACTGAAAAGGTAAGAGGTTGTTGACTTGCTCACTGAGCTGGCTTGTTTTTGTTCAGACGTTCCAAGCGGAGTAGAATAACATTGCTTCATCGGAGGCTCCACTGATAATGTCACCTAGCATGATGACGAAACGTCTGAACAAAAACAAGCCAGCTCGGCGAGCAAGTCAACAACCTCATCCACAATCCGAGCTACAGATCTTTGCCAATACTTTAAACTGAAAAGGTATATTTGTGGGAATAAGATCGGTGGGAGGGAAAAAAACAGAGATGAAAAATAGTTTGAAGGCCAAAGGTGACAGGCAATGAACATATTAATTAAGTAAATCTTTCTTATTATATCCTGTCCAGCTTTGACAGAGAAGAGCCTGTGGAATTAAGATTGAACTTGCTTGAATAAAGTGATATTTCTAAATGTTTAACGCCTATAAGATTTCTACCTGTATTAAAAACTTGCGAGGAGTGTATCACCACAGTGAGTCAGAAACTGGGCTTTTAGGAACACCGCTCCCTCTCCATTGTTGGTAAAAATATGGTCATCAGGTGTGAGGTACTCTCTCTGTTGCTGTCTGTGGCACAGGTCTAGCCCATTGCCCGAATCTGCACTGTTGCAGTCACCCGAGCCATCTTCCGTTTCATCTGGAGATCTAAGATGGACCGTATCCGCAGTGTACAGAGCTATGGATAAGGGGAGGAAGAACATATCCAACACTGCCCTCATCCTGATGACCACCTTTGCATGCTGCTGCATTAAGCTGTGCATAGACCCTCAGTACACAAACACCAAGTGTCAATATGTTCTGAGGATCTACCTTTCCGTGGTATTATGAAGGACGGGACTAACCTCAGCACCACGGAATGCTCCAGGTAGTTCTGAATCACCTGTCCTACGTGGAGAAATTTGCATAGAAAAACACCTTTGGCCACAAGTCCATTAGGAAGTAGTCAGCATGAAGCATCCTCAAAATCCTGCGAGAAAAGGGGACGGTGGATCCTGTCACAACAGGATCCCTATTCCCTGAACAGACTGACAAAGTCATTGGGCAGACTACCTCATCGTCAGAACTCTCCAACAAACACCAAGACATCACTTGGCTGGTGGTGAGAAGGGCACTAACAGTGAGATCCTTTATGTACATCCAGACTCTCTGTGCCACCACAAGCTGCCTTCAAAGTGGCTGTGGTGGGGATAGAGATTGTTACACATCTCTGCCTGGAATGTGCCTTTACAAAGGAAGTCTGGAGAGAGAAGCAGTGGTTCTTATTGAGGTTTGTCCTGAGCAGCTCCGTGACGCAGGACATGTGCTCTACAGTCTATTCGCCGTGATGCACGAGACAAAAATCGATTGCATCTGGAGGACCATCAACTCAATGAAAGATACTTCTTGGTCAGCCCAAAACTTGTTGGTCTTCCAGAGCAAGGAGTTGACCTTGATCAACTGTTGCAGACTGGCACAATCCAAGCTCCAGGACTACGTGCTGAGGGACGCACTAAAGCTTGGGGCAGCTGCTGTCAAGGCGCAGTGAGGAAAAAAACACTGTCTAAGGTCTTTCTGCCAAAGTTAAATGGGGGTCTGTTCAGTTATCGGAACTTCCCAGTGCCTCAAATATATGTAAACATAGGCTTGTACAAGTAAGAAATACCTTGGGTTTGTTTGCTGGATAATGCCAAAATCCAATGTTTGTTTGTTTCTCCATATGCTACTGTACAGAGCCGAACTGCTTTGCTGACTATGTATGTGTATAAACATATTTTATGAATAAAGTGTATTTTTGAATTTAAAAAAAAATTAAAGTCCCTAGACTCATTTCTGGTTTTGGGATGGTATTGAGGCTTCCATCAATGTCAGAAAAGAGATTTTTATTTAACATTTTCATTAGATTCAAGGATTAGTGTATAAGTCCTGATGATGGCATATTGTTTATGGCTGAGTTTTAGAAGAAGTATCATTAACCTTACATTTATATAATTGGAGAGTTTTGGTGGTGCATCCAAGATCCTATTCTGGCTGGCCAAACCAACTATCAGTTTTTCCTTTCCAGAAGAAATTTCAACCCACTGCTTGTTCCTTGGCTATATCAGTTTGGAATCTTGAAAGCTCATGTGATACAAATACAGTTCTTCTTTCTTAACAGTCACTTGTGAATATTCTAACATTCAAAGTTCCAAAAGGTTTCCGTTCTTTCACCACAAAGATGGTGATCCTATAAAGTGTGGATACTTAGCCAGAAGAAGGTGAGGCAGCCTATATTTAAGGATCCTTTTTCCAGCAACCCCAACCCGCACTGCACTGCATTACACCCTCCTCCTCACTGTAAGGCTAAGCAGAAAGTTTCTTGTACAGAACTGCTGAGTACCAGAGGTACTGCTTAAAGGCAACTCAATCTCAACATTGACAACTAACAATATTTAGTTATCTCTCACCTGTGTGCATATTTTTGACTAAGGATTTACAAGTTCACAGCCCTGTCACCATCATCACAAGATTTGGCAATGGATGCTGGCAGAAGTCTGTCAGTGATTTTGTTTAATGTGGATGCCATCATTGTTCACATGATTTTGATAGGTTAGTGTCCAACCATGATAAATGAGCTACCTTTTCAAAGCAATGATCTCAATCAATGAGATACATAGACTTCTTTCATCTATTCTGCTGCTGAGAACTCCTCGATCCATGCTCTGTGTAGCACCTCCCCTGACCTTGCTGCCAAAGATGACACCATCAGAAGCAACAAGCTCCCAACAGCATTGTTCAAGGGATCATCACAGTGCACAAGCATCCCCACTCACCTGGAGTTTGTGACCAACATAACGAGTTCCTTTAGGTATTGTGGTGATGAAGGGTGACAATGTTGAACACACGCGATTCAGTAAATTCTCTGAAGGTGAATCAGCTTTAATTTGATATATTACTCTTTCAGAAATTCCTTGCTCAGTGAACAGAAATGATTGTTGTATCTCTCAAATAATTCATCTTACATATTAAAGGAGATTGAGTAGTCATCCTCAACAATGAAATGCCATTCTTCATTGTGTGTGAATAAATTGACTTCTACAGTATGCTGTGGTCTGAGCAGTACTTCAGTAATTATCATTACCTCTTTCTGCAGAGGAGTATTTTACATTTCTGGTTTATACTGCATGTAGACAACATTCTGTCTTTGTAAATGCCCATCGAATACACTCTCAACATACACTTCTCTATTCCAATGTGGCCATTATGAATATTCTGAATTTTTTTCTTCATTGTTTTGGTGATGATTATTCACAACCAGGCCAATGAAACACCATCTTCCAGTGAGGTGCCTTCTTGAATAGACCAGTACTGACATATTGGTCAGTGTTTCCTATATCTTATCAGGTTATCCTTGATCACTTGCTAAAAGACTTTCTGTAACTCTTCATCATTGCTAGTCTTATCTCTAATTTGACTCAGTTTTTGTAGCGCTCCATCTACGAAGTAATGGATCTTTATACCTAGATCTTTTATCTCGTGTTTTTCCTGTGTCAACAACTGATCTAAGGCGTCTGCCAGCACCGTTTCTCCCCTCACGTTGTATTTCAGAATGAAATTGTTACTGTGAAGCCTCAGTTGTACCCCTAGATCTTGCTGGTGCTCTCTACAGATTTTTCTTGTACGTTTGCTGTAATCAATGTGATCACCCTCCATTATGAACTTTCTCCCAGAGAGCTATTTAAGAAATTTTTCACATCCATACAGAGATATCAAAAGGTCTGTTTATATGACGACATATCTGGTCTCAGCTCATGTCGGAGGTTTGAAGCAAATTCTCTCCCTTCTTGTACCAGGGTTATTCAGTCCTTTTCATGAGGCATCCACTTGCAGTATGACAGATTGCTCTCTAGTGTAGTATAACAGACTTGTATCCTTCTACTTCTGTAAGTTTGTTGAATCTTGTCCTGTGAGTCTACCACTGACACTCAATTTCTTCTCTCATTGACTCCCAGGCTGTATGTTGATACGTGCCAAGTTAAAGAACACATGTTCTGGATTCATCAGGGAAACTTCTCAAATCTTTCTTCCATCTTGGAGCTTCCATCAGAGTCAGCTGTAGCTGAATGGGTACCATTCCAAAGAACTAAGACTTTGTTCCCATTTGTCTGCGTTTAGCTTGAGTTCAGCATTCCTAAAGTCATATAGATGACAGTCATGATCATCTCCATGTACATCACGGATTTGAATATCATCAGTCATGCTGACCATTCCTTTTCATTTCTCTGCATCTCCCACCTATTTTGTGCTGGAAAATATCCTGTCTCACTTTAAGGCCGTTAAAGATGTTTGTACTGACCAAAAGGTGTACTGAATGTTGTCAACAAAAAAGATTCCTGTTTCAGTAATAATTTCTGGTATCAAGCTTGCCTTAAATGTATGTCCACGCCAGCAATGGAATAAGGTAATGATTCTTCTTTATTGTTTCATAGAATCATAGAATCCCTACAGTGTGGAAGCAGGCCATTTGGCCCATTGAGTTTATACTGACCCTCCGAACAGCATCCTGCCCAGACCCATCCCCTACCTTATCCCTATAACCCTGCATTTCCCATGACTAACCCACCTAACCTGCCCATCCCTGGACACAATGGGGCAATTTAACATGGCTAATCCACCTAACCTGCACATCTTTGGACTGTGGGAGGAAACTGAAGCACCCAGAGGAAACCCATACAGACATAGGGAGAATGTAAAAAATCCACACAGACAGTCGCCGGAGGGTGGAATCGAACCCAGGTCCCTGTTGCTGTGAGTCACTGTGCTGCCCTGTTTGATCAAGATCTTTGGATCAACTCAAATCTGTAGTTGTCAAACTTGGCTTCTCTTCTTTACCACTTTGGAATTTACTCAATTTGTAGGCTCTATGACTCTGGCAATCACTTTCTTCCACCTCTTGAAGCTTCCTTTCAAGCTTTTGTTTTATTTCAATTGGTACCTTTCGTGAGGAATTCACACTTCTTTTGCTGAATCATTACTGAAATACTCAAAATTCTTCAAAGCATCCGAGTGACTTAGAAAACACTCTGGAAACATTTGTACAAGATATTCCTTGTTTCTGAGTGGCTGGTACTTTTTAATTGATGTATTACCTTCAACTCTCAAAACACCCTTTTTGCGTCATGGTTTGGTGATGTAAGCTGCAGTTCGTTGCAACTGTTCAACCCTGCTATAGCAGAACCATTCATTCACTGACATAGAACATAGTTACAGTACGACATTTTTATCCTTCGTGTATCTCTTCCATTTGAGCTGTTCCTAGCTGTCAAATATTAGCTCCTCTGTGTTACTTGCATGATGTCGCTCGGTTTCAGGTCACCTTTCCTTGGATAACCATTCTCCTGAATTTTCAGAAAAGTCTTCTGGTACAGTCTGAGAAGAATGTTGTTACTTTATGTTTCCGTATTAAACTTCAGCTTCAGATTTATGGTTGTTGGCTTGTTTCTCACCCTCTTCCTGATATGAAAAGTTGTCTTGACTTTCTTTGCTGTGGAAACTGTTTCACTTCTTTGGCTCTGAAGTTAGAGTCCATTCATCAGTCAAATATCGCAGGAAAGAAGCTATTCTTGAACCCATTGGTACACATGTTCAAGCTTCTGGATCTTCTTGAACACAGTATTCCAAAAGTGGCCTCACCAATGTCCTGTACAGCCGCAACATGACATCTCAACTCTTATACTCAATGCACTGACCAATGAAGACAAGTGTGCCAAATGCCTTTTTCACTGCCTTGTGTAACTGGAACTCCACTTTCAAGGAACTATCAACCTGCATCCCCTGGTCCCTCTGTTTGACAACCCTCCTCACGGCCCTACCATTAACTGTGTAAGTCCTGCCCTGGTTTTGTCTTACCAATATGCAACCCTTCACATTTATCTAAATTCCATCTGCTATTCCCCAGCCCATTGGCCCATCTGATTCAGGTTCCAATGTACGCTGAGATAACCTTCTTCACTGTCCACGACACCACCAATTTTTATGAATGGTGGCTATTAATACAGAAAAATATCCATTGAGCTAACTTTTTCCTGTGGTCTTAAATATTCTGAATAGATGGTATGCTGTGGAAAGTACAGGACAATTCTTTTGATAAGTGGAGAAACTAAAATCTCAAACTTAACAGACATACATGTAATTCACCACACCTCAATATGTATGTCTTTTTAATACTAACAAATAGGTGTCATCTGCATTAGTCAAACTACATGGAAAAGTAGTACAATCGAAAGGTAGTTCATGTTTATAATGTACTTTCCTCAAGAAACAGCAGCCATACTGGTGTTACCTAAACGTTTTACATTAAGTTGAAGGAACACTGCTCAGACATCAGCTCATCACCTAAGGTATTTGCTGACCAACATTTAGTCTCATTTCAAGTTAGCTTCAATAATTTTACTCACTGAGAGCTTGATAATAGGTTCACTGTTGAATCAGGAGAATCCAGGAGTGATTAGGTAGTTTGTCAGAATCAAAGATAACTTTTTTCCCATGCCGGTGGTGTGGGTCCTGAGATGACTATACTAAGAGTGGATCCGTAAACCATTCCACTGATGAGGAAAGTGGTGTTTGATGAAGCAATGGATGGAATGCTCAGGGTTTTCACACGTCTTTTCCAGTGTTTGCACTTGACTTCCCTTTGGGCCTGTTGGGAGATGTCTCAACGTTTGCCACCTTCACAGGTGTTTCTTCTCCGGTTTGGGTGGTCATGACTAGAGATTCCAATAAGTCAGTGGGAATATTGGAATTTTTCAGAAAGGCTTTCAGAAGGTCTTTGAAGCAATTTATCTGCCCTTCTGGTAGCTGCTTGCCAAGACAGAGCTCAAAGCAGAGTTTGTTTTGGAAGTCTCGTGTCAGGACATGCAGACCACGTTATTCCTTGGCCCAGAAATCTGGGTTCAAGTCTCACCTCAGAATGTAATGTCATGCATTACAGGTCCACACAGGTCGATTTTTTTAAAAAAAGTTAAAGATGTGCCTACACGATACAACGCCAACTACAGTTTGGAAAGAAGACTCCGATTTCACAGCGACAGTTCGGGGGATGAGCTTAACGGTTTTACGCGATGACATCGGTACGTGCCAGAGACGCTGTTGGAGAAAGAAAGGGTATGCGCGCGCAAGTAGGTGCTTGCTTGCGGGATTGAGTCCGTTCGACAACAATCGGAGGAAGACTACGTTAACGGTCCGACCTTCTCGGAACACTTTCGAATTCCAATTGGAACGACGCAGGGAGCAGCTCGTGCCGGGATTCGGCGCCGCGAGTTCCCATCGCAGAGAAAGAGAAAAACTACAAGCAGGGAGAATGAGCAGAAGTTACAAGTCCACCACGCTGAAGTGTTTGGATAGGGTGGCGGTGGAAGTGAAGAGTAAGGTGAGCGGGTGAAAATTACACAATAAAAGCCTAGACTGCAGGTCGTGGGGAATGGGTCTTCCTTCACTCGGAGCCAGCGGCTTTAAATGGGCGCAACTTGTTTAATGTTTACTGCACGACTACGCTGTGGATCCTGCTCCCTTACCTCCACCACCTCCTCCTCCCCCCCACCCCCCACCCCCCACCTCCCACCTTTCCTATTTAAAAGTGGAGCGCAACATGTAGGTGTAAACTGAATGGGACACGGAGAATAGGTTACTTTCAGAATTTTTTTTGGAAATTTCTTGCTTCGATTTTCTTTTTCTTTTTTTTAAATTGAAGGAATGAAATATTCCGGCCCGTTGATATGAGCCAGTGGTTTCGTTTTTTTTTCGTCTCTGGCGCGTAATAAAAGGTTCAAGGCCAACATCTGGAACGTGGTTCACAAACAGAAGTTGCTGGTGAGACTCAGCGGGTCCGGTGGCATTTGTGCAGAGAAAGCAGATTTAACGTTTCGGGTCCTTTGACTCTTTCACCCACTTGTGCTTCTTGCCTTCTCCCTCGCAGTCTGGAAAGGTGCTGGAACTGGCATGATTTGGCCAATAAGCACAGGCGCTTAAACCCAGCTGCTGGAGAATTGCTGCCTTTCCAACACATTATGAAGCATTGTCATTCTGTATATAATTATCACTATTTGACATTTCTCGGAATCTGTTTGCGTGGGATCAGATCAGGAAAGGGAAATTAGATACAAGAGGAGTTTTTATGTTTTGTGAGTTGGTATTCATTGGTATTCATCAAAGCAGTTCAAGCGTGTAAGTGAATTACCACACCATTTTGATTGATTTGATGTGCTATCTGAGATTGTGATTTTAATAAAATGCGCTGGATGGAAGATTTTGCTGAAAGTTGTATTTGGACAATGGATGCAGCCTATGGGTTTGAACATCGTTGCCACTGAGACTGATTCAATGAAAATAATGTGAAATATGTGACCACCTAGAACAGAAATAGCATTCATTGCCTGGTAGACAACTCAACATCCAAAGTCAAAAAGACAGCATCCCAACAGCTGGGAAGCCCAAAAACAAACCTGGAGAACAAAGGGACAAATGGTGAGAAGAGAGAGCCCATTAAATCTGACAGTATGTTGACCATCATGACATTTAAAGATCTTTTGAAGCCACAAGGCATTTGTAGACCAAGGTCAAATGGACAAGATTTCTTTCATTCCCAGGATGAAAATCCTTCCAAGGGATGTAATTGCTGGAAAGAACATTTTCAATAACTCCTTTCCTGTCAGATGATACTCAAGGCTATTTCCCCCAAGCCATCCCCCAAAAGTCAGAAAAGAAACCATGGTAACTGTCTTCCAGAAGGGAGATGACTTCTGCTGCGGAATCTATCAAGCTATTTTCCTCTTGCTATACAGGGAACATTCTGACTCATTTACCTGAATTGTCTTACTTCCTGTGGCTTTAAATCTTCCACAGAAGCTTCTGGTCTTTGTTTTTGATTTGTCCGGTAACAAAATGTCAGGAACTCTACATTGCATTCATCCAAGGACTTAGCCTGCGTCTTGCAATTTACTGAGTTATGACTCTCCAAAGATTTTGATGTCAAGAAACTTCTTCACAATCCTGAAATCACTTCATGGTGATTGACTGCGACAGACTTGAGAATCTGGCCCATTGTCAAGCAAGGCTGTATGATAGACTGTAAATCATGTGGGGACTAACTAACAGTGCAATTCCCCTCATCTAAGATCAGCTGCCATCTTGTGTGAAATAAAGAAACTTCTTTAATCCAAGCCACAGCTAAACTGACTCCCATGAACATAACTTGAAGGTTGCAGAAGAGTGCACTGTCATTTCTCATAATATGCCAGATTTACAAGCCAGTCTTCAATTCATACACATGCTCTGCCTAATCTTGATGGTTGCCAAAACAAAACTCTTAGCAATCTAAACCTGGTAAGTCAAATATTCCAACTTCTATATATGTTGAAGAGGTGATACTGGAATACAGTGATACACTTTCCATACATTTGCAACCATCTGTTTTGCAAGGCCACCATTGATGATGAGATCCAACATAGAATCAGCTGCAGCAGCTCGGCCTTCTCCATGCCATGGTGGAAGTTTTAAGCCACAGTGTCTTTTTCCAACAAAATTCCTAGTATACAGCTCAATTGTTCTTACACTCCTGTAATTTGCGAAACCAGGACTGTGTGTCATTGACACATAGGAGCACTGGAGAAATTCCTCGGTCAGTGTCTGGGCCACATCCTTTGATTCAATGGGAAGACTATCGAACAAGTGCTAGTGCCTTTGTTGAAGACAACTCCACAAACATTCAGGTAAATTCCTGTAAAATCAGCAATGATGTGGTGGATACACTTTTCTGATTGCCAAAAAACATCTCTCAATAGAGATAACAAGATCAGCAGATGCTGGAGTCCGAGACATTGCAATGTGAGCTGGAAGAACACAGCAGGGCAGGCAGTATCAGAGGAGCAGGAAAGTTGACGTTTCACGAAGGGTCCTGACCTGATACGCCAACTTTCCTACTCTTCTGCTGCCTGGCCTGCAGTGTTCCTCCAGCTCCAAACTGTTGTCTCTCTCATTAGATGCTGTTTCTCAAATTTCATGGTCATGCTTTTAGGGGGCAATAAAGGAAGCACCACAAAAAAATTCTAAAGCTCTCTTTAAATGCAGCAACATCAATCTTAATAACTGGAAGGACCTTATTTCTGGTCATTCAAAATGGCAACAATATATCTATCGAGCTGCATCATGACTTAAGTCCAAACGCCTTAATACTAAAGCAGAATGGTGACAGCACTGTAGACCTGTAGGATGCCTCGCTCCGTGTATCCTATGACTCACAGGTCAAGAATTGGCCTGTAGAGTCACATGAAATCCAAGGCAGAAACTCAACCCTGAATAGATGTCGCCTTTGAATGAAGGGACAGCTGACAACAAGAACATGTGTGATGAGACCACTGAGCAAACTTAACCAATTCTTGGCGAGTTGCTGCCTTTCTCTTTCTACATAAGGAAGCCCATCATTATCTGACTTTTCCCAGATCTGTTTGAATCCATCCAGTCAAGTCTTCACCCTTGCTACACCACAAAATGGCTTTAGCAAAGGTATAGGTGATGCCCTTCAGTATGAGCATAGTAAACTATCCCTCATTCCTTTTGCCATGCTTTCAGCCTTTGAAATGATTGACTGCACCATCTTTGAATGCTTCCTATGTCATTCAGTTGAGAGGAAATGTCCTTGATTGATTCTATTTCAATTCATCCAGGTTGTAACCCCTGCAGTAGCTTCTCTTTGTGCTCCCAGACTCTTGCCTCTGGAATACTAAAGGGTCAGTCCTTTTGCCTCCTTTTTCCCCTGTATGTGCTGTTGCTAAAACACAATGTCAGATATGCGTTTATGCCAATGACATCAATTCTTCCTTGTCACCACCTGTATCAACTCTGGCACTACCTCGTACTGTTTGTTTAATAGCCAATACAGGATGAGCGTTCGTTTCTAGTAATTACTTAGAAAAACCAATGCAATTTCCTTTGGTTTCCTTCACCTATGTAATGATCTCTTGGCTGGCTTCCAGTCTCATATTCCCTATAAAATGGAAATCCAAAGATTTGCTATCCCATTCTAACTCACAGAGTTACATTAACTCTCAGTCTGGCAATGCCTCAGTTTTTAAAAGAAAATCCCAGTGTTTCGTTTTTACTTTGGATCTCTGCATTCCCCTAGTTCTCACTCTTGCGCATTCTAGATTATAGTCAGTGGCAGCCATGTCCTTAGTTGCTTAGACCCTAATTTCTCAAATTCCTTCCCTGAACTGTTTTGCCTCTTTATCTCTTAAACATACTACTTTATCATTCTTTTGGTCACCTAACTTGGTATTTCATTGCAAGGAATCATGTCAAATTTTGTTTGAGAACGTTGCTGTGAAGTGCCACAGGATGTTTTACCAGATGAAAAGCATTATATCAGTGCAAGTTGTAAATGTTTGAGATTCCTTTCTGGTTTACAATTGATGGATAGAAGCATCAAATACTAATATCACAGTGTATGCTGTATTTTGTATTTTCCTTCCTATCTGCAGTCTGCCAGTCCCATTTGATGGAAAGTGCAAGTTGATTCAGGATTCTTAGTTACAAATATGTTCAGATAAATTTCAGGAATCTGCTTAGGGGCTAAATTGAGCTGTGGTATTATGGAATCTGTTCTATTTAAGCTGCAGGGTGGATTCCACCACATCATCAGTGACACCACAAAGCAGCTTTTGGCAAGTAATGTTCAGTACAGATAGTAACATGCAAAAGTCATTGTTCACATGTTGTTCAGCCCAAGAACCTTCCTGTAGGGCTAATTGGTCACTGAGTCACGACGTCCTGGGTACCCATATCTGCTACGAAGGCATCTGCAAGCGAGATATGTGACTTTTAGATGCTGTTTGGAAGGGCACTGGAAGGGAGTAGATATAAAAAATTCAACTGGCCCAGGGATATCAGGCCAGTGAGTCGTGCTCTTTCTCAGTCCACTGTTTTCCTTTGCAATAGGTACGGCAGAGATTGCCATGCCAAAGTGGAGCTTCTGAACCACATCATACAATGCTTAAGAGTTCAGCACCACAGCTTAAACTATCCTCTTATGAAACGAAGGTTACCCCTGCCAGAATTATGTTCAACCTATCCATGCTGAAAAATGAGTGATTGGCCCAGTCTGCTATGATTCCATTTTATTTTGCTGGTTGTGCAGGAAGAGGATTAGCACTTGAAGTGGAGCTCTCCACTGAAGGTGGGAGAATGCTTATTTTGCATTATATAATCTTTAATTGTTAAATAAACAGCACTCTATAAATTTTCAACTTTGGTTTTATTCTGCACTTCATATTCATGCTATAAGTCTGACTTTGCTGTCGTGAACTACGTATTATTGTGGTACTGTGTTTAGGACTAGTTATTGGGTATTGATTTCAGCACTGGAAGACCGTTTTTTTTGTTTAGAGTAGTTTTAAGTTTGCTAACTAGCGCTATGATTCACTGTTCAGAACCCTATTTAAAGTGTTTCATTTTCTGCAAACTGTTAAGATTATTTAGTTTTTATATTTTAAGAAATCCCTTTTATTGTCTCGTTTCCTGCTACACTGCTTCATTTCATAACCAGTGTCATTTTTGAGTCTTGAAGTGGCTGTGTTGGAAGCAAAGAGAGCCACATGTTAGAACTAGCTAGGGGGAGTCTGACTTCAGATTAGCACTTGGGCCAGTACCGAGTGATGGCCCTTATTTTCTGGAATGTGTCTTTCTTGACAAGATTTCTGCCAAACATGACTGTCTGCCTGCAACAGTCAAGTAGTTCTCAACACTTATAAACATAATTGGGCTGTTCAACTCATTGAGCATACTCTGCCATTCAAATTTGAGATTTTACTATGGCTTTAGGGCATTGATAATCCACGCCTGTTGCTTGTAACAGTAAATTGTTCTGTTCCTTCTTATCTTGTAACCATTTAAAACTATTTTTACTTTAATTACAAATTACTCTTCTATTGTTGTCATATTGTACCTTCTTGAGATTTTCGTGTGTGTTTTTGGGGCTTCAAACTAATCTTGAGCTATGGAGAAGGTTGCACTGACATAGTCTGACTCATGGGAGAATAGACACTACAGAAAGAGAGCAGTTGTAGTTACTGAGATAACAAGGTGTAGAGCTGGATGAACTCAGCAGGCCAAGCAGCATCAGAGGAGCAGGAAAGCTGACGTTTCGGGTCGAGACCCTTCATGCTAAGTGTATATTCTGTACCTATTGATTTCAGATTGCTACAACTGATAGTACACTGTTTCGTTACTGCAGTTGCAATCTGGAGAGAATTATACAATTTTCTGTATCCAGAGTGTGTTCTCATTAATTTCATTGGTGCTTGTAATTTGCTCATTGAGGCAAAGCTTGCCAGCCATATGTGCTATCTGGAATGTTCAGTCGAGTTCTGATGGATACATGGGTGATTGAAATGGCCAATCTGTGACAGGAATGTTCTGTCGCAAAGAAGGCAATGCAGCAGACAGTTGAGTTTTAGGTGAATTGCTGGCTCTATATTTTCTTTCTTTGACTTTCCTATCTACCACTGATATGCTCCTACTTGCTACAAAAACATAAATTGCTGGAAAAACTCAGCAGGTCTGGCAGCATCTGTGGAAAGAAAGCAAAGTTAATGTTATGAGCCCGGTGATCCTGCTTCGGAACTTTCTTGATGAACATTCAGATGTAATTAAAAGGAAGGTTGCAGACAACTCAATTGTGCTCCCAAAACTGCTCTACAAACTTAAACTTTCAGAGCATTATTTTATGTGTTCTATTTGTTGTATGGGCATTGTTATGCTGAACTACTGACTGCTCTAGTATCATTGTCTGAGAAAATTCCAAAAGTAAAAATTCCCACAAATTTGATATTGTATGAATTGATATTTTTAATCTGGATTTAAGTTATCCAAAACTAATACGGTACTCTCTTAGAATCTCAGCTAGTTCTGGCACTGTAAAAACAGGCCTGAATAATCAAAAATGGCTCCATTATTAAACAGTGCAATAACATAACTGACGTAAACTGCTTTACTCATTTATTCTGCATAATTGCAAAGTCGTTTTTTTTTAAATTTTAAGTGGTGCTTACACTATTTATAGTGCATTTGCAATAAAATATTTTAACAGCATCTTTATGAAACCAGTATCAATAAGTTATTTTCCATATTTTAACTACTGCTTTGAAATTCCGTAAAATGATTTAAAATTCTTGAGTAGAAATGAACTTGTGGGTTGCTGCAGAGAACTAGATAATTTTTTTTTAAGCACAAGTTATTGCAGAATGCTTACTGAAGGGAAAATGACATTATAATATGTTATAATGTCTGCATTTATAATGTAAACTGCCTCCACAAACTTGTCAAGATGCAAATAAGACTACAGGTTTTTAAAAAAAAAAAAGCTCTTCTCATCATTGGGAGACTAATTCCATTGTAACCAGTTTACGTACAGTTTCTGTTCTAAATTTTTAAATAAAAATTTATTATGGTTATCATTTTCTTTGTATTCATAGGTATATTGGAACTTAAGTATAGAATGTGACTGAGTTCAGTGTCATCTTTCAGTTCGAACATCTGCCAGTTCAGGTGGAAGTTAAAGATCCCACAGACTGAAACCAAAGTCTTTGTCCTTTGCAGTATAAAAATCATAATTGCTTACTGATGAGTAATTCCGGTAATGACACAATGGAGCAGAAGCTCACTATCCTGAGTAGATGAGGTCTGTGGCCACCAGCATTCCACAAGAATCGGTGCTGGGTCCACTGCATTTTGTCATTCATGTCAATGTTTTGGATGTGAATATAGGATTTATGGTTAGTAAGTTTGCAGATGACACCAAAATTGGGTGGTGTATTAGACAATGAAGAAGGTTATCTCAGAATACAATTGGAGCTTGATCAGATGGGCAGAGCAGTGGCAGACAGTTTAATTTAGGTAAATGTGAGGTGCTGCATTTTGGTAAGGCAAATCATGCCAGGACTTATACACTTAATGGTAGGGTGTATAAGTTGCCAGACAAAGAAACCGTGGGGTGCAGGTTCATAGTTCCTTGAAAGTGGAGTCACAGGTGGGCAGAGTATTGAAGAAGGCATTTGGAATGCTCACCCTTATTGGTCAGTGCATTGAGTATAGGAGTTGGGATGTCATGTTGCAGCTGTACAGGACATTGTTTGGGCCACCAGAATTCTTTCAATTCTGGTCTCCCTGCTAGAGGAAAGATGTTGTGAAACCTGAAAAGGTTCAGAAAATATTTACAAGAATGTTGCCAGGGTTAGAGGGTTTGAGCTATACAGTGAAGCTGAATAGGCAGGAGTTATTTTCCCTGGAGCGTTGGAGGTTGAGGGGGTGACCTTTATAGAGATTTGTAAAATAATGAGGGGCATGGGTAGGGTGAATAGCCAAGCTCTTTTCCCCAGGGTAGGGAGTTCAAAACTAAAGGGCGTGGGTTTAAAGTTAGAGGGGAAAGATTTAAAAGGATTCTTGAGGGGCCATTTTTCACACAGAGGGTGGTGCGTGTATGGAATGAGCTGCCAGAGGAAGTGGTTGAGGCTGGTACAGTTACAACATTTAAAATGCATCTGGATGGGTATGTGAATAGGAAGGACTTAGAGGGATATGGGCCAAATGCTGGCAAATGGGACTAGATTAATTTAGGGTATTTGGTCAGCATGGATGAGTTGTACCGAAGGGTCTGTTGTTCTATGTTCTGTGACTCTGAGTATATCTAGGATAATGTCTTTGTCTCCTGTCAGACATGAGAATACAAAGTAACGCAAATTACATTTTAAATTGTTCGTGTGAATTCTGTTCTGAATTAACATCTGGTGTGGACATTGACTTTTAAAGCCAATTGGTTTGGATCTTCCATGAGGCATTAATCATGGTTGGATTATCACTCTGGACCTTTCATCCACTATGATGCTGTTTCACATTTCTGACCCCGTCTTCCAATCCCAGCTTCTTTAGAAAAGTGTAGTGTACAGTCCCTCAGAGTTTGATTGCAGTGCTGGAGCATGGGAGAGGGAATTCATTGGGGTCTAGCGTGATAGATGAATGATGTGGATTGGGTGTGTAAGGTAAGTTGGTAGATGATTGGGGATAGTTTGGTTGGAATGCGTGGTTAGATTGGGAGTGGCAGAAGATAGACCCAAGTCAGTCAGAGGAAGGGGGCAATCAGGGGAAGGGTTGTGCAGCTATCCAAGAATTAGATTAAGATTTTTTGCATATTGTTGAGAAAGGGCAATTTCATCAAATAAAACCAATAAACTGCAGATGCTGGAAATGTGAAATAAAATACAGTGCTGGAGAAACCCAGCAAGTTTGGCAGCATCTGTGGAAAGAGAAACAGAGTTAACATTTAGAGTCCTTTTAAAATCAGATTGAGCTTACAATTTTAATGGTTTCTCTTTCCTAAGATAATGCCAGATCTGCTGAGTCTCTCCAATTTGTTTTTATTTCAACCTCTTCATCTTGCACTTATGAGATCAATTCACAAGGATACTAATAAACAGGGAAACCAACAGTTGTGCTGCATGAGAGGAGAATGCTGAATGACTAGTGGACTCAGAATGGTAGAGGCATTGCCATGCAGAGTTGTTAATGACCGACTATTAATTGCAAGACTTTATTTAGATTTCAGTCCAGACAGCTTGACTCTGGTCAGGGCATTACACATGTTCTTTATGTCTGCAACAAACAGGATCCTGTGTATCAATATCTGTAGTTTCCAGTATAAGTAAGTGTATTATCTCAGTGCAAGACCGATTGATAGTCTCATATTGGATGTCATGTTCATTATTTGCACTCAGGATTATCCAGCAAATGTTACCACAAATTTACAACTGAGGTCCCTGTGTTAAATGCTGTAGTGACATAATTGACCAGACTATTTCAGTTGATCTTATTCCTGAACATGGAGTGCAGCCGTTGGCTGTCTTCTGCCATTAGACCACTTGCTTTACTAAAGTTGCACAGAATGCTTGAGGTTGTACCTCAGGCAACCAAAGTTGGAGATGTTTAGAATAATGAGTAAGAGCTCATGGTGTATATTGCCAACT
>NC_063333.1:117508168-117544007 GCF_021869965.1 Rhincodon typus | reverse complement strand
AAACGTCAGCTTTCCTGCTCCTCTGATGCTGCCTGGCCTGCTGTGTTCATCCAGCTCTACACCTTGTTATCTCAGATTCTCCAGCATCGGCAGTTCCTACTATTTCTGTAACAGTCTTTTAAATGTTCTCTGGCAGTTCATTCCAGATACGAATAACTCTGTCTTTTAAAATAAACAATTAGTTGTCCCTCATGTCTTTTTTAAATCATTCTCCTCTCCCCTTAAAATACACCCTTTTTATTGAACACCCTCACCCTAGGGAAAAGACTCTTGCTATTCACCTTAGCTATGTCCCTCATGATTTCACACACCTCTATAAAGTCACCCCTCAACCTCCTACGCTCCAGTGGAAAAAGTCCCAGCCTATCCAACATATCTTTAACTTAAACCTTCCATTCCTGCAACATCCTGATAAATGTTGTCTGAACCCCATCCAATTTAATAATATCCTTCCTATAGCAGGGTGAACAGAACTGTACACAGTACTCCACAAGAGGCCTCACCAATGTTCTGTGCAACCTCAACATGACATTCAAACTCCTATTCTTAAAGGTCTGAGGAATGAAGGCAAAAGTGCTAAACACCTTCTTAATCACTGTCCACCCGCAATGCAAATTTCAAAGATTCTATGACTCTACGATGTAATCACAAAATATCTTGTAAATGCTTTCCTTTCATGGGACTTGCTTTTCCAATACCCATATATCAAAACTGATTCTGACATTGTAGCAGAGTCACTTGATAAGTACTGAAAATTAAGACAGAAGTTGCTGGAAAAGCACAGCGGGTCTGGCATCATCTGTGAAGAAAAAATCGGAGTTAACATTTCGGGTCGGGTGATGCTTCCTCAGAACTGACTTATTGTTTTCTTCACAGATGCTGCCAGACCTGCTGAGCTTTTCCAGCAACTTCTGTTTTTGTTTCTGATTTACAGCATCTGCAATTCTTTTGATTTTTACTGAAAATTGAGACTTTGGTTTCTGTTTTAAACTTAATTTTATTTAATACTTTTAATGGGATGTGTACGCATTTGTTGCTCGTCCCTAATTTCAAGTTGAACTGTTTTTCTTAGTTCAGTAATTTCGTACAAATGTAATAACTTGCCCTATTTGACCTAATCACTTATAAACTATAACATGGAAATTACTGTGAAATATATTGTAGGAATGTTTTAAATTGTTTAACATCTCTGTTAAATAATGGAAGAGTTTGTGTGTGTTTTAAACATTTGCCTATTAACATCACTTAGTGCATGGAACTCAGAATACAAGAAGTGTAACAGCTTAGAGAATATCAAACATGATTCCAAAGTTCAAATATGTGATGCTTTCCTGAAAATTGTAGGGCAAATAATCCAGCAGTAATGAGAAAATTGTCAAGTTGTCATCTAAAATCTGCTGAGGTTATGAGAATAGCTGACAGTTTTTGAGAGCAATATTTCATGTCTCTTACTAGATTCAGCAGTTAAAAATTAATGTTTATGAATTTAAATGAAAGCTAGCTAAATATTGTACCTCTTCGGCATTACGAAGAAGAGATTATTGGTAAATCGAACAATGTCAAGGCAACATTTGCTAATAACACCTCAGTAATTTACTTCTGGTGCCCTCTTTACTGTCATATTTCTCACCTTGATGAGCTAAGCAATATGTCCAGGTGACTAGTGTAAAATGGATTTATAGAATTGAATGACATGAGAACAAATTAACTAGAAAGATTCATAAGTAATAATAGGAGTGAATGTTGAAGAAGATCAGGATCTAACTTTGGTAAGCATGGAAAATAACATTGTTTTAATTTTATTTTCAACTTTACAAGTTATCTTTGATTATTCCTTATCAGTTGGTACATTATAAGTACAACTGTAGGTTGTGTGGACCAACGTTGCAAAGAATGCTAGAATTTCTCTATCTGGTTATCATAATCATTTGTGGGAATTTATCACCCAAACTGAAATAGGTATTGTGTAGATGAATCTTGCAGATTTTTGATTAATGGTCTGAGAGTTAGAAGATTTTTTTTTTAAAATCCTGACTGGTCTATTGGTAAATATCCAAATCCCATTTTGAATTTTCTTCGTTTGTATGGTAGGTTTGCTAATTTCTAGTAATGAGTTGACAAGTGATTTTAGCAAAATACCTTATAGTTTTCGAGAAGATTTGTAGCTCGGGTTGTGGATGAGGTTATAGACATGCTGGCCGAATCAGTGGGTCTGGTTGCAACTATTTCATCACCCTGTTAGGTAATGTCATCAGTGCGCCTCCAGTGAAGTGTTGGTGTTCTGTCCCGCTTGTTGTTTATATGCCTCAGTTTGTTGGGGTGTTTAGTACCAGTTCTGGTTCTGACCCCTAGGTACTCACACCCCTAGGTATCAGGGTAGGCCACAAACCAGCAACCACCCTATAACAACTACTGACAAACATAAAGGATCCCATACCCAAAACCAGCAAAACCGATGTAATATACAAAATACCATGCAGGGACTGTGAGAAACACTACATAGGCCAAACCGGAAGAAAACTGACAATATGATACACGAGCACCAACTAACCACCAAGAGACACAACCAATTCTCACCTTGTCTCACTACGTATGGACAAAGAGGGACACGAATTCAACTGGGTCAACATATCCATAATCTCATAAGCCAAACAGAGACATGCCAGGGAATTCCTGGAGGTCTGGTTTTCTAACTGGAACGCCATCAATTAGACCCTGTGTAGAAGCCGCTGAGAAACAGAACCAGAAGTGGTACCAAACACCCCAACAAACCGATGCATATAAATGACAAGCGGGACAGAACACCAATGCTTCACCGAAGGCGCACTGACTATGTTACCTAGCAGGGTGACAAAACGTTTGCAACCAAACCCACCTGCTCAGCGAGCATGTCTACAACCTCAAAATGCCTTCCAATTGCAAAAAGTGAAAATAATTCTATGGACTAATATTTCACACATTAAATACATAAATAGACTTTGTAAAAAATTGAAGGAATTGTAGATGGTTTTGATTTCTGTAGAGTAATAGAGGTCTGCAACTCAAAAAAGTCCTTTGATACATGGAGTCTGTGCGGATCAAAAACCAGCACTTAACCATTCTAATTTCATTTTCCAGCATTCTATTCCCATTTTCTGTCTACAGTTTTATAAATCTTAAATTGCTTGTTTTCTTTTCAGTTACTAGGTTTTGTTTAGTATATCCTGTGCTTGTTCATGTAAGCTTTATTTCCGAATGATAGGCAAACTTTTACTTGCTAAGATGCAAATGCCGTGTCGAGTTTGAATATAGGAAAATGAGAAACAAAAGCACTCTGTGAAAGGTCTGACAGTGACAGAAAGTAGTTATGTATCTATCTACGTTAAAAACCATTTCAAAATGATTATAGAACCTCATTCTCTGGAACAGCAGACGTTGCCTATATGGACCTTAACAAGGCCTTCGACAAGGTTCCGCATGGTAGACTGGCTAATAAGGTTAGATCATATGGGATCCAGGGCGACCTAGCCAATTGGATACAAAATTGGCTTGATGGTAGGAGACAGGGTGCTGGTGTAGAGGGTTGTTCAAATTGGAGTCTATGACCAGCAGGGTGCCCAAGGATCGATGCTAGGTCTACTGTTTGTCATTTATATTAATAGCATGGAATATATGGGGCATAGTTAATAAGTTTGCAGATGACACCAAAATTGGTGGTATAGTGGACAGTGAAGAAGGTTATGAGAGTACAACGACATCTTGATCAGATGGGCCAGTGGGCCAAGGAGTGGCAGATAGAGTTTAATTTAGGTAAATGTGAAGTATTGCATTTTGGCAGGACTTGTACAGTTAATGGTAGGGCCCTAAGGAGTGTTGTCAAACAGGAACCAATTGGTGATGATTCATGGTGCCTTGAAAGTAGCATCACAGGTAGAGAGTGCAGTGATAAAGGCATTTGGCACACTTGCCTTCATCGGTTCGAGTGTTGAGTACAGTAGTTGGGCATCATGTTACAGCTATTCAAGACATTGATAAAGCCACATTTGGAGTACTGTGTACAGTTCTGGTCACCTTGCTGTATGAAGAATGTTGCTAAACTGGATTAGGTGTGCAAAAGATTTTCAAAGATGTTAGCAAGAATGAAAGTTTTGAGTTACAAGTAGAGGCTGGATAGGCTGGGACTTTTTTCCTTGGAGTGTTGGAGGCTGAGGGGTGACTTTATAAAGGTTTTATAAAATCATGAGGGACATAGATAAGGTGAATTGCCAAGGTCTTTTTCCCAGGGTCAGTGAGTCCAAAACCAGAAGGTACTGGTCGAGCCTCCATCTGCTGCCTAACCGGGCCTGCTCCCAGTGCCACAGGTGGTGATCCAGAGGTCCCCCTTGTCTTTCAATCTATTCGCTCTCCCTGCTGCCACGCCTGGCCTCCTCTCTGGCGCTACAGGTGACCGAGCGACCCCAACTACCCTATCATCCACTCGCATCTAACCCCCTTGCTCTTCCGCGCTAGCCTTGGTCACACCCCGGCTTTCAGGCAAACCGTGTCCCTGGCCTGGGACAGAGCTAGGCTCAGTTTAAGAATCTGCTCCTGGCAGGGACTGTCCTGTCATTCTGATACCCTTCACTGCAGGCTACCTCGTAGGCTGCCTGAATGTCTGTTAGATTCTCCTCCTGCACTTTAACTTGCTTCCCTAGATGGCTATTCTCCTTTTAGGGCCTGTTCACTAGCCTTGGCTTCTGTGACCTGACGCTGCAGGTAATCTAGCTGGTTTCTGTACCTTTCCTCTGTTTGCTGCCTCTCTTGCTCTAGGTCTGCGTGCAGCATTTCTCCTGCCCTAGTCCTCATGCTAGAGCCTTCCTCTACCTCTGTTAACTCTGCCTTCAGTTCCTTGACTTTCTTATCCAGTACGCAGACCTGTCACTGAAGGCAGAGGAGCCAGATTGCCTTCTCTGGAGAATGCTTATGCTCTTTGCTGTCAGTCCACTGGACTGCTGCTTTCCCTGGACACTTAGCTTGCAAGAGATCGAGGATGCATTACATTGATATATTTACTCTTTTGAACATGTAGGAGGAAATCCTCTCCTCTACCACAGACTTTGCTTCTGAAACATCCTCTGTTACATCACATTCCTTATGCCAGTGTCTTACCGCTGTCACCATTCTGTAGGGTTTTGATTTGCAATCAGTAATTTGCTGATTTTTAGGTGGTTCGAATCACCTCCAGATCCCTGGTTCTAGACACTGGACTTATCTAGAGAATATGAAATGAAGAAGGTGGTAGACAAGTGTTTCAGGGCAAAAGAATCTCTGCATTTATTTACAATACAAAAAGGTAAGAAATAGAGGTAAATGCAATAAACAGTGAAATTAACGCTATCAATTATACAGAGGACAGTAGTTGAATACACTATTAAATTCCACACAGATTATACACTATTAGAGCTAAATTAACAGTTTCAATCACACCAACTAATCAGGCTTCCAACCCTTAGGGTCACCACCGGCCTTCCCCTCCCTGCTAGCTAGGTCGGAAACTTTGAGGTCTCAGGGGTTTAAGCTCACCACTGGAGAAAATACAATTTAGATGTACAGCTGGCAGTTCCCGCTTACAGTACCTGGTGCCTGATCGAAGACCTCAGACTGTGTAGGCCTTCAGTCTGGGTTGAGTCCTTTGACGCATTAGGATGCGTATTGGATCTATCAGGTAAGTACTTGATTTTCCTTACTTTCTAGTGGTCTTGCGGGTCAGTTTTCATCTCAGGATGTGTCAGAGGCCTTGTGGTTTCAGTTGATTCAGTGTTTTTTGGAGGTTGTTAGTTCTTGGGTCTGCTGATCGCAGTTGGTTGCCATTGATTTCCCTGGTTCTTAACAAGGCTGTGTTGATATTTTTCGGAATTGCTGTCAGGATCTTCTTTCTGGAGATAGCTCTTGGAAATAGCTGCTGGTATTAGTTTTTGGAACTCTTCTGGGGATCGCTGCCAGGGAACAGCTGCTTCAGGTGAGATCAAGCCTGCAGTTCTACTGATTGTGGGCCCCTTATCTTCATGCCAAATCTGTGCATACCATTTTGTTTCTGGTGATCCCTTTAAGGTCAGTTGGCTTCCTGGTGGTTAAGAGTATGTGTGAATGTATTTTAATTGAAGTTGAATGTCCAGTATCTGTGTAGGCCCCTTACAGTCTCTGCTGGGTAACCTGAGGTGTAAAAGTTAGTTCCGGCCCATAGTGTTAGGTTTGGTTGATTGCCGTCTTAGTGTGAAGGTGTAAATTGGAATTCAAGGCTGAACAATAGTCCCAGACTGAAATCATTCTGTGTCTGTGTGTATTTGTTGCAGCCTGAGCTCAGAATTTTGTCCAGAATTTTAGATGTTAGTCAAGTCCAGGGTCTTGTCCAGTATTTTAGATAAGAGGGATTTTTAATCAATCCTACTGTGCAGGTACAATTACAGCACTTAAAAGACATTTGGACACATGCTTGGAAAGGAAATGTTTAGAGGGAAATGGACCAAATGCAGGCAAATGAGACTAGTTCAGTTTAGGAAACCTGGTCAGCATGGACGAGTTAGGCTGAAGGGTCTGTTTCCATGCAGTATGACTCTGACTCTGACTCTGTGACTAAGAGTTATGTGTTCTTTCGAAGCCCAAAAAATATTTTCTAACACAGACATTAATGAGCATTCCATTTGATGCCACCTCATGAAGAATATAATGGTTCACCACTGACATTTGATGAGCTAATAATATTTAGATTGACTCCTCTTTTAACTTCTGTAATTATGATGTCTAATATACACCCCTCTGAAGCAGCTTGCATATAGAATCCCTACAGCGTGGAAACAGGCCCTTCGGCCCAACAAGTCCACAACAAACCTCAGAGCATCCCAGCCAGACCCGTCCCCCTATAACCCACCTAATCTACACCTCCCTGAACACTACGGGCAATTTAGCATGGCCAATCCACCTAACCTGCACATCTTTGGACTGTGGGAGGAAACCGGAGCACCTGGAGGAAACCCACGCAGACACTAGGAGAATGTGCAAACTCCACTCAGACAGTCGTCCAAGGGTGGAATCGAACCCTGGCGCTGTGAGGTAGTTGTGCTAACCACTGTACTACCGTGCTGCCCGTATACTGAACAACAAATTGTTGGATTACACCAAATGTCCTTTAGTTTGAATATTTCAATTGTCTCAAGAAACATTCTGTTGAATTTTAATGAAAAAAGATTCAGATAATTGAATGTAACTTGTTTCTTAAACAAAGCCTAATCCTTTAGGCTAACAGAAACTTCACAAAATTTTGACACTGCTGTTCTGGCTATGTTAGTTACAAAAAGAATTCCTGTTGTATACCATGACCTGAACATTAATATTTCAGTAATAAAATGTCAAAAAGAATTTCTTTAAGGTCAATTATCTTCAATTAAAACAGTTAGAAAGTGCTTTATTAAATATTTTACTTTGGTACCCTACCTTCTCCACTTTCTACTTTTTTTTACTTTGCATGTCATTTCTAGTAATAACTGCTATGTTTTGTTTACATCTTTTGAAGTCTCAAACCTTCCTTGTTTCTTTGAGCCCTGGATAATAGACAAGAGAAAGTCAACTTCAGAATTTCCTTTCTGCTACCATTTTAATAAATTTGTCAATTTCTCAGCCCATAACTGCTCTGAAGCAGATTTGCTTCAGTATTCCTAGTTAATGAGCTGATGGGTTAATTGTCTGTATATTTCCTATCAACACACATTTTAGTTATGGAAGTGGTTTAAAGTATTGAATTTAGAAAGTGATCTTGTTTTGATGGTTGGCCAAAAGGTTCCTGCCTTCATGTGTACAAATACTTTGTAAAGGTTTTGTATCACTTAGTTTCCCTGAAATATAGATAGCTTTTTTCCCAACATGGGAAAGCTACATGGGGTGAAAAATATTGGCTGCATTATATTCTTTGAAAAAAAACAGACCTGCAAGCAAAAACGTTTTCAAACGCATTTCTCCCAGAAGAGAATTTGAGTCTTCGATTGATCTTATAATAGCTGTTTAGGAATTTAGAATGTATTTAGATACTGTTTTTCTTAATTGCACTTAAGTCAATGATAATTTTTCAAAAGCTGTACTTATCTGTAATTATACAGTGAGCAAAAAAAAATCAGTAAATAGAATTAAAGTTATTGTTGGTGTAACTTGGTAGATTAGTTCATGATATATGTTGACAACTCTGTTTATTAATCATTCACTGTTCGACAACTTTTAGCAGCTGACTTTTCTAACAATAGTTAACTTCTGCTGTAAGCACCTTTATTAAATTCACAGCAACAAACATGCTTCATTGTAGATTCATAGACTGTACAATCTTTTGCTACATTTTCCCAGATTCTTGAATAAAAGTAGGATTACTTATCATCACATAAGATCATCCTTCAACGTTTTCTTCTACCATATTTCTTTCTTATCAGCTAGCTGCCTGTGGAATGCACCTTAGTGATGCCCTTAACTTGAGATAGTGGCAGCACTTGCAGTCAGTATAGCTATGTCTTTAAACCAGAGTTCTAATCATTAATGTCCCTGGAGGGTAGGAGGTTGAGAGGTGACCTTAAAAAAAGTTTATAAAATCATGAAGAGTATAGATAGGGCTAATGTAGGCTTCTTTTCCCTAGGCTGGGGGATTTCAAGACTATGGAGCACATTTTTAAGGTGAGAGGAGAGAATTTTTTTAAAGATGGACAAATTCTTTACACAGTGGTTCACATAAGGAATGAATTTTCTGAGAAAGTGGTGGATGTGGGCACAATTACAACGTTTAAAAAACATTTGGATAAGTATATGAATAGGAAAGGTTTGGAGGGATATGTGCCAGGAGTAGGCAGGTGGGATTAGTTTAGGTTGGGAATATGTTCAGCAAGGACTGTTTAGACTGAAGGGTCTGTTTCTATGTCGTATCACACTATGACTGTCATGCTTTGGTACTTGTCATCTTGGTTTATGAATTTTCTTCTGAGGTTACTACTAATATGGAATTTTATCCTATTTTCATAGATTCCATAGCCCTGGTGACAAGTGCAATTTCTATTTGCCAACATCTGTGTGCAAAATAAATATTGCTAAAGGGTTGTATCTGATACTGTATAAAACTCTAGTTAGGCCACAGATGGAGGACTATGTGCATTTCTAGGCATCTCATTACAAGAAAGATGTGATTGCCCCGGAGAGGGCGCAAAGCAAATTTACCAGAATGTTTGCTTGACTGGAGGGTTTGAGATATGAGGAAAGATTGTGGTTGTTCTCCTTAGAGCAGCAAAGGCTGAGAGAGGACCTGAGAGGTGGATAGGAAATTCAGAGGCATAGGAGGATAGTACTTCCATTAGTAGAGAGTTCACTTACCAGGGGGCATAGATATAACGGGTAGATGCTGAGAGGAGAGTTGAGAACTTGTTTTTGAGGGCAGTCAGGGTCTGCAGCTTACTTCCTAAAAGGGTGATTGAGTTAGAAGTATCCTGTAACATTTAAGCAATGTTTAGATATTCACTTGCATTGCCACAGTCTTCAGGGCTGTGGGCCAAAACTAGAAAATGCATTATTGTAGCCAGTTTTGTTTTTGTTTTGTTGACTGGCATGGACATGACTGGCCCAGTGGCAGCCTCCTGTGCTATAAACCTGTCAGTCTATGCAGTGATCAGTTTCAAAACAAGTGGTGATGACATCTCTATTTTATATTCATTCATAGGATGTGAGCATTGCTGACTGAGCCAGCATTTATTGTCTATCAGATGTCCTTGAGAAGGTGCTGATGCATTGCCGCCTTGAATCCTTGGATTAAACCACTACCAGTTGTTTTAATGACAGAACAGCCTTATGGTCCATTATGATTGTAACGACATCTTTATTATTTATTTTGTACAGTTTCATATTTAGTTTTGTTTTTATATATTTAATTAACCTTGTCACTAGTTGCTATATTCTGTTGAACTTAAGAATAGAGTAAACCATTGTCACTTAACCAGATACACACTAAATAACTTGTTGAAAATTGAAAAAGTTTAGGGAAAGCGAAACCAATGGAAACCCATGTCCCACTTGCTATTTGTGTGACTTGGTTTGTTGGTATATGGGATCCAGCTCTACATATTTGTTAATGGAGTTCCGGTTTGAGTGCCAGGCCTCTCGGAATTCTCATGCATGTCTTTGCTTGGCTTGTCCTAGTGTGACCCAGTCGAATTGGTGTCCCTCTTTGTCCATGTGTGTTGAAACAGGTGATAGTCATGGATTCATGAACACCAACTAGCTACCAAGAAACATGACTGACTGTTACTCACTTCAATACCAACAACTAAGAAACAAATCCAGAAGTGATGCAACCCACCCCACAAATCAAGACACATAAAGAGCAAGCGGGACAGAATGCCACCTCACTGGAGGTGCACTGATGATGTTACCTAATGAAAAATTTGCAAACAAACTTATCAGCTCGGCAAGCAAGTCAACAACTGCATCAACAGCCCAAGCTACAAATCTTCTCAAAAATCTTGAATTCAGTGAAACACCAGGAGACTTCCTTGTTTTTATTCAAATATTGATTTTTGGGTAATTTAATATAATCCGCATCATTCATCAGATCTGAAGCCAGGACATAGTTTAACCCTTCTTTGCATTGCAACTGGAATATTAGCTAGATTATGAACTCAAACTCGAACCTCATTAACTACCGACAAGGGTGCTGTATGAATTTTGCTGCCCTCAGAAATTTGTCATCATCCTCAACTTGATCTGTGAGAGTATGCGAGTTATAGTTCTCATCAAAGGGATGATCATCAATGGGCCACCACTTAATTCTATCTTGTGAAAATTGGGACAAAGAATAACCATGCTCTCTCAGGACCAGAGATCAGTCTGAGACTGGTACAGTTGGGAAAAGATGTAAGTCAAACATATAGGGCAGTCAGGAACAACAAGAATGTGGTAGGACTGACAAATTAAACTGCATTTATTTCGAAGCTAGAGACCCAACAGGTAAGGCAGATGAACTTCGGGCATGGTTAGGAACATGGGACTGGGATAGTATAACAATTACAGAAACGTGAGGCTGAGGGATGGACAGGACTGGTAGCTTAATATTCCAGGGTAGAGATGCTACAGGAAGGATCGAAAGGGTGGGGCAAGAGAGAAAGGGGAAGGGTGTTTTTGATTAGGGATAACATTACAGTTGCATTTAGTGGGGATAACTTCCCTGGTCTTATACCCAGCAATGTTATTTGGGTGGAACTGAGAAATAAGAAAGGGATAATCACCTTATTGGTATTGTACTATAGACCCCCAAATAGTCAATGAGAACTTGAAAAACAAATTTGTAAGGAGATCTCAATTATCTGTAAGAATGATAGGGTAGTTATAGTAGGGGATTTTAACTTCCCAAACATAGACTGTGACTGCCGTAGTGTTTAGGGCTTGGATGGAGACGAATTGAAGTGTGTCCAAGAAAATTTTTCTGATTCATTATGTGGATGTACCTACTAGAGAAGGTGCAAAACGTCACTTTACTCTTGGGAAATAAGGAGGGGCAGGTGACTGGGGTGTCAGTAGGGGAGCACTTTGGGGCCAGTGCTCATAATTCTGTTAGTTTTAAAATAGTGATGGAAAAGGATAGACAGGATCTAAAAGTTAACATTCTAAATTGGAGGAAGGCCAATTTTAACGGAATTAGGCAAGAACTTTAAAAAGTTGATTGGGGGGCCGATGATCGCAGGTAAAGGACTGACTGGAAAATGGGAAACCTTCAAAAATGAGGTAACAAGAATCCAGAGACAGTGTATTCCTGTTAATGTGAAGGGCAAGGCTCGTAGATGTAGGGAATACTGGATGACTAGAGAGATTGAGGTTTTGGTCAAGAATAAGAAGGAAGCATATGTCTGGTATAGACCGCAGGGATCAAGTGAATTTCTAGAAGACTATAAAAGCAGCAGGACTATGCTTAAGAGGGAAATCAGGAGGGCAGAAAGGGAACATGAGGTAGATTTGGCAAATATTTAATGAAAATCCAAAGGGACTCTGCAAATACACGAAGGACAAAACAGTAACTAGGGAGAGAATAGGGCCCATTAAAGATCAGCAAGGCCATCAATGTGTGGTACCGCAGAAGATGAGGGAGATATTAAATGAGTATTTTGCATCAGTGTTTACTGTATGGTGGAGAAGAGTGTGGAAAATAGAGAATGTGGGAAATAAATAGCGACATTGTGAAAAAGGTCCATATTATAGGGGAGGAGGTGCTGCATGTTTTAATGCATAAAGGTGGATAAATTCCCAGGACCTGATCGTGTGTACCCTGGAACTCTGCGGGAAGCTAGGGAAGTGATCGCTGGGCCCCTTCCTGAGATATTTGTATCATCAATAGCATTAGGTGAGCTGCTGGAAGACTAAAGGTTGGCTAACACGGTGCTACTATTTAAGAAAGGTGGTGAGGAAAAGCCAGGGAACTATAGACCAGTAAGCCTGACATCGGTGGTGGACAAGTTGTTGGAGGGGATCGTGAGGGACAGGATTTACATGTATTTGGAAAGGCAAGGACTGACTACGGATGATCAATATGGCTTTGTGTGTGGGAAATCATATCTCACGAATTTGATTGAATTGTCCTGAAGAAGTAACAAAGAGAATTCAAGAGGGCAGAGTGATGGACATGATCTACATGAACTTCACTAAGGCATTCAAAAAGGTTCCTCATGGTAGACTGGTTAGCAAGGTTAGATCTCACAGCATAGACGGAGAACTAGTTATTTGGCTGCAGAACTGGCTCGAAGGTAGAAGACGGCAGTGGTGGAGGGTTGCTTTTAGGACTCTAGGCCTGTGACCAGTGTTGTGCCACAAGAATCAGTTCTGGGTCCATAACTTCTTGTGACTTTATATAAATAATTAGGATGTGAACATAGGAGGTATGGCTATAAATTTGCAGATGACACCAAAATTGGAGGTATAGTGGATGGCAAAGAATGTTACCTCAGAATACAACAGGATTTTGATCAGATAGGCCAATGGGCTGAGGAGTGGCAGATGGAGTTTAATTTGGATAAATGTGAGGTGCTGCATTTTGGAAAGGCCAATCAGGGCAGGACTTATACACTTAACGGTAAGGTCTTGTGGAGTGTTGCTGAAGAAAGATCTTGAAAGTAGAGTCGCAGTTGGATAGATAGGATAGTGAAGAAGGCATTTGGTATGCTCGCGTTTGCTCAGTGCATTGAGTGTAGGAGTTGGGAGATGATGTTGCAGCTGTACAGGACATTGGTTAGGCCACTATTAGAATACTGTGTGCAATTCTGATCTCCCTACTATAGGAAGGATCTTGCGAAACTTGAAGGGGTTCAGAAAAGATTTACAAGGATGTTGCCAGGGTTGGAGGGTTTGGGCTAAAGGGAGAGGCTGAATAGACTGGGGCTAGTTTCCCTGGAATGTCAGAGACTGAGTGGTGACCATATAGCAATTTATAAAATCTTGAGGGTATGGATAGGGTAACTAGACAAGGTCTTTTCCCCAGGGTGGGTGAGTCCAAAACTGGAGGGCATAGGTTTAAGGTGAGAGGGAAAAGATTCAGAAGGGACCTAAGGCCGACTTTTTCATGCAGCGTGGTGTGAGTATGGAATGAGCTGCCAGAGGAAGTGGTGGAGGCTGGTTCAATTACAACATCTTTCTTAAAAGGCATCTGGATGGGTATATGAATAGGAAGTGTTTAGTGGGATATGGGCCAAATGCTGGCAAATGGGACTAGATTAATTTAGGGTATCTGGTTGACACAGTCGATTTGCACTGAAGGGTCTGTTTCCATGCTGTATATCTCTATGACTCTTTTGCATTTTCCTCAGTGCAATACTGGATCTCACTGCTAGGATATTACCTATAGGCATAGTGATAATTTACCGAACAGAGAGGTCAACATACGCCACCTTCAGTACAAAACCAAAATTGATCCTGCCTTGGTCGCAAAAGGGAAATTGTGTTTAATAAATTTATTGTAATTAATAGTGTGGGTAAAAGGGAATCATTAGACATGGTGCACCTGGGTTTCCAAAATGCATTCGGTAGAGTGCCATGTAAAAGGCTGTTAATATGCAAGATGGGTATGTTAGCGTAGATGAAATGTTGGCTAATGGATAGGAAACAAAGAGTAAGAATAAGTGGAACATTTGTGTCTAGTTGAGAGCCAGATGGATCAGTTGCATCCTTGGCTTTTTAAAACCAAAATATTGATAACTTAGACAAATAAACAGGGTAAACTGTAATGTTTCTAATTATACAGATTGGGATGGAGGGTTTTGCAAGCTTTGAGGAGGACACCGCTGCAAAGGGATAGAGACAAATTAAGTGAGCAGACAATGAAATGTCAGATGGAGTATGATGTGGTAAAGCATCTTAACTCACTTTGGTTATATAAGACAATACTTCCTAAAAGAACTTAAGCATGTGCACGTTAATGATCACAAAATGTAGACAGGCTTGTATGAAAGTTTCAGAAAATTAGCATGGGGTGTAGCAAGGAATCAGGGAGATAAGTGGCATGTTGCCCTTTATTGCAAAGGAATTAGGCGTGAGAAATAAAGAAATCTTAGCACAGGGCTTTGGTGAAACCATACCTAGGATGTTTTGGTTTCCATGTTTGAGAGGATATGCTTGCATTGAAGGCAGTGCACTAAATTGGTCACTGGGTTGAGACAGTTGTGCTATGATAGGCAGAGCAATTTGTTACTATATTATCTCATTTAGGAGAATGAGAGGTGATCTTGTTTTAAGATGATAGTGTCTACTCTGTCATGCCCCTTCAGAATCTGAGAGGTTATCTGTTAGCTGAGAAATCTCAAATATATAGGGTGCAGTCTCAGGATAATGATTAATGATTTTGGACTGAGAGGAGAGAAATTTTGTTCACTCAAAGATTTGGGACTTCTTGGAGTTCTGTAACCCGGAGTGTTATAGTTTCTTTGTTTACTACATTTATTGGGCTAGGCAGATCTTTGGTGTCTCAGGGAATCGAGAGATATGGGAAGGGGATAAAAAATTGAAGTTGAAGCCAAAGTTCGTTCATGTTGAATGGTGGAGCAGATTCTATCTACTGCATAGTCTACTCCAGTTATCTCTTGTGTTCATGTGAATATATAGGTGATGCTCAGGTGTTCATTCAAACCGAGTTCCAGGTTTTTGTCAGCAATCTGAAGAATAAGAGAAAATGGATCTTTTTCTAAACATGCAGAAAACCAAAGTTCTCTTCAAACCAGCTCTTAGAACACAACATAATCCACTCCCTGAACGTTTAAACAAAATATCAGACTAGACATACATCACTGTTGTGTATATAAATTGCAGTCAGACCACACTTCAATGTCCATAGATCTTGTCTTGGATTCTAATTGCATTCATTTTGAATGTATCTATTAACAAAATGAAGAAATAGCAAGAAAATCTGTGGGTAAACAAACAAACAAACTTTACGCTTCCAAGGTTCCTTCCAATTTAATAAAAATTCCATGTATCCATAACACAACACATGGTTTTTCTCTACAGGCATCAGTGATGCAATTTCCATCTTCAACATACATACCACCTTTCCTAACTACCATCAGTTCTGAGAAGGGTCACCGGACTCAAAACATTAACTGTGCTTTCTCTCCACAAATGCTTCCAGACCTGCTGAGTTTCTCCAGCAGTTTCTATATATTTCACAATTTGTTTCACTTAATGTGAAACTTGTTACTGGTGCTGAGCACTAATTCTGTAAATACTTTACAGTATTTTTGACAAATGTATATGCATGTCTTAATGAATGTTCATCCTGACTTGGTACTCAGTTTTCATCAATCTCATTGCTGAAAATCTCTAGCTTTTCAGAAATTAATCCTGTATAGTTCAGCCTATGTTGTTAGAAGAAAGATTGTTGTATTCATCATATTCACACCTTGAGCCCTCACAATCTCCAATAGAATAGAATTATCGAATAGTACACCTAAAAGGAAGCCATTTGCCCTTTCAAGTCTGCACTGCTCCTCTGAAGAGCAGTCCCAATTTGGACCATTCCCAAGCTTTCTTCCTATTTTTAAAGTTCATGAATGGTGTTATAGGCATTACTGGCTAGGCCAGTGCTTAGTTTTCATCCCTAATTGGACAGAAGGCAGTTAAAAGTCAACCACATTAGTTTGGGTCTAGCGTCGATGCAAGCCAGGTCAGGTAGGGACAGCAGATTTCCTTTCCTAAAGTACATTAGTGAAGCAGATGGGTTTTTGCAGCAATTAACATAGTTGCCATTAGTTTAACTTCAATTTATTCCAGAATTTTATTAAATTCAATTTGGTCCATTCTCTATGATGGGATTTGAATCCATAGCCTGTGAACATTGACTGAGTTTCTGAATTAATAGTTCAGTGACTCTACCACTTCAGCGTTGTCTCCCCTTGAATATCCATGCAATTTTATCTCCTTCAAGCATTTCCTAATTTTTCTTTTTGAAAGCTGCTGTTGGATCTGTCACATGACTTGTGCCTTTTCAGATGTCGACAGGCTTTGGGGAAATGAGTTACTTAATGCTCAGTTCTTAACCTTTGGCCTGCTCTTGTAGCCAAAGTATTTATGTGGCTAGTCCAGTTCCGTTTCTAATCAGTGGTGACCCCAAGATGACGGTGGGATATTCAGCTCTGGTAATGCTATTAAACGTCAAACGGCAAAGGTGAGATTCTCTCTTTTGGAGATGATCATGGTCTGATCCTTATGTAATGCAAATATTACTTGCTGCTTATCAGCTCATAGCTGAATACTGTTCAGGTCTTGCTGCATATTGATCAATACCTAAGGAGTTGTGGTGCTGAGCACTGTGCAATCATTAGTAAACATCGTAACTCTGACTTTTTCTTAGAGGCAAGGTTATTAATGAAGCATCTGAAGATGGTTAGGCCTTGGATACTACCCTGAGGAAGTCCTGCAAATGATATCCTGGCACTGAGATAATTGACCCTGATTAGTGCTTTGTATGATTCCAACTAGTGGAGAGTTTCCCCTGATTCCCATTGATGTCAGTTTTGCTTGGGCTCCTCCAATCAAACTGCATTGAATCAATTACTTCCTTGGATGCTGAGGGCATTCACTCTCAGCTCACCTCTTGATTTCAGGTCTTTGTCTATTTGGACCAAAGCTGTAATTAGTTCAGGAGCTGAGTGGCCCTGATAAAAAATGAGCGCCAGTGTGCAGTTTGTGTAATTGTTGCTTGATAGTATTGTCAACCACACCTTTTGTCAATTGGTTGATAGTAGAAGGTAAACCAGTGGCACTCATTGACCAGCTTGGAGGGTATACCTGGAAATTTTTCCATTCATTGTGTAAATGCCAGTGTTCTAGCTGTACAGAAAGTTCAGCTAAGAGCTCAGCTAGCTCTGGAGAAGAACTCTTCAGTGCAACTGCCAAGGTGTTGTCAGGGACCTTAGACTTTGCAGTATTGTATTTGCTGAAGACTGACATCTCTAATACTAGGACCTTTGGAGGAGACTAAGATGAATTGCCCATATGGCACTCCAGACTGGACATGGTTGGAAATGCTTCAGTCTTTTGAATTGATGTACACCCCACTTATTGAATGTAAAGATATTTGTAGAGCTGCATCCTTCATTTAATTGTTTAATTATCCATAATCAATCATTGTTTGGGGGGTGGTGGGGGTGGTGCACAGTGGCTAGCACTGCTGCCTCACAGTGCTAGAGACCAGGTTCAATTCTACCCTCTGACAACTGTCTGTGTGGAGTTTGCACGTTCTCTTTTTGTCTGCGTGGGTTTCTGCCAGGTGCTCCAGTTTCCCCCCACAGTCCAAAGATGTGCAGATTAAGTAGATTGGCCATGCTAAATTCCTTTATTCATTCACGGGATGAGGGCATTGCTGGCTAGGCAGCATTTATTGCCCATCCCTACTTGCTCAGACGGCAGTTAAGAATCAACCACATTGCTGTGGGTCTGGAGTCACATATAGGCCAGACCAGGTAACGATGGCAGTTTCCTTCCCTAAAGGACATTAGTGAACAGATAGGGTTTTTCCAACAATCGACAATGGATTCACAGTCATCATTAGATTTTTAATTCCAGATATTTATTGAATTCAAATTCACCATCTGCCATGGTGGGATTCGAACCCAAGTCCCCAGAACATTATCTGGGTCTCTGAATTAACAAGCCAGTGATAATATCACTCGGCCATCGCCTCACCTTGCAAATTGCCCATAGTGTTCAGAGATGTACAGGTTAGGTGCATTAGCCTTGGGAAACCTACCGTTACAGGGAAAGGATGGGGAGATGGGTCTGGGTGGGATGCTGTTCGGAAGATCAGTGTGGACTTGTTGGGCCGAATGGCCTGTTTCCACACGCAGTGATTTCTGGGATGTTGCAAGACTACAGAGCTTTGAACTGATCCATTGGTTGTGACTCTAGTAGTAATCTAGTTCCAAATTCGGCAAGTAACTGGGAGAGCAAATGGAATATTGACCTTTATTTGAAAGGGAATTGAGTATACAAATAGAGAAGTTAAAACTATACAAGGCACTAGTCAGACTATAACTGGAATACCATGGTCCTTTTGTCTAAGGAGTGGTATGCTGGCATTAGAGACGATATGTAGGGCATTTCTTATGAGGAGAGGTTGTGTAAGTTAGGCCTGTGCCCATTAGAGTTTGGAAGAATGAAAGGTGCCTTTATTGAAACAGGAGATTCTTCAGGGGCTTGACTGGGTAAACTGAGAAGTTATTTCCCCATGTGGAGAGTCCAAGACCAGAGGTCATAATCTCAGATTAAGGAGTCACCCATTTAAAACAGACAAGGAAATTTTTCTGCTGTCAAATAGTATTGAGCCTGTGGAATTCTTCATGACAGAGGGCTGAAGTGGTTGGGTCATTAAGAATAGTCAAGGCTGACATTTTTTTAATCCATAATGAAATCAAGACATATGGCAAAAAGACAGTTGAAGATTATCAGACCAGCATTATCTCATTGAATAGCAAAGCAGACTCAATGGGCCACATGGCCTGCCTCCGCTCCTTTGTCTTAGGGTCGTTTACCTTGGTTCCATATCCCTCAAAATCTATTCAATAGCCCAATCCTATCCATATATAATATTTAACAGAAAGAACTAAGAATCTCTCTTGTGCCTTTGTCGTGCCTGTTTGTTTTTGTTTGTCTTCATCTCCAAGATGCGCACATATTTTTGACACTTGAGCTGGACATCTCCATGTTTTGAGCCATTGCACTCAAGTCTAATGGCAAGCTGTCCAGTGTATCTAAAACTATTTTTAAGCTCATTGACCTGCCATCAGTAAGTTCATCCCTTCTAGTCAACAGCAAAGTTAGTGTGTGATCTCACTGCCTGACAAGCTGACATCTTCTTCTCTCATACCTGCATACTTGTACTTTAGACCACATTTAGGGTAATTTTATCTGTCTTGTAATATTCAAACTCCAGTGTGGTAGAGATCAAGGATTATCACTTCTGGTTACAGTTTGTTGGTATGTCTGCTATTCAGTACTCCTTCATTCTCAACCCACCTGGAGTATCATCTTTTCAGTGGTCCTTGGTTCTTACCTCATGACTATTTTCTGTGGTCCTTTCCAGGGTCTCAAGTCTTGATTCTATCCTGATGACTTCTTCAACTTGATTCTGTAACTGAATTCACTTTTTTCCATTTTAGAGGGCAAGTATAGAGAATGATAACGGCACAAGTATGTGATTTTTTCTGGCATTTTTGAAAACATACCCATTGAGTCATGTGCCTTTCAGACAAAGGAAGAATCATCAATTCACAACTTATCTCAGTCTTTCAGAACAAAAGAGCATTGCTTGGTTTTAAAGCCGTCACCCTTTTGGTTGGCCAATCATCAACCTGTGACAACAAGTTGGCATTAATTTTCACTTATTGTTATGTTACTTCCAAAATTTAGTCAGTACATTTGCGCTCCTGTATTACAATTTAGGTCTGTTTTCAGCCTTAAAATTGTAAGAACCATGTGGTGGCAAGAAGTCTCTCTTATTGGCCATGATTGGATTGCTTGTCAGTTTGCTTGTAGTTACTACTATGTTGAAAATGCCATTAAGCACAGAATGCTGCTTTCACCACAATTTTTAGATTATATGGTATCCAACACCATTTTGTGAGGGAATATCTGTACAATTGTGATTAATACAAGAAGATGATAGCCAAGATATTAAAGAATATGCATCCAAGGGTGAAGGTACCCATAGGCATCTCCCATCCGTCACCAGTCACTGGATTTATACTTTGTTAATTGCACAGAGGACTACACAAAGTATATATTTTGTACAGATTCAACATGATGGAATTGACTTTTGAACCCTTCCTTTGCCCCATATTCTCCATTCCTTGCTCCTAAGTTTAAGGGTTTCTGAGATAACAGCAAATGACAGTGCATTTTCAGAGTTCTGGTCCCTATCTCCTGAAGTGGCAGAAGGGTATTCACCTGTCAATACTTAAAATGAAAGAAGGGGGCTAGTTAATTTATATGCTGTATGACTATGAATGGGGAGCAGAGAGATGTCGCTGATTTTTTTTAGGAAAGCTACATTTATCCTGAAGTTTGTTCAGCATGAAATAGAAGCACAAAGGCAATTAGATGTGTGAAGAAATTGTAAATGATATTTCCTCAGTGCTGCCCCTTGCCAAGGTCATGGCTATTACGTGTCCCCTGATCAGTACGTTTCTTTCAAAGAGAGGATGTGTAGTAGATGGGCATGTCTTCCTCTTGTTACGGGTTGTAAAGGACCTCCTACAGGAAAGAATGTAGAGGATACAGAGAGTATTACCAGACATGCATAAAAACAACCTGGTAATGTTACAGCAAAGGTAACATGCTAAACAGCCAAGGCGGCATGTTGCTGAAAAGAATTAAAACTATTCCACAGATCAAATCAAAGCTCTGCAGCTTTGTCACATCCAATAGTCGTGATGGACAAGTAAATAAATAATCAGAAGACGAAGCTAGTTTCTTCCAGTATATCAATGCAAAAACCAAGGCTGAAGCTTTCAAAGACATTTTCAGCCATAAAAGCCAACTGTATGATCCATCTTTGCCTGTCAAGATCCCACTGCCACAGATGTCAGTCTTGGGTCAATTTGCTTCAGTTCATGGTGGTACGCTAACCACTGTGTGCAACACAAGTGCTAACTACTGAGCCACCATGCCGCCCTGAACTGAAGCATGACGGCTTGTTGAAGCATGCTGCCTCACAGTGCCAGGGACCCAGGTTCAGTTCCACCCTTGGGGAGCTGTCTGTGTGGAGTTTGCACGTTCTCCCCGTGTCTGTATGGGTTTCCTCCGGGCACTCCGGTTTCCTCCCACATCCAAAGATGTGCAGGGTGGGTGGATTGGCCATGCTAAATGGGCCACAGTGCCCAGGGATGTTTAGGTTAGGTGGGTTAGACATGGGAAAATGCAGGGGTAGGTGGGATGCTGTTCAGAGCGTCGGTGTGGACTTGATGGGCCGAATGGCCTGTTTCCACACTGTAGGGATTCTATGATTCTATGAGCATCAAGAAATGGCTGATTGGTCTGGATATAATAATGGCTAATGGCACTGACAATGTCCCAATTATAGTAATGAAGACTTGTTCTCCAGCTTAACAAAGCTGTTCCAGAACAGCTAAAATAAAGACTGTTATTACCTGACAATGTGGAAAAATGCCCAGGCACTACTTGCCCAAAAGAAGCAGGACAAACCCAATCCTGCCAATTATCATCCCATCAATTTATTCTTAATAATCAGCAAAGTGTTGGATAGTGGTGTTAACAGTGTAATAAGAGGGTCTTCACCTGTTCACCAGTGGTGAGTTTGGGTTCCATCAGGGCTAGTCAGTGCCAGATCTCATTAAGACCTTGGTCCAAACATGGACAAAAGAGCTAATGTTCTTTCCCTGTATGTTTGATTGCACAACATTGTGCCATTCCAACATCTCAGATACTGAAGCAGCAAGATGTGGACAATTTTCAGGCAGATTGGTAGGTAACATTCATGTTGCACAAGTGCCGGCAATAACCAGGCAAAAGAGAACTTATCCATCCCCTCAACACAATCATAGAATCTCTCATCATCCAGAGAGTTGTCACGGACCAGAAAATTAAATGGACCAGCCACATAAGTACAGTAGCCACGAGTGGGTCAGGAGGCTAAGAATTCTACACTAGGTAACTCCCCAAAGCCTGAGCACCACCTGTGAAGCACAAGTCGAGTGTGTGATAGAATACTCTCATGTCCGTGGGGTGAGTGCAGTTTCAAAAACACTTGAGAGGTTGATGCTATCTAGGAGATTCATACCCCATCCACTACCTTAAATTCGCCACCTTGACTCAATGATAGCAACATGTACAAGATGTACCACAGCATCTTACCAATGTGCCTTCAACAGTACCTTCCAAACCTGTAACTTCTGTCTGGTCCTAGAAAATAAAATGTGCCATATGGATGGAAAAGCCACCACCTGCAAGCTCCTCTCCAAGTTGCCCCCGCCCAACCACCACCACCATCCTGAATTGGGATTAGATTGCCATTGCTACACTATCAATGGGTTAAAATTCTGGTACTCCCTACCTAGCAGCAGTATGGGTGTACTTCCACCACATGGACTTGCCATGGGACTGAATGTGGAGGAGCAAAATCAGTTGGGGATCCATCACAAACAAAATCAAGTCGCTGGAAAAGCTCAGCAGGTCTGGCAGCATCTGTGAAGGAAAATCAGAGTTAACGTTTTGGGTCTGATATCCCTTCCTCAGTTGGGGATCCATGTCTGACAATGTCCACATTTTTATGCTTGCCAAAATTCTGGTAACTCTATTTCTGGTGTACGTAGTGTCTAAGCATCCCCAAATATCCTTGATAAAATACATTTAGGATGATTCTTTATTTTTCTCTCCCTCTCTCTCCCCTTCTTAAATTTCTTCCCTTTGTGGCTCAGTTCGTAGCACACACACAGGGTTCTGGGTTCACGTCCCACTGAAGGGCTTGGTCACAAAACATGATTGACGCTCCAGTGCAGTATTGAGGGAACCTTGTAAATTGTAAGCACTGTCTTTTAGATGATATATTAAAACACCTCATCTACTTGCTTTCCTGCTCAGGGTAAATTGTAAAAGAACTCATAACACTGTTTTGAAAAAGGACAAAGGAAGTTATTTCTGGTGTCCTGGCCAATATTTATTCCTCAAATCTACATCATGTAAATCAGATTTGATCCTTTGTGTGAGTTTGCTAAGCATAATTAGCTGTCCTTTTAAAAAAATATATACTTGATTGACTGTAAAATTGCGCAGCAAAGCAGCTCAGTGGTTAGCGCTGCTCCCTCACAGCACCAGGGACCTGGGTTTGATTCCAGCTTTCAGTGACTGTGTGGAATTTGCATATTCTCCCTGCATCTGCGTGGGTTTCTGCCAAGTGCTCCAGTTTCCCCTCTCAGTCCAAAGATGGTTAGGTGGATTGGCCATGGTAAATGTGGGGTTTTGGAGATAGGGTGGGGGTCTGGGTCTGGGTGGGATGCTTTTCAAAGGGTCGGAGCAGACTCGATGAGCCAAATGGCCTCTTTCCACACTGTAGGGATTCTGTGAAAACATTTTGAGATTCCAGTGCACATATAAAGCAATGTACAAATCTCTGTTTCTGTCTGCCTGCCTGCATAAGGGTTCAGTTCCACAGCTAATCGTTGGTGTGAAGTTTAATGCAAAAAGCTGTCAGAATTGTGTCAACAGAATGCAAGCTACAAATGACCCATGCATTCACCAAATACTTTCTAAATTCATGATCAAATTTTGTTTTCTGAAGATTGCAGCTAATAATACCCCATGATTTGGCTGCATAATTTGTCCTGATTCACAGCCTTAGGACCTGTTGGCAAAGCCTCAGAATAAAGGGGTGCAATTTAAGACTGCAGTAAGGAGGAATTTCTTCTCAAGGTTAAGTGTTTTTGAACTCCTTGCCACAGAGTTATGGGAGCAGAGTCTTTGTGTATGTTTAAGGCAGACATAAATTCTTGATCAGTCTGGGGAAAAGGCAGGAAAGTGGACATAAGGAATTTTGGATCAGCCATGATCCTGTTGAATGATGGAGCAGGCTGAAGGTATTGAACGGCTTACTCTTGTTCCTGTTTCTTATGAATTTATATTCCTAGATGATCTACCCCATATTGTGAGTCTCTTGGACAGTGTTCCAAATTCCCCTGGCTGGGAATCATTGTGCTTAACCATTAGGGCATGACAAGTGTAAGTAAGACCAGGAGGAAAATAGAATACTTTACAACAAAAGACGCCAACTTGTCCCTTTACATATTTCAAGATTGTCTAGGTTATTTAATTTTACATCATGGTAACAGCTGTAAGTCAATAGGCTCAAATCATATCTTACACCTCAACATATGGGAATCATGGAAATAAAAGCTTTAACCTCTCCTTTGTTTCTACTTACAATCCAGTTCTCAATCCATTTATAAATAAGCAAAAGTAAAAGCTTTAATCACATGAAATTAAACTAATCCTTTGTATATGCAGGGATCTATAGGAATACTTTTTGTGCCCTGTTTATTTTAAGGTAACAGCAAAAATTTGGATTAAGTATCCATACTAACATGATGTGCATACAAAACCATTAAGATACATCAATTCTAGTTGGCTCCATTTCTGAATACTCCCAAACTTAAAACCTTAGGTCAGCTGCTAGCAAAGCAAAACACTTCCACTGATGAAGGTGATGTGTGCTACTGGGTGATTGTCTCATATTTGTCAACAACATGTTTTTCCATTGTGACCAGGAGTTATTTCCAGGCCGGTCCAAAGCAGTGAGATGACAAAAGGGAATTGAATGTAAAACTGTATTCTATGTGCATTTTCTTTTCTGTAACAAATTTTAAACAAATGTTGGCAATATGAGACCTCTAAATAGTATTGGTTCTGAAGCAAAAAAACTAATGACTTACAATTTCAACAAGCTCTGAATATTAATTAATGTTTTCCTTGTCTAACCTTATTATTGTGAATTCCAATTGCTGTTTGAAAATGAAAATTCATTTTTACAGTTGACACCTAAAGTCAATCTGAATAAGCTTTATGCCATTTTCATAAGCAGCTTTTGCATTGATACATTCTTATTTAGAAACTAATGAAAACACATTAAGGATATGCTTCAGCCTTTTTTTTTGTACATTATGATGAATTTCTAAGCAAGTTTTTTTTTAAATCTTTCTTTCTAACTGTTACAGAAGAGGTCGACTACAATCTCTTTGGCACAGATTCATTGACACGAAAGAAAAAGCCTTTGGGAGGTCTCCGTAATGATACCCTCCGAAAACGAGTTCAGCTCAGCATTAGTATTCCTCAAGACTTCAGGCCTGTTTCTTCAATCATTGATGTAGATATTCTGCCTGAAACTCACCGGAGAGTCCGATTATACAAGCATGGATGTGAAAAACCTTTGGGGTTCTACATTCGAGATGGCACAAGTGTGAGGGTGACAGCTCATGGACTAGAAAAAGTTCCAGGTATCTTCATCTCACGGCTTGTACCTGGTGGTTTAGCTGAAAGTACAGGCCTCCTTGCTGTTAATGATGAAGTCCTCGAGGTGAACGGGATTGAGGTGATGGGTAAAACACTTGATCAAGTTACAGACATGATGATTGCCAATAGTCACAACCTTATTATTACAGTAAAGCCAGTGAACCAGAGGAACAATGTCAACCGCAGCAGTCGTATGTCTGGTAGCTCTGGCCATTCCAATGACAGTACAACCAGTCATCATAGTCTGCCCTCTGCCCATATGGTGCAGAACTATAATCCTGAAGATGAAAGTGATGAGGAGGCTGACATTATTATTGAAGGCTGTAGTGAACCACAGAGCATTCTGTTTAAATCACCATCTTCCTCGTTCACCAGTTCTCGAAATAACCTGAGTCAGAGACGGCAGAAGGAGCTGCCACTCAATGGCTCCATTAGAAAAAGTAATGGAAGTATACTTAAAACATTGAGTGCAATCAAAGCTGAGGCAAGACATAGCCTAGCTTTCAGTAGAGGAGGCATTGAAGAGGATGGAACAGTGATTACACTTTGAAATTTTGGTCTGGATTGATGTAAAGTGCCAGCGGAGAATCACGAACAATAGAGATGTGTTTTTTTTTCAATTGCAAACATATTTTTGGGAACATTTCCCTTGTTTACTGGAATTCAGTACCTTGCAGGATGTTCTTTTGATTGCCTTCAATGTTGAGGCTAAAACTATGATTCAGATATAGTTAGTAAGTGGATGTAAACATAGAAGCTTATTTTACATGATAGGAAAGCCTTTAATAAACTGTGTATCAAAAGTATGACACCAGATTATCTTTAAACAAAATCATGGAGATATCCTGTGAGCAAAAATGATTGTGTTGTGTAGCACCACTTGCTTGGATGTATTTGTTGCAATAATTATGGAAGACAAATTTACTTATCTTAGATTCTCCAAGTATCAGCCTGGTCCAGGACTTTGCAGCTGTTTATCCATGCATAACCAATGAATTCTAGATTGTTTAAAATAATTTTAAATAGATGATGTAACACTAGAAACTAAGAATTGGGGAATTATCTACTTTAGTTTAGAATTTGCCAACAATGTCCAATCCCATATGCAATCTCCCATGTTTTATGTTTGTATGTTTTATTGTTTGAATATGTTTGGAATTTAGATGCTGAAGGTATGAGAATACATTTACAATATATCTTTAGAAAAATCCTTTGGAGCTGAAAATAATATTGCTTTATCAGCAAATTAGAAACCATGGTCTTTGGCAGTTGGTGACAATTAATAGGTATTTAAAAGTAATGTACACAATGGTAGTAATGCAAACAAAATAACTGAAATTTATAGCACAGTTGAAGACCATTTGTCCCATCCAGCCCGAATTCTACTATCTAACTCTTGATCTATAAACCTTAGAGATTTCAGTGATTGAACTGCATATCCAAGTATTTTTTAAATGTTATGTCCTCAAACCACCTTTTTCAGATCCTTCCTGATCAATCTCTTAATGAAATCATTTCTCTTCAATTTTTTTTGGAATAACTCATGAGACATGGGCATTGCTGGCTGGACCAGCATTTAGTGCCTGTCCCTAGTTGCCCATGAGAAGAAGGTGGTGAGCTGCCTCCTTGAAGTTCTTGTGCCTTTAAAGAATTCTGTCTAAACCTCCCGTCTCATAATATATCTAACCCTCCCCAGAATATGGACTTGTCAACAAAAGGGAATAGGTCTTTCCTAACCACTCTATCCAGGTTCTTCATAATTTTATACTCTGTAATTAGGTCTCTCTTCGGCCTCCTCTTTTCCAAAGGAAACAACTCTCTCCAATCCAATCTTTCCTTATAACTAAAATTCTCCAAACCAGGCAATATTCTTGTGTATTTTGTTTATACCCTTTCGAATGCAATCGTATCTTTCTTCTGATGTGGTGTCAAGAACGGCACGAAGTACCCCAGCTGTTGCTTAAACCTGCATTTTGTACTGTTACTGTATGGCCTCTCAGTTGATCACCTTGTCTACCTGTCCAGCCACCTTCAGAGATCTGTGGATATGCTGTCATAAATTCCGCTGCTCCTCTATACTTCAACAACAACAAGTATTTATTCTTGTCGGTATCTTGGCATTTATTGTAAATTCCTTCGCCTTATCTTCCAGGTGCATTACCTTAATTCTCTGAATGGAATTCAGTTCGTCCCTATTCTGCCCGACTGACCATTCCATTGATATTTCAGCCTATTGCAGAGCTTCCCAAAGTGGGAGTCAGGATCCCCAGTGGTGTCATTAGCTGACATCAACACTTGAGTTCTGAGGCAGTAATGGCCACTGTGGTGCTTGGACCAAGTTGTAATAGCTGTGCTTCTTCTTGAACACGTCTCTGTGCCTTCAATTATTACTGAGGGATGGCACCAGTTTTCAAAGGGGTCACAATGGGTAAAAAGTTTGGAAAGTACTGAGTTACAATCTCATTATCAACCCAGACTTATTACAAACCGTTTTTTGGATCATCAGGAAGCACGTTAATCAAGTGCTACATTTAAGTCTTAAATCATTGTTATAAAGTATGAACACCAAAAGATTCGGTGCTGAGTCATACGGAACTCAGTGGAAGCAGTGTTCAGTTTCTCAAATATGAACCAACTCAATACTCTTTTCTTCCTGACTCTAAGCCAGTTTTGAATCCAATTTACCACTTTCCCATGAATCCCATATGCTTTTGTTGTCTGCTAGTGCCACCTTATCAAAAACCTTACTAAAATCCAAACAGGTTGCATCAAATGGCTACCCTAACTAATCCTTCTTGTTGCCTTCTCAAAAAATTCAATCATGTTAGTCAGAAATGACCTTTCCTTCAAAAATATCTTTAATTTTGTCTTTCCAAACTAATTTATCCTGTTCCTCAGAATTTTTCCAATCGGTTTCCCACCACCAAGGTTAGGCTGATTGACCTGTAATAATTCAGTTGAGCCTTTCTCCCTTTTTATACAGTGGTACAACATTATCGGTCTCCTGGCACCACACTTGTAGCCAGAGAGGACTAGAAATTGAAGGCATCAGTCTCTACTATATCTTGTCTGGTTTCCATAGCAGCCAAGGATACATTACATCTGGATTGATGTATCAGTCACAATGTTAACATCATTTAATACTTGACACTCCTCCTCTCTGACTGCATTGTGTGTGTCATCCCTTTCTTTTGTGAAACGGATGCAAAATATTGATTAAGAATAATACTAATATAATTTCTTCTTTCTTAAGAGAACGTACTAACTCTGAATCTCACATTTTTCTTAGTCGTCTTATCTAACACCTTTCAAGTAATTGTTTTCATTCCAATTTAACTAAATCAGTGTACAGTAAAATTAGCTTTATGAATAAGGAAATTTTATTCCTGATCTTCCTTTATTCTTTTCTGTGATTATCCTAATTCTAACTGATTTGCTCTCTGTTTTACTGATATGCCCCCCAATTCATACTCCTGCTATCTGACCAGTTTCATTCTGTAAGACTAAGTCCATAAACTCTCCCTCTCGCTTGCTACATGCAGCAAGTTCTTCTGAAATAGTTCTGAATACATTTTTAAAAAATCTTCACAATAATTCTATCCTAGTTAATATTGAAAAGTTGAAATCTTCTATTATTACTTTTGTTATTTGCAATTCTCAGATTTGCCTACATATTTACAATTCTGTCTCCCTCTCGAATGTTTGCTGGTCTGGAGTGCACTCCCATAGTGTGATGTATTTTCATTCAGCCCATATGCCCTCATTTGATGATCCTTTTACCATATTCTTCTCTCAGTTAGTTATTTCTTGAGTCAATTTTACAACATCCTCCTCTTAAGCCTCCTCTATATTTTATCTGAAAACTGTAACCAGGAATGTTGAGCTGCCACTCCTGTCTCTCTTTTAGCCATGTCTTAATAATAGCTATGATATCATATTCCTACATTTAAATACGTGCTCTCATCTCATCTGCCTTACTCTTTGGACATCTTGCATTGAAATACATCTACATTTAGTATAGTCAAACTGCTTTGCAGCCTATTTTCTAGACTTGGTTTACTTCGCCTTCCAAACATGCATACAAATCTTCTGCCTTCCATTCCCAGCTTTTATTCTCTCCTTTCTGAATCTGCTGTTGGGTTCTCATCTCTCCGGTAAATTGGTTCAATCCCTTCCCAGCATCACTAATAAAATCTCCAGTGAGAATATTATTCCCAGCATTGTTGACATGCAATCAGTCAGACTTCTACAGGCCCTACTCCATCGCCCCAGAAATCTAAAGTTGTCCCTCCTGCACCAGTTCTCTAGCCATGTATTCTCTATCTTATTTCTGTAGTCACCAGCGCATGGTCCCTGGAGTAAATTGGAGATTACTATCTTTTGAGGTCCTATTTTCAGTTTATCTTCCAGAATCTAAACTCTACTTCCAAGACACACTTTTTTCTACTTTGTACCTAAAATTTGTACCTATGTACCTTTGTATCTAAGATTGCGCCAGGAATGGTGACTTTGTACATTTTTCACTGTCCTCCAGTATAGTTGTACTTGAGTACACGTGACAATAAAATCTAATTCACCAATTTTTTTTCTGTCTGTCTCATTTGTGCCAATTTGGACCGGGACCTGTGGCTGTTCACTTGGACCATTCAGCAGCTGCAATATGACACCCTTGGCCCTGGCAGCAGGGAAGTAACATGCCTTCCAAAAATGACACTAGCAACCACAAGAGTGCAGATCTGTTCATCTCCTTATAAAATTTGCGACCACTTTTACTCCCCTTCTCCTTCTCTTACCCCAGTGCAGCTGAATCATCTGGGGTATTGGTTGTTCCTGCACTTCACAGATGAACCTTTACCCTTAATCTCAACAGTCTAAGATTCCTGCCCTGTCCCCATTATCCTTCTGGAAGTCATCTATTCCCTCTCTTCGTGCACCTCTTTAAGCTATAGTGTGACCACCACATCCGGCAATATGCTTTCCAAACAGCTCTAAGCCTCATAATCCCTCACATTGACTCCAGCTGCTGGTCAAGCTTCAAAACTTGGAGCTTGAGCTGCTGTAGCTGGTCATTCAGGAATTCAGACTTTCTGCCATGCCTTTACTTAGATTATTGCCCAGAAAGACTTAGTAGCTGCCCATCAAATTGACTCATTCCTTGGTGGGGATGCCACCAAATCATAATGTAGTGGCAATATTATAAATAGCAATTACAAAGCATGAGCAGTTTGTATTTTTCATCTGAGTTTACACTAAACTGAGGATAATTTTAAAAGTCTCTAACTTTGGCTGAATGGCACACTGTGCTATGCTATTTATAGGGTACACGTTACCAAGTTTGTATGCAAGATGTATTCTTGTTTCAGGTCTGTATTGGATTGGCTATCCTGCATCTATTTGTGCATCAAATACAGATTGTGAAATCAACATACTGTTCCCTGTACTTGAAAAATTGTGATCTTTGGATTAGTATTTCATTCATACTTAACTTTATTTTCAGTTTCCTTGTGACTTTGGGATGAATTTGCAGTACCTGTCCCTTTTTTCCACATTCAAATTGCCGCATTAGTGAGCGTACAAGCTTGTAATAGTTGGGCAAATAATGATTTTGTATTATTTTGTAAATTAATGATTGTGAAGTACTATTACGTTCTGCACCAAAGAAATAACTTTATTTTAATATGTTAATCAGTGACTTTTATTACAAAGTTTAAACAGTTTTGCATAATTTTCAACACTGCTTTCAGACAACCTGTTTGAGATTTTATTTATACTTCTAGCTTTAAAGATAAAAATTCTGCCCTCTTTGTACCCAGGTTCCAAGAATCTGCATCAGCTATGTTTCAGGAGATTTATGTGCCTGCTGCATGAGACTATTTTCATGATCACATTGCGCCACTGGTCAAGAACTTTCAATGATGCTCACACTTTGCTGTCCTTTGTACTCAATCTAACTTGCTTGGATTTTACTTCTGTCCAACAAATCCTACTATATTTGCCTTTATTATAAGGTATCTCTGCAAATATGGGTCCAAAATACATTTGTCAGTTCTTCTGTTGTCTCTGACAATGTTCTTTTGCCATAATTATTTATTAGAGCCTAAATAAAATATCTCCAGCACTCTTTATTTGTTCATCTCTTAGTGCCTGCCTGTGTTCTTTGCTGTTTTTAATGCGCTTTTAAAAGTGTTTGCTGTAGTCCATTGCTGTTATTTCAAGGTATCTCTGATAGCTGGAAGTTCCCAACTATTCCTGTAAACTTTTGAGATACCAACAAAATGCTTGTAACTTTATTTCTGATTATTTGATGGTCTTTAATTTGACATCATGATCTTCCATCACACTCCTGATTGTGTTTTGTAGATGGTGAACAAACTTGGGGAGTCAGGAAAAAGAGGTATTTGCTGCAGGATTCCTACTCTGACCCGCTCTTGTAGCGGGTCTCTGGAACAGTATGCGTTTAAAAAATGAATAGACTGAAAGCTGAACATGAATAGGTCAGATAGCTAATATCACTAGTAGACAAAATGCTAAGAACTATTATTGAGGACATGGTAACAGGGGAAAGGGGAAACATGATGGGGGATCCATTGCAGTGGATGTAATGTCAAAAAGCATTCAGTAAGGGGTGAAATGAGGTTTTTAGTATGAAACAAAATTAGGACGACTCCTTGGGATGTGGGAAATGTGAAAATTCAAATTGGGAGCAGGAGTAGTGTTTCAGGTTTTCTAGTCTGTTCCACCATTTATGAAGATTATGGCTGATTTGATTGTAGCCTGACTCCGAATTCCCAGATTAAGTTTGACTCTTTTGTTAGTCTCGCCCTGCCTTTAGAGTATTGAATAACCTGATTTCTACTACACTCTTAGGGAAAAGAAAAAGAATTCCAAAGACCCTCCAGGCGGAAAATTCTTCCTCACCTCCCATCTTGAATGGGAGACCCCTTATTTTTAAACTCTAGTCACCTATTTCTGGACTCTTCCTCAATGGGAAACATGGTTTCAACATTGATCCCTTAAAATTCACTCAGGATTTTTTTGTTTCAGTTACATCTTTCCTAAATGTTAAATGTTCTAAACTTAAATGTGTACAGGCCCTATTTTTATTTTTTAAAAAGTCAGAATTAACAGGGCATTTTTAAGTTTGGCATTTGTCCGTTTGGCAGTTTATAACCAGCAGGGTACTGCAGCTGTTTAGTCTTCATTATTGGCTTAGATGAAGGGACTGAGTGTAATATATGAGAAGAAGCAGTGCATTGTATGCAGAGTGACTGCAGAAGGATAGAGACAGGTTCTATGAGTGGTAAAAACATGATAGATGGAATTCAGTGTTATAAATGTCATAAAATAAGAGGCTAAGTGTGAAGTTCGACAACTTGGGTAGTGAATTGAATAATGAAAGACAGGAAAATGTTTACATTCACACATCTAGATATGTCTTGTACATGATTGCAAAGTTAAAAATATAGCGAATAATTAGCAAGGCAAATGGTCAACTTTCATTATATGGAATTGAAGAATATTAGCAATTACATCTAACTACAGTTCTACAGGGCCATTTTAAACCTTACAGTATTAATGTTCAGAAATCTATTTTCCCAAGAAGGAGTGCAGTGAAGGTTCACTACATTCATTTCTACAATGAGGATTGTCATTGAGGAGAGATTGTGTAGGCTAGGCTTATATTTCCAGAGTTTAAAAGAATGAAAGATGATCTAATTGAAGTATATATAATTCTTAAGCGACAGGATGAATGCTAGAAAATGTCTGTTTGACAATTCTAGAATTGGGAGTCAGTCTCAGAATAAAGCAACAACAATTGATGACAGAGATGAGAAATATCACTCAAAAGAAGGGCTTTGAATATCTAGAATTCTGTACCATTCTCCGAGAGCCGTGGATAGTCTATGTTGAGTATATTTAAGTCAGAGGTAGGCAGATGTTTTGAGTCATCAGAAAAGACGATGGATATAGGGATTGTACAAGAAGGTTGAGGAGTGGTACATCAGCATAGCATTTGTTGAATTGTAGATTGGCTCACAAGGCCTGCTAGAGGTATTTGTGTTATAAATCATTCTTCCTGTTTCCTCTGTACCCAGCACCGTCTATGCCAGTCCTAACACTGCTTTTTCCGCCCATCTTAGTCAAGCTTTTGATTACCCCTAATATCTTGCCCCTTGGTTGAACATGCTTTATCAATTGCACTTCTGTTAAAAACTTTTTCTTGGAAGAGGTACAAGTGTAAATTATTATGGTAATTATTATTAAAATTCCATCACTAATTTCCACGATCATTGGATGAGTAAATACCAATGGCGCACATTGCACAATTTGTTGAAAGTTTATTTACTGAATATCATGCAACACCCCAAACCAGTTCCATGTAGTGTCATATGGTTATAGCAAAATGAAACCACCATAAGACTGGAAGCGGCAGTGTTCTTGTAATTAACAGCCATGTACACGGTAATATGAAAACATGAAGAAAGTGATTTTTGAAATTGTGCATTCTATATGCATTAATGTAAGGTCACTGCACTTGTGGAGATGCAAGCCTTTTGATTTGAGGTCTGACCTTTATGCATGTGTGTTTTTAAGAAAAATTTAGATTTGTACCTGTGTATTTTTATTCGCTGAATGTAAAATCATCGTGGAAGTATTGAGAGTTCAGTATTATAGCTATTTTTAATAGATTTAGGGAGTTGCATGTTTTAATTTTACAAAGCAAATATGTTTGCACTGAAGTCCAATTCTCACACCATCCTATTTTCTACATTTTATGGGTATTTTTTTCTCATTGTTAGTCATCTGGATTGGCCATGCTAAATTGCCCACAGTGTCCAGGGATGTTTAGGTTATGTGGGTTAGACGTGGGAAATTCGGGGAATGGGTCTGGATGTGATGCTATTGGGAGGGGTGGTGTGGACCTGTTGGGCCGAAGGGCCTGTTTCCACACTGTAGGGATTCTATGATTCTATGATCATTCCAGAGGCCAGTATCCAGTCACCAAGTCACCCTTTATTTACATGTGCGTAGTTCTTGAAAGTGGTCCAGCTTCCTCAGAGCCAACTCTCAATGAACAGAACCTCTGACACTCCTGTTTATATTTGTCAGCCAAGGCTCCCTGATTAGGGCTGTTAACCTGGTCCAATCATGTAACTGATATTCTATGATGTCCACCTGGCTGACCTCATTACAGCCACTACATCCCTTCCCCATCGTCCAGGGGCGTTGGCTTGATCTTTGTCATGTGGTCTTTCCTGGAGCGTTTTCACACCTGGTCCGGTTCCTCCGACTCAGCCTCAGATACGGACAGTATGCACCAGACTGCAGTCTGCGTCTTGCGCCCAGAACATCTCAGAAGAAGTTCATCCTCTTCAGGTGGTAAAGGCATCAAGGCTGTAACATCCACCATGTTCATCTCAGACTGAGGTTTTTTTTAATATTCATTCACGGGATAAGGGCATCACTGGCTAGGCAGTATTTATTGCCCATCCCCAATTGCCCACAAGGCCGTTAAGAGTCAACCACATTCCTTTGGTCTGGAGTCACATGTAGGCCAGACAGGTAAGGATGGCAGTTTCCTTCCCTAAAGGTCATTGTTGATCTCGTTCACTAATCGACAATGGTTTCATGGTCATCAATATATTTTTAATTCCAGATATTTACTGAATTCAAATTCCACCATCTGCCCAGAAATCCACCCAGAACATTATCTGGATTAACAGTCCAGCAATAATACCACTAGGCCATTGTCTCCACTACTTTGACACCATACAAAGGGGAGAACCCATGGGTTCCAACAGCCTTTCTGGATGTTCTGTGTACATTTTGCTCCTGACCTGTTTGCAAGTCTACAGCTTTCATGTGATCCACGTGCTTGTTCAGGACTCACCTACCTGAACTTTGTAGGCCACCGCACCTGACCTTGTGTTGACCATACCCTTATCCATGCAGGGCCATTTCCGTAGTTTTGGCACCAAACTTCATCCCTTGAAGTAATCTCTCTCTTGCTTACAGGAGTTTTGTGTCTGTTCCTGATGCCTTTTTACCCCCTTCCCCCAGGAAAATCCGATTTAACCTGGTGCAGAGTCTTCTCCCCATTAGCAATTCTGCTGGAGCTATCCCTATAGTTGCATGCGGCATGGTCTGCTATCAAATGGAAACCTGGACAGTTTGGTATCAAGGAAAGCTGTAGGCTTTCTCTTTAAGAGACAACAAGGCATAGAGCTGAATGAACACAGCAGGCCAAGCAGCATCATAGGAGCAGGAAGGCTGACGTTTCGGGCCTAGACCCTTCATCAGAAATGGGGGAGGG
>NC_063333.1:117490274-117503168 GCF_021869965.1 Rhincodon typus | reverse complement strand
CTGATGCTGCCTGGCCTGCTGTGTTCCTCCAGCTCCACACTGTGCTATCTAAGACTCCAGCATCAGCAGTACTTACTATCTCTGTGATGACAGATGATGTACTTCAAGACAAATCTTGAATTAAGAGCCCAATGATGATCATGAATCCATTGCTGACCATCAAAACAAAAACCATCTAGTACACTAATGTCCTTTAGGGAAGGAAACTACCATATTTACCTGGTCTGGCCGATGTGTGACTGTAGATTCACAGCAATATGGTTGACTCTTAACTGCCTTCTAAGCAATTAGGGATGGGCAATAAATGTTGGCCTAGCCAATGATGCCTATATCCCATGAATGAATAAATAAAGATATTCTTTCTGAAGAGGAGAATTCCAGCCATAAGGTTATTGAAGGATCTCATTTTAATCTGGAACAAAGGCGAGTGATCCTGTGTCATTTCAATATAAATTTGTAGAACTCCTGGTGCACTGAGAAATAGATCTTATCTCTGAGCATTACTAATAATGATCAAGTGTTGTAAAAGCTGAAACAAAATATGGAAGCAACGTGTTTTTAGATTATCACTCAAATATTCCAAGGTAAACAGAAAAGATCCATATAAGGCTAAATAAACAGAAGAAACGGGAACATTCAGCTTATCAAAACTGAAAGCTTCAGTTCTTGAGGAATAGTGGTGAACTATAACAATCCTACTCACCCATCCTTTCAAAACATTATAAAATCAATTAGTCTAATACTAACTTGTTAACAGCCAACCATAATTTATTGACACAAGTGTCTCTCAATAACTAAACCAGATGAAGGATATGAGTAAATTATAGAGATGTAAATCCTGAGACAAATAGAAAGACAGTGATTTTAAAAAATAAGGTAGAGACTTCACACAACATTACAGAATCCCATATCTGGCAGAGACAAAAATCTCAACAAAATTTTGTAATGCTTGTCATTAATACATTGCAATAAATAGTCCTTGTGAAAAGATCTCAATAGTTCAATTTGGGGGTACAAGAAAAAATGTCTTGGATGTTAAACATATGTAAACATGTAGCCTGCACTACACACAACAACAGCATCTTACATACATTAGCCAATGGGTACCCAATCCAGCAAATGAGTAAAGTTTGGGATATATAGTTCAATTTTAGCAACTGAGCAAAAGATGAGGTGCTGCTCCCAAAATTTACTTTGAACTCCACTAGAATAGTGAAGCTGGCTAAGGACAGAGATGGCAGTGTAAAAGCAAAATGGAAAATTAAAACCATAAGCCTCTGGAAGCCCAGCACCATGATAGAAGACTGACGAAGCAAAAGGAATGGTTATGATTGAAGTGAAGCAACAAAGCATAGATCCAGAGTAGGTGTTAGTAGTAGAATTAAAGGTTATCTCTACCAGAAAATAAAGCATTATAACAAGTTGCACAGTATGGGGGAAATAATATCAAAATGGAGGACAGCTTTTATGGTCTACAGTTGTTGAATTCGATATTGTGTCCAGAATGCTGTAACATGTCTACACAGAAAATAGTGCTTTCGTCCAGCTTTTATTTAAACATTGCAGCAGGCCTAGGACAGAAATGTGAGCGAGATGATGGACTGAAACTGCAAGCAACAGAAAGATTAGGGTCTTGCTTGCAGATTGAGCAGAGGTGTTCTGCAGTCACCCAGTATGAGTTTGGTATCCACTATGTAAAGTAGACTGCTTTGTGGCCAGCGAATATAATAGATTAAATTGAAAGAAGTATGGGTTAATCACTGTTTCACTTAGCAGGAGCTTTTGGGATCTTGAACAATAATAAGGGAGCAGGCAAAAGGTAACTGTATCATAGGACGGTGCCATGGAAAAGAATGAGGCGTTGGGGAAGATAGAGGAGTTAACTAGGTTGTATCCGAAGGAAGGGAGACAAAAGAAAGAAGTGTTCAGTGGTAGCATCAGGTGAAAAAAAATGGCAGAGGATAATTCTCTGAATATGGAGAGTGGTGGGATTGGAAGAGAGATTGGAAAACCCTGAGATACATGGAGATCTTGGTATGCTAGTTCATGAATCACAAATATTTAGTGTGCAGATGCAGCAAGTGATTAGGAAGTCAAATTGAATCTTGTTATTGCAAGGGGAATGGGAATATAAAAGTGATGGTGATCTTATTGAAAGGTGTAAGATCTTGAAGGGACTCAACAGATTATATGTTGAAAGGATGTTGCCCCTTGTGGAACAAAAGTGTTATGGTGCAACAGGAGACCATTCAGTCCATTAGGACTGTTCCAGTTCACCAAATGAGTGTCGTGACATATTGCCATTCTCCTGCCTTTGCCTACCCTTACACATTGTTTCTATTCAAGTAATCATCTTTTGAATGCCTCAATTGAAATTGCCTCTCCCACACTTCCAGGAAGTGTATTCTAGACCTGAACCAATTGTAATAAAAAGCTTTTTTCTTACCCTGCATTCGTTTCTTTTGCAAATCTGTGCCCTCTTGTTCTTGATCCTTTTACAAGTGGGAGGAGTTTCTCCATATGACTCTATCCAGCCCCCTCCTAATTTTGAAACTTCTAGCAGATTGTTTATAGCCTTCTTCTTTCCAAGCAGAACAGTCCTAATATTTTCATTTATCCTCATAAGAGAATTCTGGGTAATCCAAGATAGAGGACAGGAAAAAATTGTGGCTGTTAAGAGCTGCTCCTTTTTTGAGGTATTTTCAGTGTTGGAGCTGAGTTCCTTGAATTCTAGGAGCAGTAATTACTATTTTATAAGCTGTTGCATTGTTTTGGAACTTTTGGAAAAGAGATGAAAACAATGCAATTTAAAAAGAAGGAAGAGAGACAAAGCAGTAACCACGTGGGAAGTGAATCAAAAGGAGAAGTAAACTTGTATACCTGTCTGACTCAGCAGTGAACCTGCTGAGCTGATTGCCTCTGCTTTTGGTTTCAAATATCTCCGGACATCAGAGTTCATCTAAGAAAAATAAACAAACAATGAAATTCACAGCTGACATAGAGAAACCTGTGTGGGAGAGCTCACAGTGGTGTTGCAGCTAAGTGACTAGTTTTTAAAGTGTAAACTTACTGTTTCTTTGTAAATCTACAACAGTGAAGTAGAGTGGGTTTTTTTCATTGTATGCTTTTGTTGAGCCCTGTCTCTTGATTAAAATTTAAAAATATAAAACATAGGTACTAAGTTAGCTTGGAGCAGTGTTTTTAGAGCAGTAAGACTGGTCTATCTTCTCAGTCTGTAGATTGTTAAGGTGCAAAGATGGCCTTTAGTAGAGTGATGTGCTCTTCCTGTCAGACTGTTCAGTAGATTAGGGACAGTTTCCATCTTACTGATGATTATGTCTGCAGTAAGTGTGTTTGGTTGCAAATCCTATTGGATCGCATGTATTGGTTGGAGCAGCAGTTAGAGGTAATGAAGAATTTACAGAAGCTAGGGGGTGCGACGAATGGCAGTTACAGGAAGGGAGAAAAACCACAGATACCGTCAGGTAGCCAGGTAGTGCAGGAGTCCCCTGTGGCTATCCCCATTTGAAACGCGTATGCTGTTTTAGAAAATGTAGAGGGTGTGTGATGCACTCTCAGGGTGATGTAGCACTGATAGCCAGGTCTCTAGTACTGAGACTGGCTCCAATGTAACGAGGGGTTAGTCAGGTTCCAAGAGATTGATTGTGATAGGGGACTCCCTAGTCAGAGGCACAGACAGATGTTTCTGTTGCTGACAACGACACATCAGAATGGTGTGTTGCCTCCCCGGTGCCAGGATCAAGGATATCTCAGAGAGGGTGCAGAATATTCTCAAAGGAGAGAGGGACCAGCAGAAGGTCATTGTACACATTGGAAGTAATGACATAGGAAGAGAAAAGAATGAGATTCTGACGATAGATTATGGGAAATAAGGCAGGTGAAGGGCAAGGCTCGTAGGTGTAGGGAATGCTGGATGACAAGAGAAATTGAGGTTTTGGTCAAGAATAAGAAGGAAGCAAATGTCAGGTATAAACAGCAGGGATTGAGTGAATCTCTATATGAGTATAAACACAGTAAGAGTTTAATTAAGAGGGAAATCAGGAGGGCAAAAAGGGGACATGAACTAGCCTTGGCAAGTAGGGTTAAGGAGAATCCAAAGGGATTCTACAAATACATTAAGAACAAATGTAACAAGAGAGCAAAAAGGGCCCCTCTGTCTGGTGACCACAGGAGATGGGAGATACTAAACAAGTATTTTGTATCAGTGTTTACTGTAGAGGAGGATATAGAAGATAGAGAACATGGGAAATGAATAGCAACATCGTGAAAAATGTCCATATTACAGAGGAGGAGGTGGTGAGGAAAAACCAGGAACTACAGACCGGTGAGCCTGACATTGTGGTGGGCAAGGTGTTGGGGGGATTCCTGAGGGACAGGATTTATATATATTTGGAAAGGCAAGGACTGATTAGGGATAGTCAACATGACTTTGGGGGAAATTGTGTCTCACTAACTTGACTGATTTTTTTGAATAAGTAACAAAGAGGATTAATGAGGACAGAGTGCTGGACATGATCTACATGGACTTCAGTAAAGCGTTTGACAAGGTTCCTCATGGTAGACTGGTTGGTAAGGTGCAATCACACGGAATAGAGGGAGAACTAGCCATTTGGATACAGAATTGGCTCGAAGGTAGAAGACAGAGGGTGGTGGTGGAGGTTTGCACTGGAGGCCTGAGACCGTGGCATGCCACAAGGATCAGTGCTAGGTCCAAGCTTTTCATCATTTATATAAATGATTTGGATGGCACATAGGAGGTATGGTTAGTAAGCTTGCAGATAACACCAAAACTAGAGGTTAGTGGACAACAAAGAATATTACCTCAGAGTACAATAGGATCTTGATCAGATGGGTCAATAGGCTGAGGAGTGGCAGATAGAGTTTAGTTTAGATAAATATAAGGTGCTGCATTTTGGAAAGGCAAATCAGGGCAGGACTTATACACCTAATGGTAAGGTCCTGGGAGCTTGTGCAGGTTCATAGGTCCTTGAAAGTAGAGTCCCAGGTAGGCAGGATAGTGAAGAAGGGATTTGGTATGCTTGCCTTTATTGGTAAGTGCACTGGGTATAGGAGTTGGGAGATCATATTGAGGCTGTACAGGACATTGGTTAGGCCACTTTGGGAATATTGCATGCAATTCTGGTCTCCCTGCTACAGGATAGATCTTGTGAAACTTGAAAGGGTTCAGAAAAGATTTACAAGGATGTTGCCAGAGTTTGAGCTAAAGTGAGAGGCTGAATAGGCTGGGGTTATTTTCCCTGGAGCATTGGAGGCTGAGAGGTGACTTTATAAAGGTTTATAAAATCATGAGGGGCATGGATAGGGTGAAGAGACAAGGACTTTTCCCTGGGGTGGGGGAGTCCAAAACTACAGGGCATAGGTTTAAGGTGAGAAGGGAAGGATTTAAAAGAGTCCTCAGGAGCAACTTTTTTTCACACAGAGGTTAGTGTGTGTATGGAATGAGCTGCCAGAGAAAGTGATGGAGGCAGGTAAAATTATGACATTTGAAAGGCATCTGGATGGGTATATGAATAAGAAGGGTTTAGAGGTATATGGGTCAAATGTTGGCAATTGGGACTAGCTTAATTTAGGATAACTGGTTCGCATGGACAAGTTGGACAAAAGGGTCTGTTTCCATGCTGTACATCTCTGGAAATATTCTTATACATCTTGTTCTGCTTTCTCACCAATGCATTCGCATACTTCCTATAGTGTAGCACCCAGAACTGTACCCAATATTCTAACATGTGATTTATACATGTTCAGCATCACCTCCTCGGAGAAGACACAATTAAAACATAAGAGGTCTTCCATTTAAGACAGAGATGAAGAAGAATGTTTTCTTTCAGAGATTATGCATCTTTGGAATGCTATTCCCCAGAGAGCAGTGGAAGTAGGATCAATTAATAATTTTCAAGACACAGGCAGATAGTTTCTGAACTAACAAGGCAGTCAAAGGTCTCTTAAGAATGGACAGGATGGTAGATTTGAAACCATAAATTATGAAATAGCCTAGAGGGGCTGAACGCATTACTCCTGTTCCTAAATTGCATGTTCTGAGGAGGAGGGGAAAGGGTGAGGTCAGAAGGATGGCAAATGGACCTGACATGGTTGAAAGCCAAATCAGGAGCGTCAGAGGCTGAGGGGTGACCTTATAGAGGTTTATAAAATCATGAGGGGGATGGATAGGGTGAATAGTCAAAGTCTTTTCCCCGGAGTAGGGGAGTCCAAAATTAGAGGGGAAAGACTTAAAAGGGACATAAGGGGCAACTTTTTCCACATAGAGTGGTGCATTAATTGAATGAGATCCCACAGAAAGTGGTGGAGGCTGGTACAATTACAATATTTAAAAGGTATCTGGATGGGTATATGAAAAGCAAGGGTTTAAAGGGATATGGGCCAAATTCTGGCAAATGATACTAGATTAATTTATGATATCTGGTTGGCATAGACAAGTTGCATCTGTTTCCATGCTGTACTGCTCTATAACCACAGCTGGAGGGAATCCGCAGTTAAGGAAAAAGGAGGACATCTCGGAAATGGCGTTGTTGATGGTAGTATTAGAAAAGATATTCATTAAATTTCATTAAAACAAAGGGAGGAAGGAGTCGAGATGGTGGAAAAATAATACATTGTGCTGTGTGGGGGAGGCAATGGCCTAATGGTATTATCGCTGGATTGTTAATTCAGAGACCCAGATAATGTCTGGGGACCTGGGTTCAATCCTGCCACGGCCGATGGTGGAATTTGAATTCAATAAAATATCTGGAATTAAGAATCTAATGATGACCATGAATCTATTGTTGATTGTCGGAAAAACCCATCTGGTTCACTAATGTCCTTTAGGGAAGGAAACTGCCATCCTTACCTGGTCTGGCCTACATGTGACTCCAGATTCACAGCAATGTGGTTTACTCTGAACTGCCTTCTGGGTAATTTTGAATGGGCATTAAACGCTGCCTAGCCAGTGATGCCCTCAACCCGTTAATGAATAAAGAAAAAGACAAGGAACAGGCTAAAATGATCCATCCTGGTTGTGGATTCTGGAAAGAAAGTTGAAGCAGACTGTTAAAGGGGTTTGGGAACTATAAGGTTATAGGTATGGAGGGACATTCTCCATCCTGAAAAAATTTCCCTCATGTTCAGTGTTGGGCTCATGGTCCAGGGAGACATAGGAAGAAATGTCAGAGATTTGGCACTCTGCAAGGCCCGATGCAACAGTATCACCATTGTCAACAGGGTTTATAACAGAGACAGGGTTAGATTTGACCTAACTAAATTTATCAAATTCAAGCAAAGAAGACAGGTTAGGGTGTTAGAGGTTAAAATTAAGACAGCCGACATCAGGCCAACAGTTCTTAATTAAAAAATCAAGAGCGGGTAAGAGGGACAGGGGAGGGGTCCACGTGGAGAATTGGAGACGGATGAAAGACTCCAACCCAAAAAAGTGGCCACAGGAGAACCGTTATTCTAGAGATAAAGGTGACATAACAAGACATAATAATGGTGCTACATATTATCATTCATATTTTTTAAAAAAAAACCTAATCCTGAGTGGAAACAACTGGGTTAATTCTGGGATAGTACGATCTGCTGATGCTGGAGAATCTGAGATAACAAGGTGTAGAGCTGGATGAACACAGCAGGCCAAGCAGCATCAGAGGAGCAGGAAGGCTGACGTTTCGGAACTCTTTTCTGAAGAAGGGTCTAGACCCGAAACGTCAGCCTTCCTGCTCTTTTGATGCTGCTGTGTTCATCTAGCTCTACACCAGGGTTAATTCTGGGTTAATTTAGATACAGAGAAAGTTTCAAATGAAAAGGCGTAGGTGCGAAGGGTCAGAGGAAGAGGCGGGGCTAGCGCAATGGGCGGATTTAGGTGTGGAGGCGGGGTCAATGCAGGGGGAGGTGCGGCGGGCGGGGCCAGTTTGGAGATTAGTAGAAGGGACGGCCCTGCGCCCCAAGAATGGGGCGTGCCCAGGCCCAGCTTGGTGGCTGACTTCAGGCGATGGAGAAAGAGGAGTCGCAGGGTTTGAGTGGCTTAGAGACTGTGCAGCAACGGTGCGAGGACGGGACAGCGTGCCCGGTTGAGGCTGTTGGGGAGACTGAGCAGGAGGCGTTGTTATGGAGGACGGCGAGCTGCTACTCGAGTTATTTAACAGCTGCTGCCCAAGGGGAGGTGAGTGGCCGGGGCCGGGCCGGTCAGGTCAGGTCAGGTCAGGTCAGGTCAGGTGAGTTATACCAGCCCCACTGGAGGGAGGGCTGGGTTCAATGTCCCACGGGAGGGTGTCTGAGATCCTTGCCTGGCTGAATTCACTTCCGGCAGGGTAGTTAAAGGTCAGATGCTGCATACGAAAGTGAGGAAACCGGGTCCAGAAAAGTGCATTTAACTGGATATAACTAGTCCACAATGCTAACAGTAATGTGAACCTAAGTCAGTTAAATGTCTATGAAGCGAAGTTAATAGTTTGAATGTGTTTGTTTGTTTGTTTGTTTGATTCTGCTGTGCCTCTATCACCCATTTTGCTTAAGGATCTAAATTAGTTCTTGTCCAAGAACTGTCCCCATAAGTCAAAATAAACTTTCTGTCACTTACCTCAGCCCCTTGCCCAATGGTGATACGTTTTTAATTTTAGATTTTCCTTCCTAACTCTATAAAACTTCTAAGGCATTCTTGAAAATAGAGCCTTTTAACAAAACGTTGTCTGCTGTTGTCAAAAACAAAGTGCTGGAGAAATTCAGCATGTTTGGTAGCATCTTAAGAGAAAAAGCACAGTTAACGTTTTGGGTCTTGTGCTCCTCCTTCGGAACTGATTGTAGCTAGGAAAAGGTTAGTAAATATGCTGAAGGGTAGAGGGAGGAGTCAATGATGGGTGGCGATGGTATCCACAGAGAGAGAACGGTAAGTAGTTGGGCTGAGAAAGGAATGGATAAAAGTCAGTCTGAAAGAATGAGTAGTTCTAAATATAGTGGTTGACAATGTGTTGGTTGTGTTAGCAGTCTGTGATGATCCTAATGGAGGTGTATTTTGTCCTGGGTTTGTTTTATGAAGGAAGGTTGAGAGCTGTTGAGCAAAGCCACTAGTGTAAACAGTTTGAGAGGCCTTGGTTTTATTTTGCTAAAGTTGGAACAATAGAAGCAGCCTGAATTGATGGGGTGAAGCTCCAAGATTTTTAGTTTTTCAATAATAGCAGTTGAGGGAATCTTTTTGAAGCTGGATGTGGACGCTGTTTTTTTCCTCCTCTCACTTACAGCTTAAAAACTGGGAATTCTCTTTCTCGTACTGGAGTTGCATGTGAGACTGTGTTTCCCTGAATTTGCCTAAATAATCTATTAAGTTTTCCAATAGTTATTTCAATGTCTTTTTTTTTGTGTGTATTTTAACAATAGTGTATGAATAAACTGTCTTTTGCTTCAAATCTGGAAGCTTGACCAGTCAAGTTGCATCTGGGATGCAACATCTGGCACTCTTCTTTAAAATAACAAAAGTTAGGGTTTAGGCTACCTTAATGTATTTTGAGGGGGTTTGGATTGGTAATGACAAGGCCTGGTATGTGAGGGTAAGGACATTGGAGAAGGTGCTCTCCCTAAAATTATTGAACTCAGTCTTGAAGGCTGCAAGGTCCCCATGCTTGAAATGAGATGTAGTTTTTCCAACTTGTGCCAAGCTTTGGAGTGCCTCAGTAAGCCTGAAACACACATTGGTCAATGAACAAAGTGTGTTAATGTAGCAAGTGAGAGGAAGGTCAGGGTCATTGTTGTGGACAGAACATGTGTTTGGCAAAATGGTTCCTCAGTCTGCATTGCCCCTTCCCAGTGTAGAGCAGACCACATTGTGGCCAGCAAATACAGTAGATTATGTTGATTTTTGAAGTGTAGACATCTTCCAGATGCTTCACCTGGAAGATGTCTAGGGCTTAGATAATGAGGGGAGAGAAAGTAAATGGGCAGGTGTTACCCTTCTGCGGTCGCGTGGAAAGGTGCTGTGGGGCGTGAGGAGGTGTTGGACGTGGAGGAGGAGTGGACCAAAGTGACCTGGAGGGAACAGCTCCTGTGAAATGCTACCAACAACTTTCTCCAGTAGATTGATAACATTGCTGCCCCCTGTCTCCCAGAATTGGAAAAGAGTATCAATTTTGTTTCCAGTTTCCACTCTGCTCTGTCCTTCACCTGGTCTGTCTGACTCTTCCCTTCTCTGTATGATGATTTGTCTGTCCTTGTTTGCTATGATCTGCCTGTGCTGCTTGCAATACAAACCTTTTCACTATTTAGGTATATGTGACAACAATAAATTGAATCCAATCTTCCTTGACATCTGTTTCCATTTCTGGGAATATGCTGGCCACCAATAGCCACTACAAACCCAACAATTCCCACAGTTACCTTTTATTATACATCCTGCTACATGTAAAAACTCTTTGATTCTCTCAGTTTTTCTGTCACATCTGTTTCAATTGATGCCAGCTTCTAAATGGGACCTCCAAAATGTCCACCTTCCTCAATTGAGGATTCGTCACCCATGGTGGTGACAAGGCCCTCGGTCCCCTTTGTCTTCACCTACCATCCCACTATCGTTTATGTCTCAAGAATCATAGCCACTATTTCTGCCACCTCCAGTGGGAAGCCACCACCAGACATATTCCCCTGTGCTCCCTTATCAGCCTTCTGCCAGGCACTGTTTCTTTTGGGACACCTTTGTCCACTCCTCTTCTACTCCCACATCTCCCCAAACCCTCGCTATGGTTCCTCCTCATATAGTCCCCGAAAGCTAACACCTACCTGTTTGTCCTCCCTCCTCGCTGTCCAAAGCCCTGAACATACCTTCCAGGTGAAGCAGTGATTTACCTGCACTTCACTCAATCTAGTCTACTATGTGTGCTGCTAACAATGTGGTCCACTGTACACTGGGGAGACAAAATGCAGACAGGATGACTGCTTTTATTCTGTTCTGAGAAATTGTTCTGAGTTTCCTCTTGCCTGCCACTTCAGCACACCACTATCTTCACTGGCCAACGTCTCTGGTGCAGTGAAGCTCGGCACAAACTAGAAGAACAACATCTTAAGGGTTACGGTGAGCAGGCGGGTAAGTGGAGCTGAGTCTCAAAAAGATCAGCCATGATCTTATTGAATGGCAGGGCAGGCTTGAGGGGCCAGATGGCCTATTCCTGCTCCTGGTTCTTGTGTTCTTATCTCGTTTTCCACTTGGACCTTGCAGCCTTCAAGACTGGATATTGAGTTCAATAATTTTAGGGCTGAAGCACCACCTCCCATGTCCTTAACCTAACCCTCACGCGCCAGGCCTTGCCATCACAGTGGCTGCTACCACAACTGACCCATTGTCAGCCACTAACGGTCCCCACTAACAGCTATTGATTTCTCCCAGGCTGACCTTTATCCATTCTTTTGTCAGCCCAAGTATTGTTGGTCTCTCTTGCAGCCATCTCCACCTATCATTAACTTCCCCACCCCATCTTTCACATATATACCAATATTTCCTGCTTACAATCAATTCTCAAGAAGGCTCACTGAACTTGAAATATTAACACTGCTTTCTGTCCTTGGGTGCTGTCAGTCCTGCTGAGTTTTTCCAGCAGCTGCAGTTCTTTTTATTTTGCCACCTTAACTCCTTTTGGCTTTATTCAATTTTGCCTGATTACTGTTTTGTGAAATACCTTGGGCTTTTTGCTGAGTTTATATAGGTTGTTTAATACAGGTATTGTTTAAGACTTTCTTACAGTAGTTTTAGTGAATAAACGATTAAAACTATTGTGGTATTGGTTAAGATAGGTAAATTGCTCAGTAAACTGAGAAAGTTGCCCTGCTGTTCTTTCCACAGTGCCCTAGAATCTTCTGCCACATTACATCCTGCAGATGGGACCTCGAGTGCCAGAGCTTCATTTTTAGAGATGACTGCTCTGACAATACAGTGCTCCCTCTCTGCTGCAACCAAGTACTGAATGGCATTTGAATCCACTGTGAGATGATCAGAGTTTTCTTGTTGATTCTGATTTGAGTCTAGTTTTGCTAGGGCTCCTTGATGCCATGCCTGGCTAAATGTGAACTTTGTCAAGGACAGTCACATCCCCCTCTCCTCTGGACTTCAGCTGCTTTGTCATTATTTGAGTCAAGGCTATAATGAGGTCAGGATCTCCATGTCCCTGGCAGAAGTTGAGCATCAGTGAACAGGTTATTGCTGAGGAAATAATGCTTAGTGGCTCTAGTGATGATCAAGAATAGACTGGGACAGTATTTGGCCAGTTTGGATTTGTCCCAGGGATGTGCTGAAAATACATCCATACCTCAGTTCAGAAGCACCATTGATTAATTGGGGCTTTCCTAGTCTCTGCTCATCAGTTAGTGGTGAAGTGGTACATACTGAGCCCTTGCTATCCTCGGTGGTTCTTCCTAATGCTGTTCAAAATTGAGCACTGATTCATCAGCTAATGGGGGAATGTACGGGGTGATTAGCAGAAAGTTTCCTTGCTCTTGTTTCAGCTGATGTTATGAGACTTCATGGGATCCAGAATCTGTACTGGGGACTATAAAGGCAGCTCCCTCTCAACTGTGTGCTCCTGGGCTGCCTCCTTTGCAGGATTGCTAGTGGATAGGGCATACTTGGAGATGGTGATAGTGGTGTCTATTACATTGTCTATAAGGTGCCATCCCTTAAGAATGACTGCATCAGGCAATAGCTTGACTAGTCTGTCATACTGCTGTCCCAATTCTGGCACTGGTGCCCAGATGTTGGCATGGAGCACATGCAGGGTCAGTGTTGCCTAAATTAATGCCAGGTGATCCATTCAGTTAAATTCCTTTCAACAGTTTTTGGTAATGATGCAACAAGTGGTTTGTTAGACTGTTTCAAAGGGCTGTTAA
>NC_063333.1:117464774-117489774 GCF_021869965.1 Rhincodon typus | reverse complement strand
AATGAGCCCTGGGCCCACCAACACCCCCACATCACAGTCCATTCTATGTGTACCAATGTGAGTTTACCACATGGCTGCAGCCCAACATATCCGATTCCAATGCCAACCACAGATGTTGCTGTGATGCTCATTCTGCCACTGCTTCTCTACCACTAGTGCCAGACCCAACCAACGTCCAATTCACCGATCATTAGGTGCCATCTTTTGCTGCTGGGCCTACCTTGCTGAAGTTGACTCCGCCGATGTAGCAGCTGATGCTGATATCAAGTCCTGTGCTCACCCATCCACCAACTCCTCTGCCGCCATCTTCCACCACGAGTCCACACTGGGCACAGTAGGTGCAATCATGCTCTTCACAGAAGAGGAGAGGGGCGAGAAAAAAGAAACCAAGGAAACTATATGGAGTGGATGAGTCCTGGGCTGCCACCATCTTGTTGTTCGGTGAAGGATCACTGCCTGTGATAAACAATGTTTGATTTCCTTTTACAATTAAATTCAAAAATCAGACAAGGCATATGACAGGCAGCAATTGTACAACTCCACATCTTATGTACTACTGAACTTGGATTTTCTCCCCAGTTGATTCAGGACTGCCTCTTGGAACATGTCCAAAAACAGAAAGAGGTAATGTTAGATCTGCCCCAAGGATACTGGGTAGACATTTTAATGGTTCATGAATACCTAGGAAACAATGATCACAACATAATTAGGCTTCATACAATAGCTGAGAGAAAGGTACTTGCTTAGAGAGAAAAAACAACAGTAAGTTAACTTCTGAAAATCATTCCCTAAAGTCTCTTCCCACTTTCATTTTAAGATGCTTCTTTTAAAAGTTATTAATTAACAAATCTTTCATGAAACACACTAAACAGCTGTAAAAGGTAAGGAAAACTGCCTTTAACAGAGGGATATTTACAAATCCAAAAAATAAAAGTTGAGAGTCTATCAGCAGCAAATTCATGAGAAATAACCTGCGATTGGACAAACAGCAAGCTAGTCTCAGGGCAAGGGTGAACAGCAGGACCTTTCAGAGGCAGGAATACTAGCAGCAAGTCTGTTCAAAGGACTTCAGTAGTGTGAGCCCTCGTTAACCCTTCCCTCTGCTGAACAAGGCCTCCTGGGCTATGAACTTTTGTCACTGGGGCAAAGGCAATAATTCCCTCTTGGGCTAAGTCCTCCAACAGCAAAGAATAACAAAGTAAATTTGCACAGATGAAGTGTGGCAGAGGTAGGTTCACTTGAGGCATTCAAGAGGATATTGGATGATTACTCGAATAGAAATAACGTGTATTGTTAAGAGTAAAAGGCATGAGAATGGCATGGAGTCATAATGCTCATTTGGAGAACCAGTACAGACATGACAGGCCGAGTGGCCTCTTTCTGCACCATAACACTGCTGAGAATCAGATTGTTTGAAGATTGGGAACCAGCAGCTTTGCAATAACAGAATAAACACGTGGATTCACCAGAAGCGAAGGTTTGTGTCCCCCAAGAAACAGGTTCTGTTCTGTGTCTGTACTCCCTGTACCTCAAAAAAGGCAATTAGAGGACAGTGATGAGTTCCCTCTGGTGCGCCTAGCGCCATCTGCTACACTTTCTAGTTCCCACAAAAATCGGGAAAAATACATTTTAAACTCAATATACTGAAGCTTCATCGCCTAATTCATACTGTTCTCCCTGGTCTGGTAGACAAATATGGTTACATTTTTCATTCAGCACATGTATGCAATGCGACAGTAAATGCTGCACCCATATGGTCACATCACAATTAGTACCTAGGTCTTGGTGAATAATGTGGTGGTACAAAATAGCTGCCTCATGAACCATGGGTTTGAAGCACTGCCCAGCTGCTCAGACCCAGTGTCCCTCTTCATTTTCTGTGCAATTCTTGCAGCATTTGCTTTCAAATGAGGGACACATCAGCCAATCGGACTGCTGTGACTTCTCAGGTTTCATGACAGAAATGTAAGATCTCAATGGACTGCCTTGAAGTTATTTTTCCAGAATGTTCTGGCCATGGTGTCGAATGAACAACTGGCGGCTAGTAGAGTTAGTGCAAATATAATTGCGATGCCCGTTTTAAATTACGTTAAGGTCAGACCAATGTAATCATTTTTGTATGTGGATTACGAGGGTGGTGTCTGCTATTCTTGATGTTCCATCAGCAGCCAGGCTAGCTAGGACAAAGAAATAATTGGAATCTCAAGTACCATGGTGCAAGCAGCTCTGCTTGTGCTTGTTCTGTACTTGCATGTGTTCAATCGGCCCAATGTTATTAATACTGTCAGGAAACACCTATTCCGATCGTAAACACATTAACCATAAATGAACAGACAGAGTTTAAAAAACCTCATTGACAAAAGGGTCAGAGATAGACTATTCTATTATATTCACAATATCCCACAATGGAATGCTCACCACCAGCCACTCTAGGAAAAAGACTTTGTTAAAGACGTCTTCTCCACTGTTTATTTTCAGAGTACAACACATGACTGACTAAACCTGAATTCTGAGAAACTTCTTGCTTTTCCTATTAGCGTTAACAGAAAACAGTTCACCAGCTTTCTCTGCTGTGGTTGCACTCGGGACTTATTGAGCCACTTGCAGCCTCTCCATCCGTTTCCATCCAGCATTCTCTCATACCAGGAACGTCTGATTCTATGACACCATGAAGCGGAGAGCCTGTGTGGCCATGGGAGAGGTGACCACCGTACAGGAAACATTACCGGAGTGGTGTGGGATTTGAGAGGGGTGCGGACAAAGAGTTGCGGGAGAGTTGCTATGGTTGCTGAAATATAGCAGGACTGGAAATTATACACCTAAAATCACCCATGATTTGCATTAAAATGGATCACTGCTAGAGGTCAGAGTCTTCAAGGATTCCTTGGACTTCTAGGCTGGTTGATTTTTTTTTTGAAATCAACTACATTGGGACATTTTTTTTAACCTAATATGTAAAGAGAAGACAGCGGTTTTTAAAAAAATACAACAGGCATTATTGCACAAAGCATAGTAGCAAATTTAAGAGTCAGGTGAGAAGCAAGCAGGTGAATCCACTGAAACAAAACACAATTGGGCAACAACCATTCTTTAAACTGACAATCAAGTTCTGAGGTGATAATCAAGACTTTTCGTTTTCCTCTGTGATTACTTTGGGTATCAATCACTTAATTTGGAATTTGTGAAAGGCTGCTGGGGTATTTTTACATAGGTGGCATGCCCTGATTAAAATTAACAGCCAAGTAACCATTCAAATCAGATCATTGCTAGATTAGCTGATGACTTAGCATCTAACATTCAAAGCTCTGCCCAAAAAAAAAAAAACACTTGCCCATTTTAGAATTTTGGATTCACCTGACGCAGATGGTGAGTAACATAGCTCAACTGAAAATCTTTATCTAAAAAGGGGTCACGATAACTTTGAATCATTAATACTTGCTCAATCTATGTGCAATGAAAGGCACAATGAGATTTCTAAACAAGGGGAAAGCATTTTGGTAAAATTCAGTCTTCTAAAAGGATAGACTGAGATTTGGCAACTAATGAAGCTTTTGAGACAGGCGACCACAATGGATGTCAGTCTGATCTTCAAATCAGTGTCTCAAAATCATCACATATTACTATGCCATCCACCAAAAAACACTGTACGAAGACCTGAACATGAAACAAGGGTAAATTTTTCAGACCATACATGAGTCCAGTTGTGTTCAGAAATTAGACTGGTTTCAGAAATAGTCAACCATGAAGAAAACTAGCAACATGACATGCTCAGATAGTTCACCACAAAGATATTTCACATTCATTGGTAGCTGAGATCAAACAGGGATTTGAGGATTTCAGAGAAGACTGGTGAACTGAAGCTCTTTGCAGATGCATTTGGAGCTGATATGACCAATGCCTAAAACATGGTCCAACTGGGATTGAGGACCAAAATGACAGTGACTTGAAGAGAATGTTTGCAAATCATAACCTTCTGACACTCGTCAATTTTTTCAGTTTGCAGCTTCCCAAATCCAGCAAAACTGGTAACTTGGTTCATTGTCCCATTTGGCAGCACAGATTGCTATGAAAAGCTTTTTAAATGGTGTCAAATTGGACTGAATGTTTTCATTTCATATCCCCATCCTCTTTGCTAATCAAAGAATTTTATACTTAGCCAGAATACTCCACATTGCCAAGACATAAAGCATGCAGCCAGACATTGATTACTTGTGAAAGCAGAAACTGTTCCAGATGAGTGAGTCAGCACCCAACCTAGTGCCAAGGTAAAAACAACGTAACAAATTAGTCTTCTCATTTGAAACTTATTCATAAAAAGTACATTTTTTTGGCTCTTTTGATTAAGATGGAGAGAGTTCTAGATTATATTGCAATTTTTCCTAAAAAAGAAAAAATCTGCTCACCCAAACTTGAAACGTAGCCCTGCATATGCAATGGTCGGATAACCTCGGTCTACATCTGGAATTTCAAAGGATGAGTGGTGATCTCATTGAAAAATTATGACCTTCAAGAGGCTTGACAGGTGACATATAGAGACACTAGCTCTATATTCCCCAGTCAGGGGAAGTAGTACAGTTTCAGGATAAGGGACTAATCATTTAGAACTGTGATGGAGAAACTTAGAGGATTTGGAATCTTTGGAATTCTCTACCTCAGTGGGTACTTAAGGCTGAATGTATCTGACCTTTGGTCTCTGGCTATGTGGTGCACTGACATACCCTATTTGCCTATGGTAGTTTGCAGAGGCCTACCTCCTTGCTGTGCCAATTCTTGAATTAGAATGATGCCCCTCAATCTACGTATAACCAATTCTCTCTTCTGATAATGAAGAGAGATGCCTATTGTCCCTTATGGACTACAGTTTACTACTATTACTGGGGAATCAAAGGAAATGGGGAACAGATGGGAAATTGGAGTTGAAGCCCAAGATCAGCCAGCAAATTGAATTGCAGAGCAATCACAACAGGATGCACACAGCTTCATCCTGCTATTCCGTATGTTGTGTTAGGATTATAGGTGTTCACCTGCAGAGTAATATGGAATGTGCTGTACAGGAACAAAGACTATACATAGACTAAGATACATGAAGTGAGAGGAAACAAGTCCTTGAAAAAAAAAAAGGCCAACATTTGACCAAATATGGAATGGCGGAGCATAATAAAGTCAAGATCAATGGGGAACTGAAGTTAGGGGGAACTCTCCACCGTTTGGAGCCTCATCTAGCACAAAAGGAAGATGATTGTGGTTGTTGGGGGTCAATCATCTCAGTCCTAAGTCATCGCTATTGAAGTTGGTCAGAATAGTGTCGTAGCTCCAGCTGTTTCATCAACATCCTTCACTCCAACAAGGTTAGAATTGCAGACACATGCTGACAATTGTGAATGGTGCTGAACACCGTACAAGTCCTCAGATATTGAAGTCCTTCTACTGCATGCAGCAAGATTTGGCTAATGTTCAGGCACAGGCTGATAATGATGCAACTTATGTTTGTGGCCAGGTAATGTCAGCACCTCAACTTGACATTCAAAAGGCATCAGTGCTGAATCGCCCATCATTCTAGGGATTACCACTGATCATAAAACAAGAGGCCACAGGTCATAGGGATTTCTGCATCCAATGACTCACCTCATGACTGAAAAAGTATGCACCAAATGAGGCACAGATCAGAAGCATGAAGGAATGCTCGTGGCTTGATCTGGATGACCACAACACCAAGAAAATGCAAGTTCAACTAAATCTAGGAATAAGAAATCTGCTTCATTGGTACCCTATCCATCACCAGTATTTGTACACTGCATTGTAAACAAGATGCAGTGCAGCCATTTACCAAGACTTCTGAGGGAACCTTTCAAACCCATGACAACTACCATCCAGAAGACAAAAACAAATTGCTGGTGAAACTCAGCAAGTCTGTCAGCATCTGTGGAGAAACAGAGTTAACATTGTTAACCACTGATCCTACTTCAGAGCTGTTAGTAGCTAGAAAGTTGTATTTATACTGATAGCAGTGGGTGGGAAAAGGAGTGAGTGGCTAGGTGGTATTGGAAGTGAGAGAGGAAGTAAGTTAGACAAAAGGGATAGCTGAAACCAAGCCAGGGAAGAAGAGAAGCCGACAATGGAGACATATGAGTATGTGAAAATGGTTTGAAAGAAGCTCATGTCATGGCAGCGCCTGGGGTCTGGTTAAAAGGACATGGGAGGAGGAGATTGGCCCTAAAATGATTGAACTCAGTGTTGAATCCTGAAGGTCACAGGGTCCTCAAGTACTCTCTGGAGGTGCTCTCCAGCTCACATTGTGCATTGCTGTAGCGAGGCTCAAAGCCCAAGACAAATGTTGGGTAGGGAACTTAGTTGCTTGCTACTGCAACAACAGGAAGCTCTGGGTCATTTTTATGGACAGAACATAGGTGTTCTGCAAAGCAGTCATAATCCGCATTTTGTCTCCCCAGTCTAGAGGAAACCAAATTGTGAGTAGTGAATATGCGTTTCTAGAGAGCAGGCAAATTGCTGCTTCATGTGGAAGATGCCTGAGCCTTGGATAGTGAGGGAGCCAGCAGGTAAACAGACAAGTATTGACCTACTGCGATCTCAAAGAACAAGGGCAGACGACACATCAAACACTAATGCCTGCAACTTTCTACCAAGCCACACACCGTCCTGATTTGGAACTACACTGCCATTCGTTTTGCACCCTAAAAGAACTGCAGGTGTACCTAGTGCATGGAATGCAGCAAGATGATTTTAATTATTATCCTTACCTTTAGCTTGTCGATAAACAATATTTGCTAGCCTTGCTTATCACACAAATGAAGAAAATGAGCATCATTGCTCATTAATCTTAATGGAGCAAAACATGGAAACAAGTCAGCCATGCAGAGCAAACAAATTAGCAGGTCACTGCCACAGACTAGATGAATTTTTATTTATAAAAAGGTAATGCATGCTACTTGTGGCAGTTGGACTGAGGTCCAGACCATCACCCATCTTTTGAAAGGTCTTTGCAAAGTAGGTCTAGACAGGGATGCAAGCTTTTTCCCCCCCATTACGTTCAAGTCAATCATGGTTAATGTAGTGAAATAAGTCATTTTGTTGAGCAAAGACAATTTATAGTGCAGTTTCTAATATCAAACTTGAACAATTATAAACCAATTTATAATGTACATTTGGAAAAATAATGCATCAGCAGAAGCAAACTTGTCAGCTGGGTGAAGAGCTTAACATTCAAAACTTTTAAAAGCAATGCAGGACAAATAAAAAGAAAATCAAGCTAACCACAGAAAAAAAAACCAGAACAATGATATTTTAAATTATAGAAAGTTTAGAAGAGGTTTGAAGAAAAGTGGAGCATCTGGTTTTGATCTGTTTAGTCAAAGCTGCTCCTGACATCTTTCCTCGAAAGCAGTAAAAGAATGAAAGCTGAAACTATCTGGAATAGAGATCAAAAGCATAGATCGATTTCAGGAGAATTAAGCAGGTACACGAGGGAGAAGAGAAATAGAAAGATCTGTTCAGTAGCCAAGGAAGAGGATGGGAGAGATCTGCATAGAACAAATTTGCTTGGTCAAGTGGCCCATTTGTGTGCTGTAAAATTACAGAATTCTAAACAGTTCTCTACGTAGAAAAATAATCGTCCTACTTTGCCTGTCTTTCCTTTTGGTGATCTTAAATTATGATCCGATGACCCACTTGCTTACTCTGGAAAATTATTTTCGTTTGACTAATGGAAATAAAATCTGTATTCTTCTTCCCAAACTGCATCTTATTTTCCTGCATTTTAGTTCCATCTGACAGCTACACAATTTACTTAGTCTACATTCTGTAGTTTTTTTAGACAACTCTTCATCACTGAAGATGCTTGCTATTGTCATCATGTGCATACTTTTGACATTATGCCTTCTTGTCCAGGTGATTTATTGAGCAGTGATCTCACAATAGTCTCTTAACCACATAACTTGTTTACAGCTGACCAGCTTGTAAAAGACAGTAGTAATTCATTTTCTATTCATGACCAACTTCCTATCTTTGTTTGTTTAACATTTCTTAAACAAAAAGAAAAATCTATTTCAGGTTAACGTACTGGTCACTAAAGATCACAAATGTATTACCATCACCAAAAGGATAACAGGAGAATGGAGAGGGTTTTTTTTAAATGCAGAAAAAATGTAGGACATGGAATTCCCTATCCAGAATAGTGGTGGTGGCAGCAGAATTTACATTGGGATTTTAAAAAAAAAGGATAAATACTTCACAAAACAATTTAACATTTCTCCCCCCAGAGAAATGTGTCAGAGAGCAAGAGATTGCACATGATGATTCTTTGGAATTTGCTGATAGAATTTAGTAGTTTTTTGGAAGGTGAGCACTTTTAGAACTAAAGTTGAACAGAAATACTGGAGGAAAATATCTCTTTGCTCCATCATGGCAAGGCTTTTTTAATCCCAGATTTTGGGCAGTTTCTTCATATCAATAAATGTTTAATTCAAAAGGAAGCACCCATGTTTTTTTTAGGCAGCTGCATTTGTTCTGGATTAATGATCTCCTAGGGAGTTTACATTCTAACAACCCATTACTGACAATCCTTTTTTCTTGGATTTGTTTACCTCAAGTGGTATGCTCACATTGCTTTGTTAAGGATTTCTTTAGATTTATTACCTGTTTATCCATTATCTTAAACTGTTCAGATTACTTAAGTACCATATCCCTCTGAAACATAACTCAAAAATCTGTTCATAAATTTACTCCCTTCATTATCACTGGATGTTTTAAGGCCGATATGCATTTCCCAATCTGGGCACCTTAAACCAAAATATCATTTCAAATACCATCGAACTGGATCCTGTATATTACAAGAATTCCTTACTTCTGAATTTTATGATGTTCACCTATTTTTCTTTGATTGCTTTTAATGATGTGCACACTTGAATTCCAAATATTTGATAATTTTTCTCTTCTAGTGTTCCTCAATTTAGACCATACTCCCCAATCCTGTCTCAAAGTGGCTTTTCTCTCTCAATGCATTAAAGTGTACTATCATTCTGCTTTGTCATTTAATTTTTTGCATCCTTTGTGTATTTGTTTTTTTAAAAAAAACTTTACAGTTCAATATGCCTCAAACCTTATAAAAATTGTATATATTCCACCATGATCAAATTCTTGCCCATTCATATGAAATACAAAAAGGTGGAGGCACAGCATTAATCCTTGGAGGGCATTACTTATCACCAACCATTAATCGAAGAAATGCCAATTGAATGAATTGGCCTGAAACAAAGGGCAGGTAGTCCAACTGAACTTGGAAACTGAAATAGCATTGAAGAATACAATTGAGTCAAAGGCCGCAGAGAGGTCAGTAAGGGAGGCCAAAAAAAAAAGACCTGATCATCTAAAATCCTGATCTTAAATCAATGATATTCAGACAATGCAGTTAAAGGCATAAATACACTCAATATTCTCAAAAAGACCCTCTTGTAACCAGGAATCTCTTGCCCTTGCTATCTGCAATTAGGATATGTTGAAAGTTTTAAATTGATAATCTCGCACCTTTCTTGGCATCCAGTCCTGAAGTGGAACTTGAACCCAAAATTTGACTAAATCCTAAAGATGGTTCCAGCGCAATACAAGACCTCCTATAATTCTTAGCACATTCAACATTTGAAAACTGCCCAGAAAACAAATTACCTTGAAACGATTTACACAAAGATATATTTTGAAGGAAGAAAGGAATGGAATGTGTGCAGGAATTGCACTTTTTAAGAATGTAACAGTATGGGGAAAAGATTGGTACATTTGCCATGGCAACACTTTGACCAGTGTCAATTTACCAGTACAAATGGTTGTTCAGTTTGTAATTTGACACTCACGTCTATCTGGATGAGGTCAAGGCAAAAGTTGTTGATATAACATTTGAGTATTGCTGAAAAAGTCCTATTTCCAACTGAAGGAAATAAGGGACGCAAGATTCTGCAAAGAAATGATCATCCCCAATCTGAGTGCATATTGAGCTCCTTTAGCTGGGAGTAGTTCAAGACTGCCAAAAAGAGAAAACAAAAAATGCTGAAAACCTACTTGGCTCAATAATTATTGTCCACTACTTCAATCTAATGAACCCAATCTTCCAGATCCCTGGCAAGTATATACCTTTAGATTAAGGTTTTTCCAAGCATGATTCATGAAGCTCCAAATACAGTGAAATTTGCTCTAAGAAAGGTGAACACTTTGGTCCAAAGACAAGTCAGCTATTCTGTAATGTACACCATTAATCAGCAGTTATCCCCAGCCCTAGTCCATGTGGACTCACTTCTTTAAGCAAAGCGATAAAGGCCAACACACAAATTGGATTCAACCCATTGTAATCTTCCATGCCTTCATTAGTTTTCCCATCCACTTGAAAAAAAATTTCATTTCAGTTCCTCAGTAGGCCGAGTTGTCATTCTTGACTTAAACAGGTGTTAATAGAATTTTAAAAATCGCTGAACGTACTCACCAGTTAACATTTTGCTTTGGTGATCTTCATCAGGCAATTGACATGAAAACGTTCACTATTTCTCTTCTGATATTTCCTGATTAGACACACATTTCCAGTGGGCTTTTTCCTTGTAGTTCAGATTTTCAGCACCCACAATATTTTGCTTGTGTTGTTATAAATATTAATTGATGCTGATTTTCAAGTTGTGAACATTAACTATTTTCTGCCAGCTGTGTTCAAAGAATGCACACCTGAGAAGGTTTCTAACAAAGTGTGGTAGACAGTTATATTTTTGGTATCAATTTCAAAAATAATGGCTGAAATTTGATGAAAATAATGCTTTTTAGAACTTAGGATTCTACTTGGCTCGGTTTCCTGTATTATTCATTATGGATGGAATTATATAAATTACTATTCATAAAGACTTTCCAATGTGGAAACAGGAAGGAAAGTTCTTTGTTAACTTAATTGTTCAGTATTTTACTTCCATTTGTGTTCATTTATTTTTAAATTGGAACAATATTTTAAGCTTGTAGAGTGAGAATGTTTTCTTGGTTGAATTGATTTATGTAATGGCAGACATTCCCTAGTCAGCATGTTACTTGAATCAAGGCTCATTGTCAGTAAATGTAGTCCAAGTACAGGAGCAAGTCCAAGGCTGCAAATCATAAAACAGAAACTGCCTACAGGTTACTGTCCTGTGGAGAAGTCAAGCTGGAACAAGCCTCCAGAAAGCAATGGAAACTTCAATTTTGTGTGACTCAGTATGAAGGAGGAGGCAGGGTAGTCCCCCATACAAATTGGGTAAACCAAAAACTGCACAATACAGTATTTAAAATTTACATCAGCCATATAGTATATGCAGGTGTAGGACAGCTTTCATCTTGTTTTGCAAAGTCTAAAGCTGACAGTTGTGTTGGACCGTTTCACAGCACCATGGCAAAAAAAGAAACACTCATTAGGAAAAACATACAAACCCATAAATCCTCAGCGTCAAATCCTGTTTAGGATTGGATCAAATGCGACAATTCTAATCATTGCAGAGTGAATTGATAGACTGAATCATGGATTACATATACACATCAAGAAGTCAACCCCTAGTAGCTAACATTTTCCTTCAGTTATTCAAGCTGTAAGTAATGCTGAGCAGAGTTAGACTAGCTTAAGCATCATACAATACATGAAGTGTACAATTAAGGAATATATTTAAGTCAGTCATCCATGGGATTATGCACTTCACTGGTCTGGTCAACATTTATTCCCCCTTGCTAACTGCCCTGGATAATGTGGCAGTGAGCCATCAACTTGAACCACTACAGTCCTTTGACTACGACTACCCCCCAGTGTCCTGTTAGGAAGGGAGTTCCATGATTTTGACAGTGCAACAGTAAAGCAGCAATCTAGCTTCAAGACAGAATGGTGTGTGGCTTGGAGAGAAACCTGCCAATGGTGATGGTCCTATGCATCTACTGCCCTTGTTTTTCTAGGTGGTGAAGGTCAAAAGTTTTTTGGAGATGCTTTGAAAACAGCAGTGAACCACTGCAGAGCACCTGATAGATGGTGCATGGTGGCAGCAGTGTGTATCAGTGGTGAAGGGAGTGCTGATCAGGCGGGTGACTTTGTCCTGGATGGTGACGAGTTTCTACAGCATTTTACAAACAGCACCAATCCAGGTAAAATGGAGAATATTCCATCAGACTCCTGACTTGCTCTCTTGTAGCTAGTGAACAGGCTTTGACTAGCTTGTGACCACAGCATTTGTATAGCTTGTCCAGTTCAGCTCCTGGTGTGCAGTAACCTCAAGTAAAGTGATAGGAGGAGATTCAGCCATGGTAATATTGAGATTAGACGCACTCTTTTTGGGGATGGTCACTGCCCAGCATTTGTTTGCACAAAAATGTTACTTCCCACTTGACAGTCTAAGCCTACATGTTGTGTAGATCTTGCAGTATATGGATAAAGGTTTCTTCACTATCTTAATACAAATAGTGAACAGTGTAAAATCAATAGCAAACATCCCCAATTCTGATCTTCAATTTGCTCAAGAACCGAACAGCCTGGCTCAACAATTAACCTGATCCTATTTACATACAATGATGTATTTCACCCATCATCTCCTCTCATTCCCCTCCCCAAAAACTAAAACCGAGAAAGCAGATTGTTTTTCAGAAATTTATATTTCTCTTGCTCAATAGTTTTATATAGTCTCTGAACTGCCAAAGTTCTGCTTCAATTAGTATCGTCACGACCTCCATAAAAGGTGCTGTCAAACTTGCATTTCAGTGCCATTCCTTTAACCTCTATTTTACTTTTCTGTAGGAAGCTTTCTATATATCCTGATCTTTGTGAAGGCAAATGGCTGATATCTGAAGAATAATGCTGAATCATAGTAATGTGTGTAAATCAATTATTTGAAACAATCTTCAGTTGTTAATATTGTTTACAAATTGCTATTCTGGTGTGATATTGCCAATTTTAGACTTGGTTGCCCCAAGTACCTTCAAAATTTCTGATATGCTCCAATACACTGCACTTCAAGTGCCACAATAGCCTGACAACTATGAGTGAACTTTGATCGTTCATGTTGTCTTTCCGGTAATTTAAGAACTGCCAGCCAGAGTATAGTTTCATCATTTCCCATTTAGTGACCATCTGATTGTAATCCAAAGCTGAGGACTTTCTCCATTGTTGAAATCAGTGCTGCCAATCAATGCTATACTGCTGCTACTTCCAGATTCACCTAGACCTTAAATTTTAAAGCCTTTTAAAAATGTCTTTTTAAAAGTCTTGACTCAGTTCCTCAATTACTGTAGTCAAATGATTAAAAACCAAAAAGAACTGCAGATGCTGTAAATCTGAAACAAAAACAGAAGTTGCTGGAAAAGCTCAGCAGGTCTGGCAGAATCTGTGGACAGAAATCAGAGTTAACGTTTCGGGTCTGGTGACTTCTGTTCTCAGGAAGGGTTACCGGACCAACAAATTCACCGATTTCTCCTCTCAGATGCTGTCACACCTACTGAAATTTTCCAGCAACTTCTGTTTTTGTAGTCAAATGATTGGTTATAACCAAAGGGCTTTCCAAAACTGCACTCTTACAGCTCCACTTCCATCACTGTGGATGAAATATTTATAGATCCCACTAGACATTCCTTAGTTATTTAAAATAAAATCCAAAAAACAGGTCCTTGTCTTGAACATTTTTTGAGAACCTGTCAAATATGTATGATGAAATTTCTGAATTGATTAGTAACTGTTGTCTAGTACCCTTCATGAATAAAATGGTCACATCAGAAGTTTTCATTTTAATTATGGCTTAGTTTGACTATTTTATTCGTTTTTCAAAAATCAAATAATGAAGCAAGTCTGAGAACAAATTTTGATATATCCAACCAGTAAAGTCCAAGATTCAAATTATTTCATGAAAAAAATGACACTTACAGAAACCATTTATAGATAACTTCAAACGTTGTCATTTTCATTCACTGGATGAGTAAACACTGTGATCATGTATTTGACCTTTGAATGCTGAACAGATTGAAAATCTAGTAGACAAAATACTGCAACCATTTTCATTAAGCAATTCAGTTCATTACATTGGTCCTGGACCACGACAGTGCCTATGTGAATACACTGCTTCAGTGTAAAAGACAACTGGCTGATTGAAATATGACTACAGTTGCAAAACGAGCCTAGCAAAAGTTATGTAAAGCCAATCTGAACATGTCATTTGTGCAGATCCACTTATCATTATCATTTTTCAGAAGGAATAACTGATGAAAACCCATCACTGGGTCATCATCCACCTATGAGAGAAACAAAAGATTTTAATTAGTCAAGGTTACATACTGCAACACAAAAAAAATTGTAACTTCTGTACAGCACTCTGTATTTAAGATCTGGCAAGTCCAGTGGTAATGTCCCTGCCTCTGGACCCAGAGGAGTGGGTTCACATCCTACCTGCTCTTGAGGTATGTAATAACATCTCTGAACAGGTTGATTAGAAAATATTTAAGATCAGGCAGATATACATATTACTTTAATGCAGCAGGTCCAAGCTCAAACTCTGGTGTAGAACTGTAGGACTGCTACATTGTGAAAGTCTCATCTAAACAACACCCCATGACAGAGGTCCCATCTGCCCTCTCTGGTTAACAGAAAGGATCTCATAGTCCTATTGAAGATTAGGAGAGCTCTCCTTGCCTCTGTGTCAACAGTTCTCCTTCTAGTATAGCGGAGACCATGAAACAACACCATAACATTTTCTTCCCCCTCTATATGTGCAGCTGCACATATAGACTACAGAAAGATATACAACATATAAAAACACATTTGAGTACAGAAATAAAAGTACACTACATTTTGATGCAAAGCTTTTCATCTTAAGATGGCAGTTGACAGCTTGTAAATTTATTACTCATTTTATTAGAGGAAATGAAGATAAAACAAATCATACCAATCTGGTTTCAAATCTTGAACACTATCAGAAGCAACATGTGAAAGTTACTGTCATTAGAAATGAACTATGAACATAAAAGCAATGCATCTTTGCATGTTAGATGTTCTCTCCCTTCTACAGCTTTTAAATTCATTCATAGGATGTAGATGTTGCTAGTTGGCCACGATTTAATACTCATTATATTGGCCTTAAGGTGGTGATCAACTGCCTTCTTGAACCACATAGACCTCTGGGTGTAGGGAAACTCACTATTCTTTGAGAATTCCAGGATTTTAGTCCATTGACAGTGAGGAGCAGTGAGATAGTTTTAAGTCAGGGCAGTGTGGTTTGGATTGGAATTTCTAGATGGTGTTATTCCCATGCATCTGCTGCCCTTTTCCTTCTAGATGATAGAGGTCATGGGTTTATCAGGTTCAGAGCTAGTGCAATGTTGTGGAGATGCTACAAACTGCTGCCAATGTGCATCAGTGGCAATGAGGGTGGGGGATAGGGTGCCAATCAAGCAGGTCACTTTGTTCTGCATGGTGTCACTGGAGCAGGCAAATGCAGAGTATACCATCACATTCCCATCAGCTTTGTACTTGGGAGACATGAGCTAAGTTACTTGCCACAGAATTCCTAACTGGACTTGTTCTTGTAGCCACAATGTCCGTATAGTTGATTCAGTTCGGTTTCTAGTCAATGATAATCCCTAGAATGTTCATGTAGGGGATTCAGCAATGAGTCTAGCATTCAATGGTAAAACATAGGGTGACGGTCAGATTCTTTCCCTTTTGGAGGTAGTCACTGCCTGGCATTTGAGTGGTGCGAATGTTACTTGCCACTTGGAGTCAGAGCAGAAACATACCCTTCAGTCCACGCCAAACATAATCCCAAACTAAACTAGTCCCACCTACCTGATCCAGGCCCATATCCCTCCAAACGTTTTCTATTCATATATCCATCCACGTCTTTTAAAGACTATAATTGTACCTGCATCCACCACTTCCTCAGGAAGCTCATTCTACACATGAACCACCCTCCAAAACAAATTTGCCTCAAGTCTTTAAAATCTCTTTCCTCTCACCTTAAAAATGTGCGCCCAGTCTTGAAATCCCCCTCCTAGGGAAAAGACACCTACCATTAACCCTATCAAGGCCCCTCACAATTTTATAAACCTCTATAAAAAGGTCACCTCTCAACCTCCTACGCTCCAGTGAAAAAAGTCCCAGCTTTTCTTTCTAACTCAAACCTTCCATACCTGGTAACATCCTGGTAAATCTCTTCTGAACCCTCTCTAGCTTGATAATATCCTTCCTATAACTGGGCAAATCAGAACTGGACAGTATTCCAGAACAGGCCTCACCAATGTTCTGTACAACCTCAACATAGCATCACAACTCCTATACTCAAATGGTCTGAGCAATGAAGGCAAGCACACCAAATGCCTTTTTAGCCATCCTGTCTCTGATGGAAATTTTAAAACAATTATGTATCTGCAGCCCTAGGTCTCTCTATTCTAGAACACTACCCAAGGCCCGACCACTAACGGTTTAAGCCCTACCCCTGTTTGCTGTACCAAAATGAGGCACCTTACATTCATCCAGATTGAACTTCATCTGCCATTTTTCAGCCCATTGACCCATTTGATCAAGATCTCTTTGCAGTCTTAGAAAACCCTCTTCACTGTCTACAATGGTGTCTTCTGCAAACTTACTGACCATGCCTTCTTTATTCTCGTCCAAATCATTTATATAGACAAGAGGACCCAGAACCAATCCCTGTGGAACACTGCTGGTCACAGGCCTGCATTCCGAAAAGCAACCCTTCATTTGTCTCCTACCATTATGCCAATTATATATTCAATTGGCAAGCTCCCCCTGAATCCCACGTGACCTAACTTTACTAATTAGTCTACCATGCATCTGCGGAATCAAAGGCTTCACTAAAATCCAAAAAACCAACATCTACTGCTGTCAACCTTTTTGATAACTTCCTGAAAAAAAAAATCAAGTTTGTGAGACATGATTTTCCTCACACAATACCATGCTGACTATCTCTAATCTATTTTTAGCTAAGCTTGGAGGTTGTCCATGTCTTCTACAATGTCAAAAATGGTTCTGAACATTCACAGAGGATTCCACAATATCCCCACTTCTGACTGCATGATGGAAGTTAGGTCATTCATGAAGCAACTGAAGATAGTTTGGACCAAGGCACCAGCCTGAGGAGCTGCTGTAATGATGTCCTGAGGCTGAGTGATTGACCAACTAGAACAATCTTCCTTTCTACTGGGGATGACTTCAGCTAGAGTGTTTTTTGTTGATTCTCACTGACTGCAGATCGCTAGGGTATCTTAATGCCACTCAGTGAAAGGCTGCCTTGATATTAAGGCAGCTATTCTCACTCCTGTCTCTTCCTTTCAGGTATTAAGGAACAAAAGGCTTCTCCCCTGTCAACAGAATAAAAACTACCATTTTCCAGGTTCTTTCCACTCTGAAGACTCACATCAGACTCAAAAAACATTAATTCTGTCTCTCCACAGATACTGCAAAGTCTGTGGGAGTTTCTTCAGCATCTGCAGTATTTTGTTTTAATTTGCCACTTTTCACCGAATACCAACCTTGAAGTTCTGCTATTTTCTCCAGCGAGGTTTCCATTTTAACCTTTTGGCATATTCCACCTTAACTGCTTTCTCTGTCTCCATGTTCTTCACTGCTTCTACAACCAAACATCCCTCCTCAGTGAATGTCTCTTGCTCAGTCTTAACCCGCATGGATTTCATTCTTCATATTTCAAATTCATCCAAGATTACAAGCATCTCAAATACATATGCTCCTCAGACAGCTGCTCCTGCTACATTGAGATCCACATTTGGCGCCTTGCACCACCATATGCACATACCAAAACTTTCTGATCCACAGTTCCATTTCATTCGATTCTATAACTAGAAACTTCTTCTCTTCCTCTCAGGCGTTAAGACAGACAAGCTCAGGTACCAATGCCCCTTTGGATTCTTCCTCCTCTGACTCCATCCCTTCTCACTCCACCACCTCTTGCCAAATATTCCCATCTGATGCTAAATCAGTGCTCAAAGGAATTAGTTCTATCCATTTAAATCCCCCACCTCAATGTATTTCAGCCATGAGATATTGCTGAATTCTTGTTGCCTTTACCTCTGTGCCTACTTCTTTGGGCCAGAGTCCTCCCCCTCCACCCTCTTTCCACCCCCCCAACCACTGACCCTTTCAACCACTCCAATAATCCCCCTCCACCTGAATTCTCCCCCTGTACTTTATCTCATCATTAAGAACTGCCAACGTGACACTGGCTGCCTTAATTTCTCTGCACCTCTCACCCATTCTTGCTTATCTCAACACGACCTTGGTGCACTCCACTCCCTCCGGTCCAATCTTGACATTGGTATCAAACCTGCTGATAAAGGCGGTGCAGTTGTCATCTGGCACGCTCACCTCTACCTGACAGAAGCCGAGTGCAAATCCTCAAGACACTTCTTCCTATCTCAACACACATGACCCCACCATTGAACATCAGAGTGTAGTTTCCAAGGCTGTCACAGACCTCTTTCTCCGAAGATATCCCCTCCAAAGCTTCCCACCTCTGTCCCCAAACTGTGCATTGCTCACTTCTACCTCCTTCCTAAAATCCACAAATATCCAGACAGTCCTGGCAGGCACATCATTTCAGCCTGTTCCTCTGAACTTATTTCTTCCTATCTTGGCTCTACTGTTCCCTCTATTCAGTTTCTTCCCACTTAAATTCACAATTTGTCTGACTTATGTTGGCTTCACAATTTAGGTTTCTGGCTGTAGCAATCCCCTCCTTACCATATTTATGTAATCTCTCCACACACTCATTCTCCATCAAGATGGTCTGAAGGCTGCCTACTTCTTCCATGAAGAGGCTGGAACAATCACCATCCACCAACTTCCTCTGTCTGGTTCTCATATTGAACAACTTTTATCTTTAAGTCATCTCATTTTCTCCATATCAAAGGTGTGGCTATGGATACTTGCATGGGGCCCAGTAATGGCTGTCTCTTTGGGGATGTAGAATTTTTCTTTCAGTCCTACATGGGGAACCCACCCACAATTCTTTTCTCCAATACATTGACAATGTGATCGGTGCTGCTTCCTTAGTTCTTAGAAAAATCCAATGGTTTTGCTTTCAACTTCTGTCCTTCTCTTACCTTCACCTGGTCCATCTCAGATTCTTCACTTCCATCCTTGATTTCACCTTTCCATTTTTGGGGATAGGGCATCCATAAATATGCCCAACAAACCGATTGATTCCCACAATTACCTTAACTATACTTCCTCTCACCCTGCTTTCTGCAAGGATTTCATTCCATCCTCCGTTTCTTTGATTAGGAAAGGTTGAGGGAAATGTGCCAAATGCAGACAAATGGGAGTAGTTTAGCTTGGGCATGGATGAGTTGGACAAAGGGTCTGTTTCTGTGCTGTATGGCTCATGACTTTGACAACTGTCAAATCTGCTGTGATTCGGTCACCTTCCACTGGGGTGCCTCCAACACGTCCTCTTTATTCCTCAACCAAGGATTCACGCCCCCCCGCCACATGGTTGACAGGGCCCTTAACTATTTGAGTCATCTCCTGTACCTCTGTCCTCATCCATTCATCTTTCAGTTGGTAGTTTGTGATCAGATTTTTGTTGCTTTTTGTTTGATTCAATACCATGAGATTTCATAGGGTAGGAAGTGAATTTTCAGGACTCCTGGGGTAAATCCCATCTCTAACTACCAACATGTCACCCATCTGGCAAGTATATCCAGTGGGTCAAGACCAACATTGTCTCTAGCCACGCACACAGCTTCTCCAAGGTTCTGCTTACAATCAGCATCTGCATGCTAATCACGTCTACACTTAGAGTTCCTGAAGTTGCTGCCAGATTGGCCGAGTTCAGGGAACAGAAAGAAAGCTGTGGGAACACTGGACCGGATATATCCAGGAAAAAGTGATGGCGATGTCTGGGACACTATCTATAAAAGGTATGCTTCTGAAAGTATCTGTGGCTGGACTGACTTGTGGGCCAGTCTCCCAATTTTGGCACAAGCCACTAGATGTTGGTAAGGAGGACTTTGCAGGATCAATAGTGATGTTGCCATTTAGGCACATAGGCTGATGTCAGGTGGTCCATAGAGTATCATTTCTTTTAGACTTCATAGCATTTTGAAATGGCCTAGTTGGTAACTATCAAAGGGCAGTTAAAGATCAGTTGTTGTGGATCTGGAGTCACCTGTAAGCCAGCAGGTAAGGATGGCTAAGTCCCTTAAAGAACACAAGTGAACCATATAGGTATTTACAACAATTGACAGCGGTTGCACATTTGTCATGAGGCTAGCTTTTAATTTCAGATTTTATTCAATGGAAATTTCAACGCCTGTCATGGTGGGATTCAGCCAGTGTCCCCAGATAATTAGTTTGTAATTCTAGATTACTACTGCAGTGACAATCACCATGACACCATCACCTCCCACCATTTGCAACAAGAACCTTACATTTGAGAAACTGTTTTGGAAATAACTCTTATAAAATGAACAGCTGATTGATGATACCATGCAAAGAAAATATGGCAGCAGGGGAAGAAGTCAGGGCAAGTGGGGACTTGGCAGTCACAAAACCATCTTTCTATAAACACAACAATAAGGTGATTCATTAATCCATGTTATGTTGGACTACCACTGTACTTTAATTACCTAAACATCTGAACTTGGGCATTTTATCGTTTCCAAGGGATAAAAAAAATTGTACAGGTAAACAGCATGTCAAAAACTTGCATCGGCCACTCAAATTGAAGGGAGATAATGGCATTGTTAATATTCTTGAGACACAGGCTCAAACCTCACCACATACAGAACTTAAATTCAAAAACAAAATAAACACATGGCGTTGAAATCATGAAACTATCAGGTTGTTGGAAAATTCCATCTGGTTCACTGTGTTCAAGGATGGGAGGAAAGTCTACTGTACTTACATGTGACTCCAAATCCAAATCAGTGTATTGGTTTCTCAACCAACTTATGAAATGGCCTAAAAGCCACTCTGTTCAAGGGTAATTAGGACAACAAACATTGGCCTTGCCAGCAATGCTCATATCCCATGATAGGATTTTTTTAAAAAATGCTTGTTGCTTAGCTAATGAAATTGCCAGCAAAAAGAGAGTGTGATAACAATTTAAAAACTCAGTTGTAGCTAGTGGGATATTATTTAGCTTCTGACAGAGTCAGCATTCCTAATCAGCAGTTTTACACCAAAGACAGCACTGAACCAGTTATATGAAGGATTTTGACAAAAGTCACATTAAACAGACACTCAACCAAAGAATTCAACTAGTCATTGACTTAAATCCACTCAGATAGTGAACCAATTCCTAACTGCTATTTCAATTTTGCCTTGAGATTGTGTTTTTATTAAATTTGTTAAACAATGCCTTTTAAACACTGTTGAATCTCGTTCTTGGAACTGAGTTGGCCAAGTAGATCAAATGTCTGGGGATACATTGGGGAGACAGTAATTATTGCATCATTAGGTTTATGATAACAGAAACGGACAACAGGAAATCCAAAGAAAGAATAATCAACTGGAGGAGAATCGGCTCAATGGAGCAAGAACAAGGCTGGGCCAAATAAAGGAACCAAAAGTTGATGGGTAAAACTGTAGTTGAACAATGGGCGACCTTCAGTGAGATGATTTGGATACAATCAAGGTATATTCCCTAAGAAAAAAAGGGAACCCAACCGAATGTAGGTCTCCTTGGAGGAAAAAGCAGATACAAATTAAAAGGAAGTAGTAAAGTATGCTAATCTGTCAGTTAGAAGAAAAAGAACCAAGAATACAGAAGGTTAAGAGGGGAGGTGAAAAAGTATAGAGAACAAAGTGGGATGAGGAGGTAAAACCAGTGGCTGATATAAAAGGGAATTCCAAAGTCTTCTATAGGCACATGAATAGCAACTGTAAGGTAAAAGGTGGTGTAGAACTAATTGGAAACTAAAAAGGGGATTTACATAGAGAAAAGCACATTGAATGAATGCTTACTATCTTTTCTAGGACACTTGGGGATTGGCAAAAAACGCTGGCCCAATCAGCAATGTCCACATCATGAGGGTCAATAAAAGAAGAAACTTTGCATCCGTCTTTATCAAAGCTATGGTGACAGAGGAGGAAGCTGTATCACCAGAAGTGTTCAAAATTGATATGGAGAAAGTGATGGCTAAGTTATTGTGACTTGAAGTGGACAAAGCAGGAGGACTGGTTGAGATACAGTTGAAGAAATTGAAGCAAGTGAGTGGAAATTGCAAGTGCACTGTAACTTACTGGTGGGAAAACTTCTAGGAAATTATCTAGGATAGAATTAGGAATCTCATGAAAAAGGTAGGTTGTTTAGGCGATCCAGTATGGATTTCTGCCAGAAATCCAGTTTGACCAACTTGCTGGGTGTTTTTTTTTTTGAAGAAGTAACAAAGGGTTGATGAGGATACCGTCAATGATGTGCTCTATACGGACTTCAAAAGACATTGATACAGTGTCACATAACAGATATGAGTAAAGTTATAGTTCATGGAATTTAAAAAGGACAGTAGAAAGGTGAATCCAAAACTGGCTGAGTGATAGGAAACAATAGCGGTCAATGCTTTGGGCTGGATGAAAGTTTGTAGTAGAGTCTCCCACTATTAGGAATTGGGACCTTTCCTTTTCCAGATGTATAAGTGATCTAGATCTGATGTGCAGGGGCCAATTTAAAAGTTTGCAAAACTTGGAAGCATTTGTAAACTATGCAGAAGACACAGGCAAGTTGATGGAATGGGCAGATAGTTGGAAGATGGGGTTCAATATGAAGAAATGAGATGATGCATTTTGCTAAGAAGAATATGGACGGACAATATAAAATATGGTGTGTAATGCGGGAGGTAATGGCCTAGTGGTATTATCACTAGACTTTTAATCCAGAAACTCAGCTTATGTTCTGGGACCTGGATTTAAATCCTGCCATGGCAGAGGGTGGGATTTGAATTCAATAAAGAATCTGGAATTAAGGGTCTAATGACGACCATAAAACAGTTGCAAATTTTCTGAAAAACCTCATCTGGTTCACTAAATCCTTTAGGAAAAGGAAATCTGCCATCCTTACCTGCTCTGGCCTACGTGACTCCAGACTCACAGCAGTGAGATTGAATCTTAACTGCCCTTTAGGCAATAAGGAATGGGCAATAAGTGCTGGCCTAGCCAGAGATGCCCACATTCCATCAGCAAACTAAAAAAAATACATAAGGGGCCCAGGAGCAAAGCACATATGATTAAAGATGGCAAGACAAGTGGAGAAAACAGTTAAAGCATACAGTACCTCAGACTTTATTAGTAGGGACACAGTACAAGAGGAATGAGGTTATGCTGAACTTGTACAAGACACTAATTCAACCTCAGCTGGAGTCTAGAGTACAGTCCTAGGCACAAGATAGGAAGGATGGTTTTAGAGAGAGATTACAGGAGAGATTTACAAAAATGATTCTAGGAATAAGAAATTTCACATGAGAATTAAATGGAGAGACTGGGACTGTTGTGTGGAAAGAAAGCCAAGAATATATTTAATAGAAGTGTTCAAAATTGAGGGGTCCGTACATAGGGAGAAATTATTTCTGGTTGTAAAAGTATTAAGAACAAGATGGCACAGATGAAGTGATTTGCAAGAGAAGCAAGTGTGGTACAAGAGAAAAAAAGAGAACTTATACAACAGCTGGTTTTCGTTTGGAATATGCTGCCTGGAAGTGGAATGGAGACAGAGTCAACTGAGGCATTCAATGGTTATTTGAATAGAAACAAAATGTGCAAGAATATGGAGAAAGGCCAAAGATTGGCACCAAGTCATGATGCTCATTTGAAGCCCCAATGCAGACACACTAACTTAAATGGCCTCCTTCTGAGACATGACAATTCTATGATTGGTCTTAGAGATTGCACCATAGATTCAACAGATACTGGAGCTATGATAACAGGACAAAATCGAATAGGCTTGGCTTGTATTTCTTTGAATGGAAAACCTAATTGAGGTGCTTTGGACAAGGAAAGGATTTGGTCAGGTCAAGGAGGACTTCATGAGAAAGGGCAGTGCAAACGTGGAGACTTTCTCCCAAACTAGATTATGAGATTTTTATTGGGAAATACTACTAAAGGATTACAGAACAACAAAGGTGGGTGAAGTAATCAGAGATACAGTTCAGCCATGATCAAACTGCATGACAGAAGATACCTGCAAGGTTCAACAGCCTAATCCACTTTTCTGCCCTTTAACTGTTCAAATAAATGCAATTACTACTTTTGATAATAAATGAACATGAAGGAAAATACAAAGTGTCAGCATTTTAACTGATCATACTACCAGTTTTAAACATCCATTTTGCTACTGACAAGGAGATTGTTTTCTGTTAAGTCATTATTGAACTGAGCCACACACTAAGGAGGTAATTCCAAATTTCCCAACTCACCTTTAGCTGCCCTACAACCATACTTAGAACACAGCTGTCTGGTGCTGGTTGATGGTCCTCTGCAGTTATACTATGCTGAATTTTCTGAAATGGTAGGCTCTAGAGAGTGTTTAAGAAAGAAAGAAAGAAGTGGCAAATGAAGTTTTACTTTAATAATTTAGACTGAATCTGAAGCATAAAGACAATTATTACTAATAGGAGACTCTAAAGCAGAAACTGTGATGTTGCAAATTTCCAAAACTTGAAGAAAGGAGCAAATTCCTGAAAACAATATAAAATCCCATTATTTAGGACAGAGTTAACTTGAATTTAGGGCCTGCTTGCCAGTTACTTTTTTAATCTTAGACAGCTTTTGTATCACAATGTGCAAAATAACCAGTATGCTTTAATTTGTAGAACACCGCATTTCTGCACAATCAGGCACACCCAGGGAGCAGCAGCACTGAAGGAAGCATACATTTTAGGATATCACAGGTAAAAAGCCCCTGAAGTACCGGTGTGTGGAATCATCCACAAATAAGCCCCATTCAAAATGGCAAACTAACAGTAGATCCCAGAATGTTTGCATTAGAAAACTCTG
>NC_063333.1:117414274-117464274 GCF_021869965.1 Rhincodon typus | reverse complement strand
TTCCAGCTAATGGTAATATTAGATAAGTCAATCCCACAGTGAGATCCAGCTTGATAAGCTTTCTTTTAATTTTTACTTTTGTTTACTGTGAAGGCCAGTCACTGAACATGTTCGTAAAAGTCTACCGGTGTGCTTTTAACAAAGGAACACAAAACTTTATTATACACAAAAACACGAACTATGGTACAGTAAGAAGGACCATTTGAAACAGTTTTGATACAATTTGTCAGAAATAAAGATTTCCACAACAAACTTACAGGCTCCCAAGTCTCCGTGAAGACTCATCACTGTCAATGTGCTAACTCTCCATGTTCAGCTGGCATCATTTTAATTGGTTTCCTTTTCAGCAAACTTCTGTGCATTCACTCAATGCTATTTAGTTAATGTTTTTTTTCCTGAGACCCTTTTAAAAAGCTGTTGACTCAGCTGTCTTGTGAGTTTACATGCATTCTTTAAACTGCTGTCTTTTAATAGCCTTGCCAGGAATCTTTCTCCCTGATACCTCAACAGCCTTCTGCTTCTGGAACTTGCTAACTTCTAGAGCTTCGGAACTTATTTTTAGTCAAGGCTACTTGGAAACTTAATAACTACACTTCTGCAGTTGTGGATCATTTCTCTCTGACTGAACCAGAACACTATTTCCTATTACATTGAGCTGTTCACCTCAAGGGTTTAAACATCTCATTAAAGTGCATGTAAATTAACCAAATCTCCCAACACTCTAATGTCACACAGAAGAAATCTAAAATGAAACTAAAATCTGTCTTGCCCTGCTTAACACACAATAAAATTACACTTTTTCAACTTGAAACTGTTCACCTTAGAACCCAGGCTCTCAACAATAATGATGTAAGAGTTTCATCATGCCACCACTGTTAGGAAGTTCCAGGATTTTGATACAGTGCTTTTACATTTGATTCTGCATGTAGTGAAGGCTAGTTTACTTCAGGTACTTACCAAATTTCCTTTTAAAAGCCTGAAGTTAAATTTGCAGGGCTGCAGAAAAAAGCTAGTAGAATTGGACTAGATATGTTCTTGCAGAGAACCAAGATGGATACTCCTGTGCTCTAACCATTCTATATTAATCTGTAAGTCTGGATGGTGTATATCTTGGAGAGTAACTGGTAATGGTGGTTTTGCCCTATCAGACATTCTACTTCGGGGTTAGTGACTGCAGATTAGAAAAGTGATTTCAAAGCCTTGGTAGGATACTGCATTGACTCTTGTAGATTCTAATGCTGCAATGATCTTGTGATAGTGGTGGAGAAAGTGAATGTTTAAAATGGTAAATATGATATTGATCATGCAGGCTTCTTTTTCTTATGAAGTTGGAGCTGCAGTCATTCATGCAAGTGGAGAGTATTTTGTTGGGTCTTGGTGCTTGGTGCTAGTAATGCTGTTGAATCTCATAAAGAGGTGATTAGTTTTATAATGATTCCAAAAATACCATTGAAGCTGAAGATTTAGTGTTTTAGAAAGCAGTAAAGGATGAACAAAATACTGATGAGAAAAGAAAATGAGTAGCCAGGGAAATAATAACAGACTGCAAGAGCTTTTCCTAATAAGTGTATGAAAAGGAGAGTATATGAAGTAAATACCATCTTTTCCTGCCATGTAAGATCTTGCTTCCTTTTGACTTTATAAGCAACCAGTAAGGGAGTGAGGAAGCCATCCATGGGATGAGAATGTAACGTGCATATGAGAGAGACTTTTCCATGTCTGTCGAAAAGTAGTGTTGGGAATAATCCACTATTAGATTCGAGTCCAATAATTTATGTCCATCAGTGTGAAGGATGTTAATGCTGGTGAGTGAACAATGCACAATGAGTATTTGTCACTAACATAATGTGCATTAAGCCCAACCTGAAAAGTTTTTCTTACTGTAGCAGTGCAATGACTTTTAATTTCCATTTGCAGCATTGAGTGAAATTGCTAACTTGAAAATGGTTGCTGCATACCAGCATTGATAAATGCCTAAGCCGAGTGCAAATTCATTTTAGGCCAAAGCAATTAATGGGTGAGGTTAGCAAAAGTGCTTTCACCCTGTTGACCAGGTCACGCTTGGGACTAAACATTTCAGAAGTGCAAAGAATCTGGTTTTAACCTAGTGCTAACCTTTATTTCCTTATTTATTAAGTCAAGGTAAAAATGTATCAACTTCCTGTTACCAAGCTAGAAACCATCAGAAAATCCAGAAAGAAGGTGAAAAGGATCCTGTCTGATATTGGTCTGGAATACTGTAAAGAACTATTGGAGGTATGTAATGAGGATACCTGCAGAAAATAAAAAAAGTAACTATTCCTCTGTACAGCTAGCAAGTAAATTTCTAATGTTGACTGAATTATCTAAATTTAAAATTTAGAGTTTTATATTTTTCCATAAGTTATCGTGTATTCTAACCATTTTTCAGTCTTGGATAACATTCGCTGAAGAGCAAGGGATTTAAAAGAACTTTGTGATATCAGTAATTAATTTGATAACCTCCGGGTGTGGTTTTACTTGTGTGTTATTATGCCCCAGCTGGCTAGTGGTTGATCTTCCTAGAAGTTGGTAATATAGGGATTTAAAGAGGAATTTTTAGAATGCACTAGCTTATTAGTATTCCTCAGCATAAAGTCTTTGTAACATCCCTACCTGATCAGACTTTGTCATATTACAGTCATGTATATATCTGGCAAAGGCTGGGACCTGAATATTCAAGAGCATGTGCTATATTGAAGGACAGGGAGCTAAAACAAGTAGAAACAAAAACAGAAATTACTTGAAAATCTCAGCAGGCCTGTTAGTATTTCTGGAGAGAAAGCAGAGTTAATATTTCAGGTCCAGTGACCTTCAGAACTGATTGTGGTTAGGAAGTGGTATGTATGCTGAATATGGGGTGGTAAGGAGCCGAGAGAGGGAGAGAAAAATAGTTGGGCAGACAAAGGAATGGGTAAAGGTCAGTCTGGGAGAATCAACTAGCTGCTAATCTGGAGCATCAGTGGCTGGTAAATAGGTTGTTTGTTGTAGCAGCCATATCATGACAAGGTCTGGTGTGTGGGGGCTGGGGTACGGACATAGGACTAGATACTCAAGCCCTACAATTATTGAACTTGATATTGAGTCCTGAAGGCTTCAGAGTACTCGGTAGGAGCAATTTTTTAAATCAAACATGTTGAGCCAATCGAGGTGACTTTCATCCAATTCCACCCCATCAAACTTGGACCCAAGCCATTTACTACAATCAGTGGTAACTGAACCAGCTGCTTCTTGTAAGAGACTGGAACTAAAATTGTACCCTTGATAGATTCTCAGTCTAGCTGAGGTCTTGTGCAAACTTGAGGGTTGGAGTCCAGAGTTAATTTTGTAAAAGACTGGTTCTGTGATGACTGAAACAACCATGCTGGTATCAACCTCCATTAGAACCAGGTGACCGTTTAACCAAACGTTTATTTTGATTCATTCTGATTTGGATGTTTGGATGTTCCAAGCCAGATGTAGGTGAACTTTCCAGGTTGTGCACCCTCCTGGATACTGGCCTCTGAGTTCTCTTACTCAATTTAGGTCTTGCTGTCTCAAGTCCACATGCTGGCAGCAACTACAATAGCTTGCCGGCCCAGATCCTGTTGAAAATTTTAACCGTTTGGCAGATGCTTGCATTTGTTTTGGGGGTTTTCTGTGTGCTGACCTGGAGTTCCTCTGTTCAGGATATGTCCTGAGTGTAGCTATCCCTTCACTCAAGTGATGTTTCCCAGGCTCAGTCAGACAGGTGAGGGTGTCCACATCCGTTGAAATACCCTGCAACTCAAATGTTCCACTTGTCGCACTTTCCAATGATAAAGCCAGATGTACTGCCTATTTGAAGTCCAGTTGGGCTTCAGCTAGTAGGCACGTTTGCATGGTTACATCATTGACCCCACTCTCATCACCACTGAAATAACTCCACATGCTGGTATCCGTCACCAAGTCATCCTTTTATTTATATGTGGAGTCCTTAACACTGATCCAGCTCCCTCAGAACCAGCTCTGTGAACAGGATGTCTGATACTCCTGTTCTTATCTGTCAGCCTTGGTTGGACCAGATTAATAGCCCCAGTCAGGGAACTCCTATTCTATGAGGTCCACCTGGCTGACCTCATTACAATCACTACACTCTAAAAGAAGAATGAAGTCATTGATTAACTAAGGAAGTTAAAGATGTATCAAATTGAAAGGAAAATATACATTTCGGTGATAGATATGGCACGTCAGAAGATCAGATGGAATGTGAAAAGGAAATCAAAGAATGACTTGAAGGAAAAATGAGTGTGAGAGAAAGCTAACTAAAAATGTAAAAACAATAAGATTTTCTGTAGGTAATTAAAAAGAAAGAGTAACTAAAGGGAGAAAGTAAAACTTTGGAAGAAAGAAATGGTGAAAACATACCAAATACATCCTAGAAATAATAGTGATTCAAAGGTGAAACAAAAAGAGGAATCTAAAGCAGTTAGTCATGGGGGAAAAGCAGACTTCATTCTAGGGTCTTAAAAGATGTGGTTATTAAGATAGTAGATTTTAATTGAGTGTAATCTTCCAATATTCCCTAAATTTTGGCAAGTTGCATCAGATTGGAAAATAACACGTGACTCCACTGTTCAAGAAAGGAGCGAGACAATAAGATCTGCAGGCCAGTTAGCCTAACATCTGTCATAGAAAAGATGCCAGAGCCTATTAAGGAGGTTAAAGTAGTGCATCTAAAACACCTTAATGTAATCAGGCAGAGTCAACATGGTTTTATGAAGGTGAAATTGTGTGTTATTTAAGTTGTTTGAGAAAGTAATAATCAACATAGATAAAGCAAAACCTGTAGGCATGATGGAGTTGGATTGCTATAAACTATGTAACAAGGTGCCACATCAAAGTTACTACATAAGAGCTCTGGGTGTAAATTTTACTTAACAACCTGGATAGAGCTTTAGAAAGTTCCTGCCCTTAAGAAGGAAGAGAGCAGAAAACAGGAAACTACAGACGAGTTAGCTTGGTGTGTCACAGGGGAGAAGTTCAAAGCAATCATTGTGTGCGGCTGTAATCTCGTTAGAAAACCTCAAGATAATCGGGAAGAATCAGCATGGTTTATTGGCAAGGAAATCTTATTTAACTGATTTGATGGAGTCCTTGAAAGGAGTAGTATGCTGCGCCTATGGACCAGGCTTGTCCAACAGCCATGTTTTGGTCCACAAAGGATGTATCTGTGGTCCGCCAGGCCTTGTAGAGTTGTTTGTCCAGTCATAGACTGTTTCTCACCTGTATGTGCTATAAGTCATCACTTGTAAGCCATCAGCAGAAAACACCTAGGAAAAAGCAGCCTGTAATTGGACCCGGCAAGCAGCACTGACCAGGTTTTAGTTTCCAGAGCAGTATAGTGTGGCGGAGAGCAGCACGTGCGAATGTGGGGAACACCAAGAATGCAAGGCAACAAAGCTCTTGAGTATCTGTCTGTGTGCATGAGTGACAGTTTCTCTTTGCATGTGTGTCTGTGTGCGAATAATTCTATGTGAGGATGAGGGAGTGAGATGGAGGTTGAGTGAATGGGAGAGCAAGTTTGCGCCAGACAGAAACGTGCTTCCTCCTCAAAAACCTAGCCACACAGTGATCAAGGACATAAGGATTGCGTCAGGTGACCTGCTTCCAGAAATCTTCTCCCTTGTTCCTTGACTCTGGCCAGTCACAGTGTGCGTCACTTGACGTAGAAGGTCAATGTTAGTTAAATTCAAATGTTTACCTTGACCCCAGTCCTGACTCCTACCGTGGTGATCAGGATATGGGTCCTAGTCTGTCTCAAGTTCTGCTTCCTAACAAAAAAAAAGTTTTTAGGGGTTTACTTCTGCTGACACTTACTAACTAACAAATTTTGTTAATTATTCATTTACTAAAATTACTGCTTTTGGATTTTTTTCTTGAAATTCATCCTCCCCTGAGGTGAAACGTTTTGAGAACGCTACTGTTGGCATACTATATTTGAATTTCTGGAAGGCATTTGAGAAGGTGCCACATGAGTTACCATGCAAATTAAGAGCTAATAATGTACAAAGTAACATTGTAGCATGGGAAAAAAAAAAATGTTTGGCAGGATGTGATGAGTAGAGTCCCACAGGTGTCTGTGCTAGGTTATCAACTTTTACAACTTGTATCAATGAGTTGAATGAATGGAGTGAAGGTATGGTAGCTAAATTTTCACACGAAAAGACAGGTAGGAGAGTATGCTGTGTAGAGGACGTAACATAGATGAGTGTAGATTAAACGAGTGTTCAGGAATGTGTAGCTTAGGCGGGTTATAAGGGGGATGGGTCTGGGTGGGATGCTCCAAGGGTCGGTGTGGACTTGTTGGGCCAAAGGGTCTGTTTCCACACTGTAGGGATTCTATGATCTATGAGTGGGGAACAGTCTAGCAGAGGGAGTATTATATGGTAAAATGTGAAGACTTAAAAAGGTAGCAGCTACAGAATTGAGGTGCAAAGGGATCTGGATGTTCTAGTGCAGTAGTCACAGTTGGTATGCATGTACAGCAAATAATTAAGACAAGTGGATGCTGTCCTTTTAATACAAAACAAATTAAGCATAAAAGTGAAGATGTTATTCATTTCACAGGGCATTGGTAAGACTGTATCTTAAATACAGTGTGAAGTTTTGGTCTCCATATTTCAGAAAGGATGTAAATGCATTCAAAGGGTCACCGGACCCGAAATGTTAACTCTGATTTTTTTCTTCACAGATGCTGCCAGACCTGCTAAGCTTTTCCAGCGACTTCTGTTTTTGTTCCTGATTTACAGCATCTGCAGTTCTTTCAGTTTTTATGGAAAGATTACTGTTGGGAAGGGAATCAAAGATTATTAGGGTGGATGAGAATGACACTTGAAACACAAACCAATAACCATGATTTTTCTGAATGGCAGAGCAGGCTCAAGAGATAAAATGGCCTCCTTGCGCTTTTACTGTGTATGTATGTTTGTATTGCTGCTTCTTTGTTGGTTCAAATTCTTGAAACTGACTCCCTACTAGTACTCTGGGTATGTGTACATACCAAGGTTTTCTGCAGTTCTTTGCAGTTCACCATCACTGCCTTGGGCAGTTACAGACGGGCAATCAATGCTGGCCTGTTCCACAATCCCATAAGCAAATTATTAAACAGACAAGTCAGAGAAGGTTCACTAAATTGATTCTTTGGTTTAAGGCATTATCTTCCCAGGAAAGTTGGACTGGTTGGGCCTGTATCCATCGAAGTTTAGAAAAATTAGAGGTGATCTTATTGAAACATCCGAGATTCTCAAGGCATCTGACAGGATAGATGCTAAAAGGATGTTTGCCCCTTGTTCCAATTAATTGCTTTTAATGCCGAGTTGGATAGATTATTGATTGACGAGAGTCAAAGGATATATAGGGAACAGAAGAGGGAGAAAAAGTCAAGAGCTTTGATTAGCTCAGCTCCATGATGTTATCAAATGATAGAGCATGCTCAAAGGGCTGAATGGTCTACTTCCTCAAAACATTGATTCGTTGTGATATTCGCTGATGTTATTACTGGGCAAGTCAGATTCCAGGTTGAAATCTGGCTTGATGGGTCACGTTTTTGTTTTGGTTTTACTGATGTGGTCTCACTGAAACATAAGCACACAACATTGCAGATTTGGTTTTAACAATAAAATTAGTTCATTAAGTGGGGGAAAAAAAGAAGATAGAATAGACCAACCTGTTTACACTTTGTACACCTTTAAATACTTTGAAGCATGTGATGAAAGTATAATCACATTAACACACTCTTGATAGTACCTAAAAATACCCCTTGTACAGTATTCACACGAGAGAAAAATGTTTTTCTACCGCCACCAACAGGCTGAAGTTAACTGACTTCAGATCCCAGTCTGGAAAATCTGATCCTTTTCCTGGACCTTTCATGTACCCAAGTTTAAATGTTCTCAGTTTCAAATAACCTCTATGTCTGGGACTATCATTAAACTCCTTACCTCCAGGTAATGTAGCTTTGCCATCTTCTCCCCTTCTCAGGAGTACTGCTTTATATGTCCATTGCTATCCAAGGATTTCCATAAAACTGTCCCACACTGGGGAGAAAAATCCTTTTTTCAAGCTATGGGTATTTTCCTGAAGTTTAAAATAAAAGTCCAGAACCTTAATGTACAACTGTTTACCTCGTTTGTGTAAACCCTCCTGAGGTAAATAAAAATCGCGTCAGTTCCACAAGCTACTCCCTCAAGCTATTTTAAAAGAAATCATCCTGGTTACAGAAATAACTAAGTTAAGATATAAATTCTTTAGACATGTAAAACGACCCATATGTTACCAACTCAAAATTCAAAAATTTAAAGTAATTAATATGAAAAATATGTATAAATCACCCAGTCTATACCACGGTTGGGGAAGGGTGGTGATAGAACAATATTGCTGAAAAAGACATCGCATTATAAGTTTTGTAGAACTTAATTAAAGTGCATTAAATTAGTAGCCGTTTATCAGGTCTTGTTAGACCTTGCTGTAATACTGTCTGGTCTGAATGTCAGAAAAGTGACCGCTGTAAAGTTTATATTTTTGTGTAGTCCTCGTTGTACTGCTACGGTTTAGGTGTAAATGTCTAAGCTTCCTTCTTGATGTGTGAGCAATTGACTCAAAAGCTAATATTGACTTCACGCAGTAATTACTAATATTATAAGCAAAGTAAAAACATCGAGCAGGTTAACAAACAACCTGAAGTAAGGTACGTTTTTGTTTCTTTCTTTTCTGCTGAATGTATTCATTTCCTGATGTCTCCAGGCATGTGCTATGCTGCGTCTGGTCCAGAATATCACTGAATGTCATGCCAGAAAGTCTGTTTGGATATATGCATTATTTCTTAACATTTTTGTGTTTGTTTGCTTGCTGTGAGTTATCAATTTACTGGTCTTCCTCTTAATGTACACTGTGTATTGAAAAATATCCCTCTTGCATATGTTTGGAAACATCAAAGTAGAACACTCTTATGTAGCAAACTGGCATTTACAAGTGAAAATGTTTATATATTTCCAGGAATTTAGAAGTTATAATCCAGGAGAATACTACATAAAAAACACAACATGGAATGATGTTTCAGTATGGCAGCCAATCAAAAGGTCAAAGGTAATCCCAAGTGTTTGCTTGAGATTTAATGCATACACTTAAAGTGAGTACTTGCATTTGTTAATGCAACTTTTGTGACTCTAAGAAGGATAAAAGTTGCAACCTGTGTTGAGTTTGGGGTATGTTCAGTAAGCCTTGAATCCATTATCAAAGTTTATCCTCTTAATTGGGTTCAAGTACATACTTATTTGAAATTTGCATCACACATAGACAGAGTGGTTAAGAAGGCATTTAGCACGCTTGCCATCATTACTCAGATCTTTAAGTTAGGATGTCATGTTGAGATTGTACAGGACATTGGCGAGGCCTCTTCTGGAGTACTGTGTACAATTCTAGTCACCCTGCTATAGGAAGGATATAATTAAATCAGATGGTTCAGAAAAGATTTACCAGTATGTTGCTGGGAAAGGAAGGTTTGAGTTATAAAAAATAAGCTGGGACTTCTTTCACTGTAGCATAGGAGGTTGAAAGGTGACCTTCTAGAGGTTTATGAAATTATGAAGGGCATAGATAAGGTGAATAGCAAGGGTCTTTTCCTTCGGTTGGGGCAGTTCAAAACTATGGGACATATTTTTAAGGTGAAGAGGAGAACGATTTAAAAAGAACATGTGGGGCAACTTTTTTTACACAGAGGGTGTTTTGTATGTGGAATGAACTGCTGGAGGAAGTGGTTGATGCAGGTGCAGTTACAACATTTAAAAGCCATTTGGGTAAATAGATGAATAGGAAAGATTTGGAGGACTATGGGCCAAACGCAGGCAAGTGGGACTGGTTTGGTTTGGGAACATGGTTGGCATGGACAAGTTGGACTGAAAGGTCTGTTTCGATTCTGTATGACTCTATCCTGTCAAAGTAACAATGCTTGAAAAACAGGTATGCAATCTGTCTCAGAACATGTAGATTTTTTTTTTAAAAAAATCTACAATCAGTGGTCTTGTGTCATAGTATCCCTGTCGCTGGGCCAGAAGGTCTGGATTCAAATCCCACCTGGCACAGATTATCATAACGTGTCAGAACAGGTTGATTTTAAAAATAATAAGGACTTTGTTAATGTTATTTAATATGCGCAACTTAGACATCTGTGAAACCAACTTTTCAAAATCTTGTTGGGAATAAAGTCTACTTGTAGTAGAAAGTCACATCAAGAATGTTGCATTGGACTTATTATTTGGAGTGAGAAGTACAAAGAGATTTCATGGTAGCATGTCCTGTCTACGAAGTATTAACGCTAACAATTTGCCTGATTTCCTAGATACCTTGATCAACATTTATTCTTTTACTAACCCATTGAATTTTTTAAAATCAAATTAGTGCTTTTGGAACCTTTTTTTGTAAAAATTGATTTGAGTTTCCTGCATAAAACATAACTACACGTCTGAAGTACTTTATTGGCTGTAAAATGCTTTGAACTGTCCTAAGGTTGTGAGAGGTCTTGTATAAATCTCTCTAATTTCTATTCAGTTTTAAAATGTGTTTATTCTTGTTTGCAGGCTTACCGAACAAAACCATATTGCTGCAGCCTTTGCAATTTTTCAACAAAATTTATTTCTGCTTACAAAAGTCATATGCGATGTTCCCATGAGGATGAGATGGATGTAGAACTGATGGCTAGTTGTCCTAATTGCACATTTATCTCTCATCCCAAGAGTATGAAAAAGCATGTTAAAATATTTCATTCTGATTCTCGGAAAGTGCACAACACTGCTAACCATGTGAATACAGATCAAATAAGACAGATCCAAACCAAAATGTTTCAGGGCAAAATGTCAAACCTAGTCCAGCCTGTTTATTTTTGCAGGGTATGCTCATACAAAGAGGTGTCATTGTATGCCATGAAGAAACATGTTTTTCTATCACACTTTGGCAACTTAGTCAATAATTACATTGGCCAGGTGGAGGAACCGGTATTACTTTCTGTTTATAAGTATTTTTGTAAAGGATGCCAAATGAAAATGGTCACCTATGATGCCTTTCTATATCACATTCTGGATAGACATAAAGAAGTGGAAGGTCCTGTAAAAGCTACAATTGGACACATAGCAGAACTAAGCCCTAGGCTACACATTGCTCCTAAGGCTCAGGTGAGCAACATTTCTCTGCCAGTACTCCCGAGTGTGGGATCAGCAGTACCATCACTTAATACCAAATTAACAGGACACATGCTTTCCTGTGTTAAGTCGGCTTCACCAGCACAAAGTATCAGACCAGTTGGACCAGTATTTTCAAGTGTGAAATCAACAGCTAATATTACCCTACCTGTACCATCAACTTCCTGTGTGAGATCACCTGTAACAGCAGCTGTGCAACAGGCCGTTAATATATTGACACTTCCTCAAAATATTAAACCAGTAGCTTTGGGATCATTAAGACCAAACATGAGTTCTTTTCCTTTGCAAAACAATGTTATTCCAGTAACTGTATCCACAGCTGGTCCTGGAGATTTTCCAAAACCAGCACATGTTAACCTTGTATCTGCTACTTTTCAGGTCACTCAGAATAACCTTACGATCCAAGCAGTAAGCCCGGTCCTTCCTCAGGCGTTTTTGATGCCGCAAGGATTGACCATGGATCATACAGTAGGAGCTAATATTCCTAGAAATGCCTTGCCAGCTAATTCACAGACAGTGAAACATTTAATTCAAAGCAACAAACATATCAATGGTGTACCTGCATACACTCTAACCCCAGTTCAGTTTTCTTTGCCTGTTACTCCAGGTAGTATATTGAGTAACAAACCTGCGGTAATTTCTACGACGCAAGTGCCACTTAATATTTCCCAAACAAATACATTTACTTCTGTTTCTCAACAACAAACAAAAGAATTGCCCACTGAAATTACAGTAATGTCTGCAGTAGGGGAACAGAAGCAGAGTGCAGTAGAATCTGCAGCTGCTGTAGATTATTCTTCACAAAATATCAAGGCTCAACAGTGGAAGAGTTGCTCAGTGTGCAGTGCATTGCTGCCACTAAGTGCTTATGATAATCATGTTGCGACAGCACATAAAATTGAGGAATATTCTGATAAACCGGAGAAGATTGTAGCCTGTGCTACTTACTTGCAGAGAGTGCGTGCTCAAACAAGTAAGTGTCTTTTCTGTCGAAGTTATATGGATAAAAACGTATTAATGTCCCATTTGCTAATGCATGGCCTGACTTGTTTGTTCTGCTCTCTGACATTCCATGAGCTCCCAAAACTTTCTGAACATGTGAAGACCTTGCATGCAGGATTGAGATTTGAGGCTGTTGAAAATGTTAAAGATGGAGTATCAACTGTTTGTGAAATAAATGGTGGTAGTTTTAATTTAACAGTTAAATTGCCAGAAGCTAAAATGGGTCCTAATGATATTCACTTAACACTTATTCCAAACAAAATGTCTACTCCTCATGCACCTTTAGTAATTGAGGTGTGCAGGCAAAAAGAAGAAATTAATATGGAAGAAACTGTAATAGAAGTGCCCCAAAGTTCAAAATGTCCATTTTGTTCAAAACACTTCTCGAGCACAACCTATGAAAACCATTTGCAAGAAGATCATCATGTAGCATCAATGGTACATCCACTGCTGAGAATACCGGCTTTCAAGTGCATTCACTGTCTTGGTGTATACACAGATAGCATGACAACTTCAACAATATCTCTTCATCTGTTGCGTTGTAGAGGCCTTAATAAACAGCAAAGTAATATTTTGTCAAAAAGTGTTCAATCAAAGCGTGAATTTCCAGAAACTGCCAAGAAGTACAACAATGAACTTACCAATGGGGATAAGAGAGATTTGGTATTGCTGCCTCCTCCTAAACGAATAAAGGCTGATGTGATAGCAAATAATTTTTATGTCTCCCCTGTGGCATTAACTGACTCTGCAAACACTTCACATTCTCCACCATTACCAGACCCATCTACAGTCTTGGCGCTAGTTCCAAAAGGCTTTGAGAATTGCTCGTATGAAGAAAGGAAGCTATTTCTACTTGACTACTTTCATAAGCAACCATACCCCAGTAATAAAGAAATTGAGATGCTATCTTCAATCTTGTGGCTTTGGAAAAATGATGTTGCCTTCGTCTTTGGCAATAAGCAAAGGCTCTGCTTGAAAGCAATGAAGTACAAACCATCTGTGCTTTTGGGATTCAATATGACTGAATTAAGGAAGGTGAAGCACAATCTAAAACTGGGTGATCTTGGTACAAATATTTGACCGCTGTTCTCCCAAACTTGCATAAAGGGATGAATCTAATGGAAGTGAAGGTATAGGTGGTCCACAATTGGCATAAATGCAAGGAGACACCTATACTCTTAGACAATCAGAGTAGAAGAGCAAATGGTGAGATAATTTTGCTTTTGGGTGGGGGTAGGTGTGCCTTTTGTTCTAATTTTCTTATGGCTGGGAACTAGAGGCCAAGAAGAACTTAAATACAGGGTTTAACTTGAATCCTACTTGAAGCCAAAAATGTTGTCATGTTCATTTAAAACCACTTGGTATACTGCCTAGTTACTCAATGGTTTTCAGAAATGTATATCCTTCTATAAAAGCAAGAGGGAGTTTGTCAGTACTGGATAACTATACACGATAGATTGTGCTGCCAATACGTTGTTACAGGATGAGATTAATATATAATCCTGTAATGTTGATCAACTAAGTTTACATAATAATTTATGTCTGCCTTGTATTTTATATTTTACTTTAAATTTGGTTGATGTGGCTGTCTCTTCCTCTGGAAAAATTGATTTTGAAGTATTTTTACACCAGGGTAAGAAAATAAATAGAAATTTGGTCATGCTTGATGCAAAGTTGCTTCTGGCACAGCTTTTGCTCTTTTGGATGAGCATTATTTTGCTCGTCTGAGTTTCAATAGTTGTTGATGAGGAATGTAGCTGCTCTTCATCTCATTTTATCTATTTTTGACTCAATTTGCTGTTTAAACCCATAATCACTAATCATCAAACCACTTGGACTATGCCATAATTACTCCACATTACTAATATTTTAATCCCCTAAAGTCATTTTCACAAAACTTTATTTTTCTTGAGTATTTTATCATAGATAATTTGGGTATTGAACTTATCTACAGCTATGATTAAAAGGAATCTTGGGACTGTTGCATTGTTTTAAAATCTACTTTTCTGCACTGTAAAGAATGCACTGCTGTTTGTTTCAACCCTCACCTGTCAATCCTAAAATTTTTAAACACAACTATTTTTTAAGAATGGTATTGGTATCTGCTACTGTATGTACTGTCCACTGGGTAGCTAATGAATGTACAGGAATGGAGGAAATGATAACAGCTGTGTGTCATCTGATCTGTAGACCACATTTGAAGTTTTTGAAATTAATGGTTAGCTTGTTGTTTAGGTACTGTTCAAGCATGACATTGATTTATCTTTGCTCAACAATGATACATAAATATTGCTTCTAAATATTGTTGAAAGTTGTTTTTAAATGAAGATTGCTTATTGTGTTTTGTCTCAAATGCTTATCATTCCTGAATACAGACTTGAGGGCAAGAAAATTATGCTTACCATTGTTTACAGAAAACCAATGAATACATATTGCAGATTGAACAGCTCCATTCAAGCTAATATTAATGTTCATTTAGGTCAGTAGCATTCCTGTCCATTACTTTTTTTTTTAAAAAAGTTCACATCTGTAACCTGTCCTGTCTGCTGCAGAACTGTTATATTATGTAGTGGTTTTCTGTCAATTTAAATCTAAAATTAATCTGTGATTTCCGAATTATGTAAATCTCAAGCTTCTTGTAGAGTTTCAGTAGCTTTGCAAGGATGTTTTTTTCCTCCATTACTAAAAGTTGTATCTAATAGTGCTCTATAAAAGTGAGTTTGGAAAAGCTACGGATTTTCCTTTCACGAGCCCTGCAAAATTTGTATTCTTACTTTTGAGGTATAAAATTTGATGCTAGTTTCTTTTAGGAAATGTTCAGTTCTCTCTTTACTGACTTTGTGTGACCATGTTTAAATTGGCTTCTAAATTTGCTGAGTTTGAGTTGTAACTTGCTGAATCCAATGTGCACTTTGTAGCCTGATGTGTTTTATTTCTGACCAAGAGATGTTGCAAAGTTAAGTTTCATTGCCATTTGACATTCCTGATACTTATCAGGAATATTGCTTGTATGTTTGTTTTATTTTTATGTGAGTATTCTATTTTCAGACAAAAGCACTGACTTTTACTGCCTTTGCTAGGTTGGTTCATTTTCTCTAGGCTGATTTATGAGATGCCATTGATTTAGAGCAGTGGAGATCTTTGCAACAGCAACAGGCAGTTGCTGGTCTTAAATAATGCCTGATGCAAAAAGAACTAAATGGCAATACCTCTTTCAGGTTTTTTTTGCAATACTTTTTTTAAACTCACTTTCTTTTGTGTCTCAACATTTTTCAAATTATGTTTTTCTTTCCAATTTAATGCCTGTGATCATCTAGTCTGAAAAATGAGTGATTTTATTTTGAGCTCTTCATTTAAACCTTGAGATCAGAACAGAAATGGACAAAATCTTTATCTATTAAATATCCATGATATGTCAACTTTTTTATTTTTCAAACACAGTTGACTTTGTCCTCCTTCCAGCAACTCTGCCTAATAGAGGATGGGGTTCATAGTCTTGGGTAAGAAGCTATAGCCTGCATATCTTATCAATTGTATCCAACTGATACATAATCAAATCTTATACTGTGCACTGTTTAATTTTGGAATACACAGATGAGTTTTTTGTAAAAGATGGAGTAGTGAAAGAAGGTCGTCAGCAAGGTAATTACCAGCTAGAACATGAGTCCTATTGTATAGACCATAATTCATGTTAGGGCATCTGTTAGCAGTAGATAAAAATAATGGGGATGGGGGTGGCAGGGGCAGAGAGAACTGAAAGCATATTTAGTTGGACTTTAATTGTGTTCTGATTTATAAATAACATGTTTTCAAATTGTCCTTAATCGCTAACGATTAAACCATGAACGTTGACAGCCTGTTCAGTTATACAATTGATTGATTGAACTCCATTCCTGTAAATTGGGTTTTCAAATTGAACTATTTGCAATGTATTCTTGGCTAATTTTTATGTACAGCCTAGATATTGACTTCCTTTTTTTAGTGCAGTTTCTTTCATGTTTACATGGCTTAATGGTCTTGATGTATTATTGCATTCTTAATGGCTAAACTCTGATGTATCCTCCCTAAAATGCTCAATTAAATTCTTATCTTATAATAGAACCATGATTGTACTTGGTAAATACCCATATTTAAAGGTTAAGTTTTTAACAAAATAAGATCTAACTAACACATTATGTTGGTCTGATAATGTTTGTGTTTTATTTTGATATATTTAAATACAGAATATCCATAAAGGATCTAAATAATGGTAGCCTTTGGCAATAGTAAAAGTTTCCTTTAAATGTATTTGAGCTGTGATGATACTCAAAACTAACTAGAGTTTGTTCTCTACTACCATTATTGCTTAATTAAATAGGCAAGTTTTTTGCATTTTATAAAAGGTGCATATTACTGAGCATCTACGGTCTGGTCTATTTGTATGCCTATTTACATGCACCTCCATCACTTGGCGCTTAAGCTAGTTAAGCTGTCACTTGTTTTTATTTGTTGATTGGTTTGCTGTTGTATATTAGATATGGTTTGTCCTAATATGTTCACAGTTAGTGTATATTCAGTTTAAAAAAGGTGCTTGTGGTCCATATGCTTCTGTGTTGTTTCAACAGATTTTTTTGTAAGTTTAGTGATGTAATTATTTGTACATAGTAATACCTTTTTTTAAAAACAGGGTTTTTTTTCTGTATTTGTGCAGTGATTTGTTTTATAAAATTACGTTTTCTCCCCAGGACAGAACCTTTTTATGAAGTACTGTATTAGGGTTTGGAATTTTATGGCCTTTTTATATTCATTCATTGGTTTAATTTTTCTCAAGTACAAAATTAAAAAAAGAACTTTTGCATTTTTGTCATTCTTGGTCATCAATTTTCACCCTCGCATAGCCACTTTCAATATGAAACGATTGGAATAGATGCATTGAAATGTCTCCTAAGTTAAGTTTCTAATTCATGTGTAACTCTGTATCTAGTGGTCTTTATAATGCCGATTTTAAAACTGGGTCAGAAACCTAATGAATATCTTGCAACTTTGAAGCCAACTTATGTGGCAATTTACCATTGAAACTGCTGATATTAAACACAGAAATGAGGTCCTTGTTTTCCCAAGGTCAGGAAATGAAACTAAAAATGAGTCTGCATTAAACAATGCAACTTTAAAATGTCAGCAGCTTGGCTGAGCAACAGTGCCAGTGTAGACAATGACACGTGGTATTTTCAGCATGTATAGCATAATGACCGTACAGTGTGAACTGCAACCAAAGGTGATAGTAGAGTAAAACCTGCTCTACAACCATCTACTGCAGCTGTTGAGTTACCTAGACATCTTGGATCCTCCTCCCCTTCGGGATTGTGCAAAACTTGCCTAGAGGACAAATGGCAGCATGCACCAGTTGTCCCAGTGTGATCAAAATCCTTAGTGTATGTTTAGCTGTAAAAACACAAGTGGTGGATTCCTGTTGTTTGACTGTGTCCAAGAAGGAAACGTTATTGTCATCGTAGCTGCTCGCATGACTGAAGAGTCCAAAGTAGGATTTACGTGAACATTAACAGGTCCATAGTTTACAATGTGTGCTGAGCTCTTCTTATAAACAGATTGACTGTCACCATAGATCCAGGAAAAAAAAAAGTTTGATAACATGCTGCATAGAAGGCTGTTCAACAAGTAAAGCCTATGGAATAAAAGAGACAGTGATAGCATGGAAACAAGCTGACTGATAGGAAAAAAACTGGTAAATAATTGTATACCTTCCACTAATCTGAAAAACAATTATGTTCCCAGGGGTTGGTGCTAGAACTATTGCATTTCTTCATAGGACACCAATTAAAAATTTGCAGATGACAGTAATGATCAACTTCAAGAAGAGATGAAAGGAATTGGTAGCCCATTGCAAATGAAATTGAATTGAATTTAAATTTCATTGTCCTCATTGTTTTTACCAAAATGCATCACTTTGTATTTAATATAAATTAATTTAGTTAACTCCAATGCCACCATATTTTCCTCCAATAGGAACTAAAACTGTTCACAATATTCCAGATGTGGTCTGCCTAGTTTCTTGTACAATTTTACCAAGACCTACTTTTTTTTTTACTCCATTTGGTTTGCCTTCCCTACTATTTGCTGAACTTGCATGCTAGCTTTTTGTGATTTTATGCACAAGGTCTCCCAAATTCCTTTGTGCTTTCTGTACTTTTATTTCCATTTAAATAATATTCTATTTATCCCACCAAGGTGCATCACCTTACAATTTCATACATTGTATTCCATCTGCAAAGTTTTTGCCACTTGCATGTCTATCTATATCCCTCCACTGACTGTGTCATCCTCACCACTTGCCTTCTCGCCTATTTTTGTGCCATCTGCAAACTTTGTTGTAGTATATTCACTTATCTCATCCACGTCATTAATATATAAATAATTGTGGCCCTAGCCTGATCCCTGTGGCACTTCACAGACAAAGGTTGCCCTCCTGAAGTGCTCCCTTGACGATTACAAAACATTGGAGTGGCTTCAAATGAAATATTGTGTTCAATTCAGGACAGTGCACTTCAGAAGAAATGCAAGGGGTGCAGAAAGGAATTCTGAGAATGCCTCCAAAGATGAGGCTTCAACTGCAGGGAGAAGACCATGAGAAATAGGAACAGGAATAGGCTGTTCAGCTCCTCGATAGAATAGTGGCTGCTAGGTTGGAGAAATTGGGGTTGCTGCCTTCCAGAGATAAGTGTTTATAGGGGAATTGAGAGATGTGTTCAATCATGCAATGTAGACATAAGGAAAAATGTTACTCTTTTTTGTGGAGAGATGGAGAATCAGAGCAAACTGATTTTAAAGTGGACCTGGAACTTCACTACACGGTCAAATACATAATTAACAACCTTTATTATCCTATTTCATCTACCCATGATGTTGGACAAGGATTGTGACAACACAGGCAGTCAGAGATTCAATAGAGTTGGTGGTGCTCCAGAATATGGTGTTAGTATGCATGTGAAATGTGACACTACAGCTTTGGACAATGTCATTAAAGGACACTATGTACATTATAAATGGTAAGGGTAATAGGAAATAGCCCAGGGTAGATCCTTGAGAGTTGAAGATTTAGGTCTCCATAACCAAATTCTGAGAAACCTACAGAATTAACTTGTTCCAAAGCTACAAACCTACTTTGTGACAATTGCAGTTTATCACGAGGTTTTAAATTTGCAATTCAAAGGTGGTTTTTTGATTTATTCTTTATGCCAACATTCTTGGAAAGATCCAATTTTTCCCTCCCTCCCCTGTTATTTTTTTCATAGCCCTGCAATTTCCTTCTCTTCAACAATTTATGCAACTCCCTTTCCAGTTAGGGACCAGTAACTTTTCATGAAATAAACAAAATCTGAAATCTGTTCCTTACTAAGTCAATCAAAAGATTTCATGGCTTTGAGAAAACAAAAAAAAATTGAAATGTCAACAAAGCAAACAGTTCTCTAATTCATAATTAAGATGAGGTAAACATAAGTTCACAGGCAAATTGTGGTTGAACATACTGCAAAATGCACATAAATAGCAGACACCATGAAGACATGCCACCTAAATTTCTCAGTAGCAGACTCTAATGTCAGACATTACTGAGTCACTAAAGTTTCTTAAATCATTTTTGTCTCTGAAGGATTGCAGCTGCTCTCTTTTGAGGATATAGCAACTGACTTCACCAGTGGTTCCATCTCTTTTCTTGAGACTTTGTCCCACGGTATTTACAAGGCAGCACTGCAACATTTAATTACCAACATGATCACATCTCTACAAAATTAATGGTGCTCATGAGCTTTTCTTCCCAAGTGCACTGCTTCATTGAGTAGACTGCTGACCTTTTTCTACTTCTGACTGTCACCGGTTTTTTTGGCAATCCTCAACACCCTAGTCCTGCGGTCAGGTTTTCATGTCTCACAGTATCATACGGCAACCTGTCGCACCAAAAATCCCACTCTTATGGTTGACTTTATTGTTATAAAAATACTTTAAACCATCTTTTGCATGTTCAGTACCTGTCTCTTTGTGCTTGTGCATGTTGGAGGGTGTAGTCCTAAGCCTACATCTCAAACATTTCCAATAGTGCTTTGGAATGACTCCTTCCTCGTCCCAACAGTTCTTCCCACAGTTTGAATTGCACTTGGGAGTAAGAAAACTTCACCATCGTTGAGTTTTCTTTGCAATCCTAGTTGTTTATATGTTCCTACTGTACACTCTACCATTTTTACACTATATAGGTCATCTTTTCACATTTCTCAATTGCACATATTTGCCAAGTTTTGTAAAGGCCTAACCAAAATAAAAATAATTTACGTAACAAGTAGGATTAGCAAGATCTTAAAAGTAAAGAACTGCATAACTGGGATCCTATATATTTTCTTATGCTGTTGATATCTTGTTTAGAGTTTAAAGAAATAATTACTTCTGTTTTTCTTGCAATCTTATGATAAACCAAATGTAGTAAAGGCACTCTATTTGTGTCATGTATTTTCAACTTCAGCTCCAACTCGACCCAAATGCTCACTTGCTCCTTCTGCTTGCAATGAGTTGTCAGGCAAGCAAACTCCAGCTCATATTACTTTAATGAGTGCTCACCTTTTCAAAAGCAATTGTGGGCATGAATAGTGAGCTACCAGACATGGATGGAACATTAGATTGGGTGATAAATCAGCAGATATGCTGTGGCAAAAATTTAAGCTGATATTTTAGAATTCATTGGTATATTTCTACTATAATGAAAAATATTCTAAAAGGAGGACCCACCATTTGTGGAAAACTAAAGTTGGGCACAGCATCAACTTAAAGAGATAGGTGTATGATTTATTTATATTAATATCATGTTTGAACTAGCGATTTACAAGTTTTTGGCTAATGTGTAGGAAAGTGTTTAATGGTGAAGTTGTCAGTCCTTCTGGAACCATGATTCTAAACCAGTATGTGCTCAAGTGCAACCGACTGACACCCCTCCTGATGGGATAATTGGATTTGTCCATATTATGACAGTTTTATGATTAGAGATGGCAAATGTTAAAATACATTAGCCTGCTTTTAGTTTAGAATAATCAAGGATTGATTTTGGCTTGGAGAAAGACAGTTATTGGCAAAACGTTTGGGCTGTTTGCAGAAGACCTGGCTGAGATCAGATCTAAGAACAGTTTCTCTTGAAGAAAAGTGTTAATTCAGAATAGTTAGAAAATAGATTACCTCAATGTAAGCATTTTAATTGGAAAATCCCAAACCTGAAGTGTTTGGTTAAGAGATCCTGAAGGGACTATTTGAAGCTAAGTAAGTTTCAGCTCAGTTGTGTGAATAATCAAAGAAGAGGTTAAGTTCTCAGGACTAGGAATTGCAAGAAAAGAACAGTTCTGTCCAACCTATCAATGTGATAGAAAAGATCTCTTCCCTCCCCCTCTCTGGTATACGTACTATAAACAGATGTTGGGAACAGGTGAGATTATGTTTTGCTGTATATCTTGAAATCTTTCGGAGTATGGTATATGTATATAGCTTGGTTTTTTAAAAATTTCTTTTGAGTAATAAGCTCCTGATTTATTATTAAAGGCAAATCCAGTTTTTTTTGTGTCCTTTTGTTTCAGTGAAACACCACCACATTAAATTAATAAAAATGATCAATAAAGATTTCAGCCTGTGATCTGACTTATCTAATAGTAATATCAGCTGGGACCATAACAAATGGGGGCTGTTGCAGAGTTCCAGTTCATTGGATTTAAGTGGGATCTGTCTCTCTCTTTCTTTTTCTGTCTCTTTTTTTAAAATAATGGGAACATAGAAGTTCAGGACATATAATGGCTGTGTTGTGCTGAAGTTTATTGTAAGGAATTTGAAGAACACTTCAATGTTTCTTAAGAGTTTTCTGCAAGTGTAAGATATAACTGTGGATTATTTGAAATCTTTGACTCCAGCTAAACAGAGAGAGTTAGCAGATAAGTTGAAGGAAAGCAGAATTTTATAAGGATGAGATACTTCACGTGATTACCCAACACACAACTGGAAGAAGGGGAAACCCCTCCTGAAATTAACATGGCAGCTGGAATTAGCAAAGATATAGTCAGCAATTTTAAAAAAAAAACTTTGAGGGAAGAAAAATAAAGAACGATGAGTTAAAAGAAAAACAAGACAATAAAGTGAGGAAAAAGGAAAAAAAAAGGAGTTTAGATTTAAAAGGAACTTGAACTCCAAAGGAGACAGGGAAGTTGGACAATATGATTTGGCCAAATAAAAGCTTAGTAAAAGAAGAAAGAGGAAATAATAGTTTGGAGAATGCTACTGAATACAATGAGAGATTTGATTTAACTAAAGTCTATGCTTATTGCCTAAATTTACAGAGGAAGAAATTGAAAGATATTTTACCTCATTTGAGAAGGTAGCTGAAGTGGGCAAATGATGTTTGAATCTTAATATTAGTGTTTTGGCAGTACAGTTGTGTATTCCCATGACAGTATATGCATGTCAATTTTTCAGGAGAACATTCTGCAGATTATGAAATAGTCAGCAAAACAATATCCATGGTTATGAGCTTGCCAATTAGAATTTAGGGTTACAAGAAAGGAAGCTCAGATATTTGTGGAATTTGCAAGAAAAAAGAAATGCTGTGGGATCAATGATTCAGATCACTAAAGTTAGAGAAGTTTTGAGATTGTAAAGAAAATAGTGATCATGCAAGAATTCAGAAATCAAATTCCTTCAAATTTGGTAGTGCAAAGAGAACACATTACCATAGAACTTATCAAGAAAGAAGGCTTGCATCAATCATGAGAATTCTTTGAATATGGATGAGAAAATCAGACCATGGGAGGTTCTGAGCATTTTTGTTCCGAAGAGGGAGGTATTCCCTGATGCTTTGAACCAAGGCGCTAAACCAATGAAGATATTGAGAAACACTGGACCAAGTCAGTCACTGATGCTGACTAAAGATACTACCTGTGTTCCAAAGGAGTTAATGCAGGAGAAAATGTTAATTGGCGGTTATAAATCAATCTCAAAATTAGAGAGTTAGATTAAAGAGTAACTTTTTAAGTGGAGTTGTTGTGGTGGGATAAGTGCATCAAATTCTAATGGAAGGAATTGACTTTACTTTGGGAAATGACCTGGCAAGTTCAAGAATGTTGGCCTTACCAAGGATGGTGGGAAAAACCAGTGAAGGTAAAAAAAAAAGCTATAATGTTACAGGAGGAACCTTCTGGATTGTTTCCTGACTCTGTTGTGACTAGGTCTCGGGTCCATAGAATTAGACAAGGCAAAGAGGGTCAAACAGGGTGATTGATTTGGAAAGTCCATTATCAGATACAATTTTTGAAACTTTTAACGATGAAGGTAAAGTGAATAAGGCTGATATGTTTGGCCATCATCTTTAAGTGAAATTCATGAAATGGATTCCGAATTAAGAGTTATACCAAACAGCCTATTCAGAATTGAGTCAGGAAAAATACCTGAAGGTTGTTACTTGAAAGACAAAAGACCATCCTTGCAGGTAGGTTTCCTAGTACTGGGAGAAGTTTAATTTGGCAGGGGGAGAGGATACAGTGTTAGATCAATATGGGTACAGCATACTTTAGTAAAGGAATCAAGACAGAGAATTCAGCCCTTGTTAAGTTTTAAGGGAGTAAGAAGATGCTGAATGGCTTCTACTTTTAATGCTTGAGTATTATAGGTAAGACAGCTGAGTGAAGGGCATGGATTGACACATGGAATAGTGATGTTGCTATCACAGAAATGTGGTTAAGGGAGGGCCAGATCTGGAAACTCAAGATTCCAGGGTACAGGATCTTCATGCAGGGAAGGATATAAAAGAGGAAATGGTGTCACATTATTAGTTAAGTAGAAAGTTACTGCAGTAAGGAGGGACAATATCTTGGAAGGATCTTCAAATGAGGGGTTATGTGAGTAGAGTTTAGGAATAAAAAGGGGACAGTCGCACTGCTGGATATATATTATAAACTCCCAAGCAGTCAGTGGACAGTAGAGGAGCAGGTATGTAGACAAGTGTTTGGTCCATTTAGGATCCAAGGGGAAATCTGAGTGGGGCTGGAGGACATTGACAGGGTGTTAAATGACATCTCTTCTCCAAAGTGAAAACAGGGTATAGGTACAAACTTTGAAAAGAAACTCAGGTTTTTGCTGAGGCTGATTTAAGGCACATCAGTTATGACAAAGGGAACATTTCCCTGAGTTTATTCAAATAATACTATGAGATATTTTTGTCTAATTTTTCACAATCTGAACAATCAATAGTGCAGCATTCATTCAGCATTGTTCACAATTTAGGCTGGTTACAAAGTGTAGGTCAAACACGTGACCTTCAACACTTGGGTGGATGTTATCTTTGTGATAATGCTGACATCTTCATGATGGAATAACACGTTGTTGGTGGTACAGGCAAGGTCCTCCTCAGTCTCCAGGGGAAGGAACAGGTAATGATGACCCCATTTCAAAACTAATTAATTGGCTGAAAAATGTTTTAGGATAGCCTGAGGATGTGAAGTACTTATTCTAAAGCTCCAATTCTTCCTTGAAAAATATCTAAAGCAAAACAACTGCCAGCATCAAATGCTAGCAGCTGGCATAGACACAAATGAATGTTTTTCTTCAGACCCTCAAGGAAAAATGTAAAGAAAGTAAGTGTAGAGCAAGTTTTAATAAAACTCAGCGCTGTAAAACATGGAGAGGGGTGGTTAGGAAGTGCTTTTTTTCAATGGAAGCCGGTTGGGCAAGTGACGTTTTGGTTAGTCACTGCTGGCAATTGGTCTGACAGGCCACAGTGGCTCAGTCGTTAGCACTGCTGCCTCACAGCACTATGGACGCAAGTTTGATTCCACCCTCAAAAGACTGTCTCTGTGGAGTTTTCACATTCTCCCTATGTCTGCGTGGGCTTCTGCTGGGTGCTCCGGTTTCCTTCCACAGTCCAAAGATGTGCAAGTTAGGTAGATTGGCCATGCTAAACTGCCCATATTGTACAGGAATGTGTAGGTTAGGTGCATTAGCCATGGGAAATGCAGGGTTACTGGGATAGAGTAAGGGGATGGGTCTGGTGGGATGCTCTTCGGAAGGTCAGCGTGGACTTGTTCAGCCAAATGGCCTGCTTCCACACTGTAGGGATTCTATATAAATAAAAGTGCAGTTGATGGAACTTATATGGATTTTAGCAAAACCTTTGTCAAGCTGAAGTACAGTGTGCAATTCTGGACACTGCACAGCAGAAAGAATGTGATTGCACTGGAAGTGCTGCAGAGGAGGTACTGTACTGTATGATTCTATGATTTGATAAAGTGGAGATCATCCCAAATATCTTCCAATGAAGAATGGGAAGTAGTACATCAGGTGGTGGTTTCATCAGAGTATCCAAATGAAATTTTACAACTGGCTCACAAAATTTCAATGGCAGGTCACTTTAGGATTAGGAAAATGCAGGCTGAAATATTAAAACATTTTTGTTGACTAGGATTGCATAAACATATTGTCAGATTTTTTAATGATCTGCCATACATACCTGATGATCAATTAAATCTGTGCCTTTAGTTTTGATACTTTCAAAGAACCATTTGACAGGATCTTAATAGATTGTGTCAAAACCCTACTTTAAACCAGGCACGTGAATCAGAATCTTTTAATGGTTAGGCATGATGCCACAGATTTCCTGGTCAAAACCTTTACGAAAAATTAATGCAAAAATGGTAATGGAAAAGTCAGTTAATTTTTTTGAGATCTGGATTACCCAGAGAAATAGAATTCGATCAGTTTCAAATCTTATGTCACTAAATATTTAAAGAAATAATGACTAGTTTAGGAATAAAGCAATTTTTATCTTCTGCTCATCACCCACAATCTCAGGATCTTTGAAAAAATGCTATTAAACATTGAATACCATGATTAAAGCCAATTGTTAAGAATATCCGAATAACTGGGATAAGAAATTCCTTTGTTATTGCTTGACATTGAGGACACACCTAATGAGACCACAGGCTTTAGTGCTTTGAAATAATATATGGGTATGAGGTGAGAGGATCAACTAAATTGATGAAAGAAAATTTGATAAACCAAAGCTTAGCGAACACACTTCAAGTCATTATGTTTTCAGAAAGATACTGACCAAAGCATATGAGTTGGCCGAAAACATTTGAAGGGTCCTCGACAAACAAGGCAGATAAAAAGATCAAAACTTGAAATTTTGTCACTAGAGCCAAAGTGGTATTGTAGTTGCCTGCCTCTAGGGAACCATGTAGTGAGTAATCCAGACAGAAGGATCAACAAGAGTGTCATGTTAACATACTAAAGAGGTATTATGTCAGGGCGGATAGACCGTAAGAAAGTCTGTTTACGGTAGTGAAAGGAATAAGGAGTGCAAAGAAATATCAGAACAATTAGAGAAGGAATCAATAATCAAAAACTCCAAAGTTGACTCTTGAGCCATCAAGTTGGATAATTAGTCGTGCAGAAAAGGTTAGACAGGATAATGCTTTATTTTCCAGAAAATTATTGAAGTGACTTGTAAGGGCTATTGCAGAAACGTAAATCAATTTTTGTGTGAATAGACCAGGAAAGCATTTTTGGCTGTTTATAATATTAATTTGGGATATGCATTACCTATTAAGTGAAATTAGCTCAAGTGAGGAAAGATATTAAGTTCATGGTGGACAATAACATTATTGAACTGCATTATAATAACTGGGCTTCACCCATTGTGATGGTCCCAAAAATAGATGGGTTGCAAAGTTAATGTGGTGATAAAATTGGATTTATATCCTACTCTAGATTGGAAAACTGCATTGAATGAATTGAACATACATGATTGATCACCAACATCAACTTGCCAAAATGCTATTAGCATTTTCAATTGACTGATGCAGCAAAGAAATATCAGATTTTATAACACCAGGTGACAGATGTCAATGTAATGTTATTCCATTTGAAATAAAACTTCACCAGTAAAGTTTCATTGACTAACCAATAAAGTAACTAGAGGACATCTGATTGTGAGGTTGAATTAACAATTGGGTTATTTTTCACCAAACATGGCAATAAGAGTTATACCACTTGACTGAACAGTTCGATCACCTATAAATAATGAATTTTGTTATAAATTTTGCCAAGAGTAAGTTTGTCAAAGCAAAATTGACTTATTTAGGGGACACAGGCATACAAAACCAAATAATACCTTCCATACCTCAATTTGTGAAATTTGTGTTATGAGTGGATTTTATTGGAAGTTATTCTAAACTTTAGCACTTTCATGGCACTTTTAACAAACTTGTTGAGGAAAGGCAGCAAATCTGAGTGGATGCAAATATGGCCATGTGCCTTTTATAACTTTAAAGCTGTGCTGATGACCACACCAGTTTTAGCCACTTAAACTCACTGTTCATATCAGCAACATTGGTGCAGGGGCTATATTACTACAAAATGACGAGGTCAGGATTAAATGACATGTCCAAAACTGGTTGAAAGGAAAAACCATTAAATCTTGTGTTGGCGCTGCATTATTTTGAGATATGCATTAACAACAATGTAGAAGATACTGATATTTATATAGATTACCATCCTTTGTTTCTTTTGAAAACAGTTCAGGATAAGAATTTGCAGTTGTTTCAGGGGAACTCCATCTTTAGCTGTATAATCATTCATGTACATGGGAAAGAAAATGCAATAGCAGTTAAAAACCAAAAGAACTGCGGATGCTGTAAATCGGGAACAAAAATAAAGTTGCTGGAAAAACTCAGCAGGTCTGGCAGCATCTGTGAAGGAAAAAAGAGTTACTGTTTCGGGTCCAGTGACCCTTCCTCAGAACTGGGAATTCTGAGGAAGGGTCACTGGACCCGAAACGTTAACTCCTGTAATAGCAGTTGTTTTATCAAGATCACATTTGAAAGAAATGGAGTGTTGGGATGCCTGTGGACTTACATAAAATATGGTTATTCTCTAACTCATTGTATAATTAATGTCAATATGTTACTATTTTTAATGTGAAATAACAATACTGTTAAGATAACTTTTGACTTGTGAAAATCTCTTAAAGTTATGTTTTCATTGTTCTTTGGGGGAGGTGTGATATAAGTTGTGTACTTTTACATTTATTATATAATCTATTTCAGAGTTTGGATTTTGAAATACTTGAAAGCTAACATGCCATTACGTGCTTCAAGGGATTTAATAGTTAGCTTTTCTGGAGCCATGATTTTAAACCAGCATGTGTTGAGAGCAGCTGACTAGCAGTTCTCCTAGTGTGATAATGTGAATTTGGTTGTATTGAGAGAGTTTTACAATTAGAAAAAGCAAATATTGAATGCTATTAGCTTGATTTTGCCTTAGAATAATCATTATTGTTTATAGCTTAGAAAAATTCAGAGATTGGAACAACTTTTGGGCAGTTCGCTGAAGATCTGGCTGAAGTCAAATGTTAACCACGGTTTCTCTTGGAGAGAGGAGTTAGTTCAAGATAGTTAGGAAATCAGATACCTTAGGGTAAGGATTTTAGTTTAAAATTTACAAACCAGATTCTAATTCATGTTCCCAAACCGAACTAATCCCACTTGCCTGCATTTGGCCCACATCCCTCCAAACTTGTCTTATTCATGTACTTATCCAAATCTTAAATGTTGCAACTGTACCCGCATCCACCACTTCCTCTGACAGTTCAATCCACATACAATCAACTCTCTGTGTTTTAAAAAAAAAAAAATTTACCCCTTGTTTCCTTTGTAAATCTTCATCCTCTCACCTTAAAAATATGCCCCCTAGTTTTGAACTCCCCCACCCTAGGGAAAAGAGCCTTACTATTCAAGTTACCTATGCCCCTTTTGATTTTATAAACCTCTTTAAGGTCACCCCTGAACCTCCTACGCTCCAGTGGAAAAAAAAAAGTCCCAACCTTTCCAGCCTATTTTTATAACTGAAACGTTCCATTCCCAGGAAGATTCTGGTAAACCGTTTCTGAACCCTCTCCAATTTAATAATATCCTTCCTATAGCAGGGTGACCAGAACTGTACACAATACTTCAGAAGAGGCGGCACCAACATCCTGTACAACCTCAACATGATGTCCCAACTCCTACACTTAAGGATCTGAACAATAAAGGCAAGCGTGCCAAATGCCTTCCTAACTACTGTCTATACATGACACAAATTTTAAAGAATTATGTACTTGAATCCCTGGGATATCAATTAAGAGGATAAACTTTGATAATGGATTCAAGGCTTACTGAACATACCCCAAACTCAAAGTAGGTTGCAACTTTTATCCTTGTTGGAGTCATAATATAGCACAAAAGTTGCATTAACAAATGCAAGAATTCATTTTCTTAAGTGCATGTATTAAATCTCAAACAAACACAGGATAACCTTTGACCTTTTGGCTGCCATTAGTGAAATGTATTTTCATGTAGTATTCCCCTGGAATATAACTTTTAAATTCCTGAAAGTGTATAAACATTTCAGGAGAAGAAATTTAGAGTGGGAGGAAACTAATCAGAAATTTAAAAATGAATAGCTAAAGTTTTGCTAGTATTTAAAAAGAAAGGGCAAGGAAAATAAGTGCTGATTATCACCCCATTAACCACCTTCACTGTTACTGGATCAAAATAGGGAATTCAACTATTTTGACCCAGTGACAGTTAAGGTCTGGTGATATAGTTCCAAGTCAAAATGAATGTGACTTGGAGTAAAACTTGCAGGTTGTGTTCCCTTGTGTCTCCCGCCCTTCTCCATCTGGGTCACAAGATTATGGGTGTAGCGAGTGCTGTCAAAGAGCTCGGCTAAGTTGCTGCAGTGCATCTTGTAGTCACGGATGCCATGGTATGTCAGTGGTGGAGGTAGTGAATGTTAAAGGTGGTTAATGGGCCTCAATCAATCGATGCTTTGATCTGAATTGCATTGTGTTGTTAGATGTGCTTTTATACAGGCAAATGGAGAAAATTCTGCTACATTCCTGACTTTTGCCTTGTAAATGGTAGACAGGCACAGGAGATTCAGGAGGTAAATCACTCAATTCTTTAATCTTTGACTCGCTTTTATAGCCTGGTTCCATTCTTATCTGTCCAGGCATATCCTACTTCTCCCACTGCCAGCCCTACACCATTACCTCTGGAATAAAGCTGCGTGACAAGTTGAGTGAGTGGGTAAATGCATGGTGGATGAAGTGTAATATGTAAATGTGAGATGATCCCGTTTGGTAACAAAAACATGAAGGCAGATTATTTTCTGAATGGCAATAGATTGGGAAAGGAGGAGGTACAACAAGATCTGGGTGTCCCTGCATACCAGTCACTGGAGTAAACTTGCAGGCACAGCGGGCAATGAAGAATGTTCGCCTCCATAGAGACAGAATTTGAGTACAGAAGGCAGGGTATCTTGTTGTAGTTGTACAGGACCTTGGTGAGATTATCCCTGGAGCACTATGTGCAATTTTGAACTTCTCATTTGGGTAAGGATGTTCTGGTTATGGAGGCAATATAAAGAAATTTACCAAACTGATTCCTGGGATGGCAGGGCTGATGTTTGAAGACAGACTGGATCAGTTCAGATCATGTTCACTGGTGTTTCAAAGACTGAGGGGGGGATCTCGTAGGAACCTAGGGCTAGACAGGGTAAACGTAGGAATGATGTTCCTGATTACCAGAGATTCTAGAATCATGGGTCATGGTTTAAGGATAGGGATAGGCCATTTAGGCATGAGATGGGGAGAAACTTCTTCACCCAGAGAGTGGTGACCCTATGGAATTCTCTGCCACAGAAAGCCGTTGAGGTCAAAATATTGAATATTTCAAGAAAGAGTTAGATATATTTCTCTTAGGGCTAAAGAGATCAAAGGGTGTGGAATGAAAGCGGGAACAAGGTACTACATTGGATCAAAGCCTTGGTCTCTGTCTCACTGCAAATTCTGTACCCCTGCCAAAACTGCCATCTTGCTCCTTGGCCACCATCTGATGTTGAACCAGATTTGCAATCTTGGTATCCTATTTGAATCTGAGTTGAGCTTCCCACTATCACCAAGATCACCTACATACACTTCAATAAACATTGCCCACCCCTGCCACTGTTACTTAATCAAATGGCACAGGACACAAATCCCCTGTTAAGGGCAGCATCCTCCTTGTAGATTTCAACCAATCACAGCATTCAATACAAAACTCCACACAAAGGGCTGAATTTCGTGGGCTCCAGCCAGTCTGACTCTTTTGCAATGCCTCTACGTGAGAAATCATTTGGAGTCTGGCTCAGTCTCCTCATGGAGACACACAGGTCATTTTTACTGGTCAGTAATAATTAATATGTCTAAGCATTAGTATAATCTATATATGGTTACTGAAATGTAACAAACCTTGTTTTCTAAGATAAGTCTTCTGCTGAGACTTTGTGTCCACCCCCCACTACAAGCTCCTGACCAGTCCCTTGATCAAGCATCAGGAGAAGAATTGGTGCCAGCACTTTACCCTAACCACAAGCCATCAGTGGTTGGTAGCCAGGCTTCACATCATATTATATGCTGGCCATGGCAGCAACAGTTGAGTAATACCCAAAGAGACCCAATGGTAGAAAGAACTCAGAAGCTGAAGAAAAATGTTTTTGCAGCCAAAGGAGTTGCTAGGTTTCTAGTGCTGCCGTTTTAAGAAAGGTTCAGATATTCACTCAGCTGCTGATAACACTAAAAAAACTTCAGTCTACACAGGCATATAGAAGATATAACAGCTTAGGAGCCCTAGGTCATGGCAAAAAGGCAGCCAGATCTTGGTAGAAAGAGAAGTGCAGAGAAGCCAGTGTTGGGCTACAGAAAGTCACAACTAGGCAGAAGGAATGCTGACTTGAGTTGGGATTTGCTGCAATGCAAATGGAGACCGGAAGCAATAATACTTCGTTAGTCCCCTCAGGAAAATCTCCTTGAAAGGCACAAAACACGGGCTGAGAGACTGGGAAAGCATAATATGGGTCAAAATGAGCATTGCTGTAATTGTGAATGAGCGTGTTGCAGCTGTACAGGACATTGGTTAGGCAACTTTCAGAATACTCCATTCAATTCTGGTTTCCTTATGATAGGAAAGATATTGCTGAACTTGAAATGGTGCAGAAAAAATTTACAAGGATGTTACCAGGTTTGGAGGTTTTGGGCTGTTGAGAGAGTGAATAGGCTGGAGCTATTTTCCCTAGAGTGTCGGAAGCTGAGGGGTGACCTTATAGAGGTTTATAAAATCATGACGGGCATGGATAGGGTGAAGAGATGAGGTCTTTTGCCCAGGGTAGGGGAGTCCAAAACTAGAGGGCACAGGGTTAAGGTGAGGGAGGAAAGATTTAAAAGGGACCTAAGGGGCACCTTTTTCACACAGAGGGTGGTGCATGTATGGAATGAGCTGCCAGAGGAAATAGTAGAGGCTGGTATAGTTACAATATTTAAAAGGCATCTGGATGGGTAAATGAATGGGAAGGGTTTAGAAGGCTATGGGCCAAATGCTGGCAAATGGGACTAGATTTATTTGGGATATCTGGTTGGCATAAACAAGTTGGACCAAAGCATCTGTTTCCATGCTGTACAGCTCTATGGCTGTATGACACCAAAAGCATCAGCTGCAAAATTTAAAAACAGTCATCACTTTTTAATTTATATTGAAGAGAGGAATATCAGAAACAAATGTAAAAATTGCAAGTCCAATGCAGAAGAAGTTTAAAACCAGCAAGCATTTCAGAGGGAAGAAAAACAATTACTGAAAATTTGAATATATTTTAATGGTGGGAAAAGGACGAATATGCTATTTTGTTAGGAGAGAAAGGCATAAATATCTCAAGAAGAAAAGGACTGTGGTGAAATTTATACTGATTTTTTTTTCTCAACTATTGAACAGAATTTACAAATTCTGAAATGTTAAAAAGTTGTAAAAGCTTCAGTAAAGTAATATTTCTCCAGTACTGAATTATATTTTTAAAATTGTTTTGAGTTTTACAAACGCCTTAAAAGAAAAATGTATTTAAAGCTGGAAGCAGCAAATCACTACAGCACAACCAAGCATTGTAGCTGAAATCAATCAATACAGTCCCCTGAGACCATTCATGGCTAATTAAGGACCGCTTTCATTACTCCAGGTATTTTACCAGTCATGAATATACCTTTCAGCATGAGAGGAGACTAACTGATGAACTGGCCCACAGATTACTCTTGGCTACAATGGCTACCCTTGTGGAAACACTGCTCCATCCTTGCCCTGCTTCTGGCATTCATGCCAGGATTAACTGGCAAGAGCTAGAGGTGAGCAGCTTTCCCTAAAAGGGACAGGAGTCCCAGCAGCAGCTCATCAGCAGCTAGATTGGCATGGTATCTTGGTAGGGCTCTCAAAGTGACAGAGGCAGAGTTGCTGCCTGGGTTTTCCAGCCCTGTTATCAGAACCGCTGCTGAATAAACTAAATCCAATCCAAAGTCTGTTGGCAAGTGTAAAGGCAGTGAATGGTTACTAGAGTTGATGGGAGCTTTTAGGTGAGTTATTGGGACCTTCACCTCTGCCAGAGCTTAAGATGTACAGTGGCCAAACAGGTTGAGTGTCAGTCTGTAAATACCTCCAATACGCCTGATGACAGGTCAGCCATCCCAGAGAAGACAATAGCAAACCATTGCAGTACTTAAGTACTTTCAGCAGACAGTACTAAACAGTTTCAAGATCTGATCACAATTAATCCAAGAAGACTAATGCACTTTAATATGAAGCAAATTTATTTGCTTAATCTACTTAATGTCTATTACAGACATATGCAAACTCATGACTGAATCTATTACCTTAAACTACATAATATATGTATAGATACAAACAAGTGAGTCTCACTCTGTCTTTTATTTGCTGGGGACTTTGGTGACGGTGGCACTCGGAGCTGTCTCAGATTCCATGGCACCTGTCTTGTGAGCTCCAATCTGATGGTGAAAAGTCTGATAAGTGGGGCCAAATCCCTGATATTAATACTATTCTGAATCTAACATTACATGCTGAATCTCCATTTCATACTGCTTTCAGTACATTTCCAAACATTCCACTGTACACAAAATAAGTTGAAAACATCTCCAGATGGCTCCATGCAGAGAGTGGTGCGTGTATGGAATGAACTCCCAGAGGAGGTGGTGGAGGCTGGTACAATTACAACATTTTAAAAGGCATCTGGATGGGTACATGAATAGGAAGGGTTTAGAGGGATATGGGCCAAATGCTGGCAGCGGTTCTGGTAACAGGGCTGGAAAACCCAGGCAGCAACTCTGTCACTTTGAGAGTCCTACCAAGATACCATGCCAATCGAGCTGCTGCTGGGACTCCTGTCCCTTTTAGGGAAAGAAGCTCACCTCTAGCTCTTGCCAGTTAATCCTGGCATGAATGCCAGAAGCAGGGTAAGGATGGAGCAGTGTTTCCACAAGGGTAGCCATTGTAGCCAAGAGTAATCGGTCGGCCAGTTCACCAGTTAGTCTCCTCTCATGCTGAAAGGTATATTCATGACTGGTAAAATACCTGGAGTAATGAAAGAGGTCCTTAATTAGCCATGAATGGTCTCGGGAGACTGTATTGATTGATTTCAGCTGTTTCCATGCTGTATAACTGTACGACTCTAGGATGCTGTGTTACTTTTTCCCCGTCACTATTCTTTCATTCAAAGTGTGGTCCCCATTAATTACCATTATAACTGATACAGGAGTTCTGAGAAAATCTTACTGTCCAGAGTAAACAACAAAAAGACAGTCAGAAATTATTCCCAATTCAAAATTGACAACAGACTCAACAGTTTTCCTTGTGCACAGCCTCAGCAGTGTTGTTAGGCTGATATTTCATTTGTTATCAATTAATATTTTTCCCAATCTTTCCTTTTTTATTAGATTAAAATAGCCTACACTGATTCCTTTGACTCCTGTTTTAAATTGGAATTTAAAGATTTAAATTTACTTGCCCTTGAAACTTCAATTGAATTTTCCATTGCATACTTGAGCTAGCAATTTGTATCAAGTAATTTTATTAATTGCAATTTCAGAAACAGTAATGTCTAGACTTGGTGGTTTTAAACAATGCCCCTATCTTGGATCTTCAAGTGCTTGTAGTCTGTTCAGGGTTCTCTTGTTTTCAAAGACTTTGACTTGGTAAGATGTCCAACTTCCTCACTGTGTGTTCTTGAAACCTTGTCAAAAAAAACCAAACAAAATCTACTGTGGATCCTGAGAGAAGCCCCGGTAGATTAATAATATCCATTCAGAAGTTGTGCGAGAAGATTTAAAACTGTCAGCAGGAGACTTAACTCTGAGAAGGGGCATTGCCCAAGTCACCAATTGACGTTATTTTGTAATTTTGCATACTTAGTTCAAAAACTGTCAAAAAATCTTTTGACAAACTCAAACTTCTAAATCTCTATTATCTTAAAGAAAACATTTGGTAGATCATTCTTTTAAGACCACCTTCTAAAAGAAACATTACAAGTTTAATATTTCTTATTCCAAATCCTGAATTCAAATAGGATGTTTTTCAAAAACATTTATCTATGTTTTAAGGACAAGCTAAACCATTTTTTCCACAACACATTTTTTTCACAGCAGTTTTTAAAAGAAATTTTTTAGAAACTTTTCAGTGAAGTAAGATTTGAAAGTTTTGAACTCAGGATGCTTTCAGACTATTCCACTTTCAATCAAATGTAAGGAATACTCTAATTGTAAGTTGCATGGGAATTATGTGAACACAATCTAATTTTCACAGGACCTTCTTTAACTTTACTTAAGGAAAGGGACTTGGTCTCTTCCGTAACTATGTCTTAGGGTCCTACTTCTTCATTCACCCTTTCCAGCTCCTGGGTGACATTACACATCAGCTCTGTCTTACTACATTAGAAATAGAACAGTTGGAAAACACTATCAACTCCATTCTCAAGATTAACTGCCTTGTCTTGCAAGCAACAGCCCCAACTGCAGTTTGTTCGTGGATTTCTGTCTGGCATTTTTTGAGTTTTGCTGTAGCAAGTGAGAAGTCCATTTTCTCATCACTATCCATCAGGTATAGTTGCAATTGCTGGAAATCTGAGGACAATTTCAGAAATTCAAAGCTGCTGGGAAGAAAAACCTCCTGTATTTGCCATTATCTGAACATCCCACTTCAAGCAGAATGGGTTAACTAGTCCAAATATCTCTGATAAAAATTATATATATTGAATATGTAAATTCTCTGAGCTGATGCAGATAGTTTACTGCTGATCCAAAGGAGCGAGATGAAGGCTCTTGAATATAATTACATCATCACCCTCCCCTCTTCCATGTGCACAGAGATGAGGGCCGTATATTATACTTCCTTTCTTAACAAAAGAAAAGTTTACTTTCTTTTGATTTTATCTTCCTCTAACTCTTTGACATTGATTTTCTCAGATTTTAGCAGAGAAAATTACCTTTCCAAAATTCCAATAGTTCTTGTTCAGAGCACCATTCACGCCAAGAAACATTGAAGGTAAGCAAATCTTATTTAAAGATATTTTTAAAATTAAAGATTTGCTCATATAATATAATTATATTTGGAAGTTCACTCTGGCCAGAAAATAATATTCCAAACTGAGTAATTCGATCAAAAAGGTTTTCAAACCTACCATTTCCCAGGACTCTTAAACTAAATACAACACACAGTACAGTGTTTTATGGAAAGAGGAAATAAATTATACCATTTAACTTAATTTCCTTTCTTCAATTGGTTTCATACAAGTGCTACCAATTCCAAGACGTAAATGTTCATTAAGTCCTTAAGAAACTAATTCCACATAAACACTCCATAGCAGGGTTCTTTTTTCACAAAACCACTGACAGTTCCTCAAGGGACATCAACTAAAAGCCTTCGCAGATCTGGAGCTCCAGGGAGGTAAACACACAAATGACATAGGACAGCATTTTGGCAGCCAACAAACAAAAACACGTAAGAACCAGATCACAAAGTGTTAACAGTTAGTTCAGAGACTGGACACTTGAAGAATTCACATCCAGACAGAAAAGATATATTACCTCAATCAAACACAAAAGCTAGTCTCTCTCTCCTACAATTTGTGAACATTTTCTTCCTTTACTTGTAGTGACAGTGATATGTCTAAATAGTTTTATATCCAATGATTTACACTCCTGATCCAACAAATGTAGTAAACCATAATGACATTACAAAGGTAGATATGATTACCTTCTATTCAACAATTGTCACGTTATCCCAGCTTTCTCCAGTCCAGTCCTGCTTGTGGGTGCCCACTGTCAGAAGTCCATCTCTCAGGACTTGTGGCTACATGGAATGGTAGCTACTAGCTAACTTTCAACAATCTAACAGGTCATGACTATGCCCCATAGCTCCACAGAACTAATTTCCATCTACCACCCTTTGATATAGTGTGGACCAGAGGAACGACTAAATTAATTCACTCAACACCCAAAGTCCACTCATCACTGGAAGTGTTCATTGTAGGTCTCTCGGTCTCTCTCTCTCTCAATCAGCTGAAGCTAATAAATGAGCACACCTTTTTTATTGGATTCATCTTCCAAGTTTCGCCCACTTGTTCTGCTGGACAGTGACTAACTTGAGCTGCCTCTGCCAGCACTGACTTCTACTGTTTTGTTGTGGTCAGCGCAGCAGTCAAGGTACCGTTCACCACCTCCTTTAAGTTTCGCACCTCCCAAGATGACATACAGAGGCTGGTCAGCAGAATCCACCCCTTCCGGGTGACACCTTTGGTTTGCTTTGGAAATCTACTTCCTCCAGACAGTCCTTCTTGGCATGGAGTAGCCCCTTGGGATTTTGCTCCAAATTCCCCAAACTGCAGAGGCGCCAACCCAGCCGAACCCATCATTGGAGGATCATTGTAGGACACGGCATGTTTTCCCAGCCAGAATCTGCTTGCAGCACCAAGTGTATTGTTAGGCTGAAAGTGCCTAATGGGTTCTTAAAGATCTGATCACAATTAATACAAGAATGTGTTAATGCACTTTAATATGAAGCAAATTTATTTGTTTAATCTACTTAATATCTATTAGAGATCTATTAAAGACGTATGCAAATTAATGAGTGAATCTACTAGCTTAAACTACATAATATACATATCCTGGACCCAAAACATTAACTCTGATTTTTTTTCTTCACAGATACTGCTGGACCTGCTGAGCTTTTCCAGCAACTTCAGGTTTTGTTCCTGATTTACAGCATCCACAGTCCTTTCAGATTTTATTCAGTAATTAGCTCACTGCCACATCTAATCTAGGCATGAGATAGTAGGAACTGCAGATGCTGGAGAATCTGAGACAACAAGGTGCAGGGCTGGATGAACACAGCAGGCCAAGCAGCATCATAGGAGCAGAAAGGCTGACGTTTCGGGCCTAGACCCTTCATCAGAAATGGGGGAGGGGAAGGGGGTTCCGAAATAAATAGGGAGAGAGGGGGAGGCAGATAGAAGATGGATAGAGGAGAGGATAGGTGGAGAGGAAACAAACGGGTTGAAGCGGCGGGGATGGGGCCAGTAAAGGCAGGGGTAGGGGGGAGGGTAGGGAGGGGATAGGTCAGTCTAGGAAGGACGGACAGGTCAAGGGGGCAGGATGGGGTTAGTCGGTAGGAGATGGGGGTGCGGCTTGAGGTGGGAGGAGGGGATAGGTGGGAGGAAGAACAGGTTAGGGAGGCGGGGATGAGCTGGACTGGTTTTGGGATGCGGTAGGGGGAGGGGAGATTTTGAAGCTTGTGAAATCCACATTGATACCATTGGGCTGCAGGGTTCCCAAGCGGAATATGAGTTGCTGTTCCTGCAACCTTCGGGTGGCATCGTTGTGGCACTGCAGGAGGCCCAGGATGGACACGTCGTCTGAGGAATGGGAGGGGGGAGTTGAAATGGTTCGCGACTGGGAGGTGCAGTTGTTTATTGCGAACCGAACGTAGGTATTCTGCAAAGCGGTCCCCGAGCCTCTGCTTGGTTTCCCCGCTGTAGAGGAAGCCACACCGGGTACAGCGGATGCAGTATACCACATTGGCGGATGTTCTAGGCATGCCTGCCTTGAGCAAGTTCTGCTCCTCTCTCCAACGGGATTTCTGTTCCAATCTTTCTTTGTGTTCACCAACATTAATTTCACTGTCACTCCTGGTTTTTGACCAAGTATTTGCTAAAACTCGTTTCCACAGCCATATCACATTCCTCAGTGACTGTCTCCGGCTCAGACTCACCCCATGTGGATTCCAACTGAAGTTTCATCTCTCATGTTATGAATCCTCCCAGGATCACAGATATCTCCAGGACATTCAACGTTCCATGAACAGCTGCTCTCACCACATCCTGTGATCCACACTCAGTGCCATGCAGCATCACATGCACACTCTCAACCTGTCTCTCCAACAGCATCGCAATACATTGGCTCAGAGCTGCACCACTCCACAGTTCCACTTCATCCTCCAGCTCCTTCATCATGCTAACAAGCAACCTTTTCTTTTCCTTTCAGGCATATAGGCCCACAAGATGTAACAACTCCAAGATTCCCATGGCCCTCTGGAACCTTCCTCTCTCCCCTTCCCTCTGACTCCATCCCCTCTCCCAACCTCCCCTCCTGTCAGCTATTCACCATCCCTCCTAACCTTCTGCTCTCCGATCCTGAACATTCTGTACTCAGCGAACGCCTCAGCTTTATTCCTCTGTGTCCCCATCTTAACAAATAAAAAAGCAGTTCAGAGGAAGGGTCACTGGACTCGAAATGTTAACTGTGATTTTTTTTCTTTACAGATGCTGCCAGACCTGCTGAGCTTTTCCAGCAACTTCTGTTTTGTTATTGAGAAGTAACCATTGAGTTTATTCCATGATGAGGAATATCGCAGTAAACCATATTCTGAATCAAGTTATGGAACTAGTGCGCATACTCACATTATTGGAGTTGTTTCTTCCAGTCAACTTAAGCATGTGGTCCAACTTTTTCATGTGAAGAGCTATACTTCAATTTTTTCTCACTCCAGGGGACCAATGAAAAAATTTTAATAAGAGACACAACATTAATTTTTTAAAAAATAAACGCTATAGCAAGAAAGAAATAATTCTAAAACAATAGTAATTATTAAAATATTCATTCAAATGTACCATGTAGTAGAGGTAACCAATAAAACCTTTTATGTGTTTTTGCTTCAGAAGCAGCTAGAAAAAGACTGGCCTCTAAAACCTGAACACCATGGAAATGAAGAGGAGGGCCCGACTAAAGAGATAACAAGGTGTAGAGCTGGATGAACACAGCAAGCCAAGCAGCATCAGAGGAGCAGCAAAGCTGACGTTTCGGGCCTAGACCCAAGAAACGTCAGCCTTCCGGCCCCTCTGATGCTGCTTGGCCTGCTGTATTCATCCAGCTCTACACCTTGTTATCTCAGATTTTCCAGCATCTGTAGTTCCTACTATCCCCGCCCAACTAAAGAGTTGGGTTTATCTAATACCAGTCCTGTGTTCACCACTCATGGCATATGCTCTAAGATGGAGTCAGTGGAACTCGTATGGAAATCGGGAGTTGGAACCTAAATCTTCCTCACCTCCTAGACAGGTTTATTTTTTGGGAGGGGTGGTGTGGGGAGGGGATGAGATGGGTAAGGATTTCCGTGTGTCTGATTCGCATTCAGTGTTAGGATTCACATGCATTCTTTCTCTCACACACTTCCGGTCTCACGCACACACCTTTTTCACACATGCACATAGATACTCTCTCTCTTTCCCAGATTCCCTCCCTCATTCGCTCCGTCTCTGTGTGAGATTTGAACATTTTATCCCGAGGACTTTGGGGCATCCTCTCACTCATTTTATTTCACTGCACTGTCCCAGCTGTCCTGAGCAGGCAATGTTGTTAGCAATGCTGCTCCTCGTGCCCTCGCCGATTCTGCATTAACACTTTATGCCCCTTTATGGATCTGGCCTGAAGTAGAGAGAGAAAGAAGCCGGTGGAAAGAGAAGCCACTCACCATACTGTTTGCTGCTCCTCCAATCATAGGCTGCTTATTTTGTTTTATTATTTATTTATGGGATGTGGATATTGCCAGCGTTTATTACGGTCCTTAGCTGCCCTTGAGAAGGTGGTATTAAGCTGCCTTCTTGAACCACAATAGTCCATGTGCTGTAAGTAGACCCACAAACCGTTAGGGAGTGAAGAAACAGTGACGTATTTCTCATTCAGGAAGGCTTTGCATGAAGCTGCGCAGCCCAGATTTGGAAATTCCGTGAAGCGCATTTTCCAAAACTATTCAACTCATGCCTTCATTGTCTACAGCAGACTGTCATGTTGCATTAGAATTCACTTTCTCATTTTTGACTTTTTCCACAAATTACAAAGGGGACAGTTGCCTGATTAAAAGATCCTTTGTGTTTGGAAATTTTCGGATGGGGATTAAAAAGAGCAATGACCTTCAGATGTAAAATTCATTCTCAAGCACTTTATCAGTTTACATGCTATGTAACATCTGCTAATAATGTCGCGCGCGCGCGCACACACGACACACACCCTCAAAACAGAGAATTTGATAGCTAGAATGTAATAAAGACGAAAAACTCTGAACATAATGCAAAGAATGGATAGGATTGCAAAATTTCTATAACACCATAAGTCTACATTAAAAATTCGCCGTTTTTGTCCAAACATTTTTAATATGCACTCGCCCTCTCTCACAGTCTTGGACGCTTTTTTCTGCTGAATTATTCCTGATTTAGAAGTCATGCCATGTCTTCGGATTAGTCACTGCAATCAGATGCAGAATAAACCATTTCATTGGGAACACAGTCTAAGAATAGGAGTTGACACAGCTTAAATACTCAACATCCTAGGCTGTGAGATGCAGTAAAACTGTTTTTGATATTTTCAGTGATATGGAGAGTGATGGCATTTTCAACTATGTCTGTGATAGTCCAGAGTACGTTAACTTGGTGACTTGTGCTTAAGGTCATAAAATAAGCAGAAGAATTTGTTAGGGTTATGGTACAGTAAGCAAATGATCAGTGGAACTTATGAGGAATGTAACTGAGGTAGTAAAATGATTATAGAGATGGAAAAGAGCTATGTAGATTTTGCTGGGCTCAAGTTATTATGCCTTTATTTTTATGCCTTTTTGTACTATGATTTATTGGCAATTACCTTAGATTTAGAGAAGGACAATAAAATTTGTAGCAGATGTTGAGTGAGCCACTGTGTAGTCACACTCATAATGGAATTATTATGTATGTTACCTCGGTAAAGACTTAATCCTGCATTATCCCAATTGTATGTTGTGTATACCTGTGTAATAAGACAAATTTGAAGAAGAATGCAATTCAAAATTTATATGAACTCAAAGCGGTTTTTGAAATTATGTTAAATTTGTTTTTCAGAGTTGTTTTGAGGTTTAGGGTGATTGCTTGAAGCTAAATAATCTGGCTGTTTCACCCTTCCCCAGTCAGTGTCCACCTTTGACCAGGCAGATTTCTACTCCTGATCTGCCTCCTTGTCCCGTGTCCATTATATTCCAGCTTCCCTCCCTTGGACATCCTCCAACCTCTAAACAACTCAGGATGCTGCCACTTGCTGCATAAAAGAACCCTACTCCATCCCACTGACCGCCCCTAAACTTCCTAACTACCCCCCATAGCCCACAATCCCCATCTCCACCCAAAACTTCAGCTGGGAGAGATTGTCTGTTAATAAGCATGCATTACAAGTAAATGAATACAAAAGGGCTTATAGGTGCTTGCTGTCAGGGCCCTCAAACCTGCTTTAAAGTTCAGAGATGTTAACTGCAAACTTTGACCTCTCAGTGAGAAATCTGATTTTTGGTTTCTTGTACAATTAAATTCTCTCACTCACTTGGTTCCTGTTTTTGACAGCAGCACCAGATTCCACACCAGGAGAGTGGCCACTGCTCCCTTCATTATCTAATTTGTCTTTGATTTCAGAGCCTTGTAGCTGCCAGTGTTCCAATAGTGACACAAGGTAGAGAGCATGATCAGCTAAATGCCTCTTTGGTTCATTGGGCACTGACGACAACAATTCATTTAACTTTCTGATACTGTGGAAAGTGGGATGAACAGAATCAGGCTGACAGGGTGAGAGATAGTAGGAACTGCAGATGCTGGAGAATCCGAGACAACAAGGTGCAGGGCTGGATGAACACAGCAGGCCAAGCAGCATCATAGGAGCGGAAAGGCTGACGTTTCAGGCTTAGACCCTTCATCAGAAAAGGGGGAGGGGAAGGGGGTTCCGAAATAAATAGGGAGAGAGTGGGAGGCGGATAGAAGATGGATAGATGAGAGGATAGGTGGAGAGGAAACAAACAGGTCGAAGAGGCGGTGATGGGGCCAATAAAGGTGAGTTCTGGCCAGTGTTCTGGCCAGTCACGAACCATTTCAACTCCCCCTCCCATTCCTCAGACGACATGTCCATCCTGGGCCTCCTGCAGTGCCACAACGATGCCACCTGAAGGTTGCAGGAACAGCAACTCATATTCTGCTTGGGAACCCTGCAGCCCAATGGTATCAATGTGGATTTCACAAGCTTCAAAATCTCCCCTCCCCCTACCACATCCCAAAACCAGTCCAGCTCGTCCCCGCCTCCCTAACCTGTTCTTCCTCCCACCTATCCCCTCCTCCCACCTCAAGCCGCACCCCCATCTCCTACCGACTAACCACATCCCGCCCCCTTGACCTGTCCGTCCTCCCTGGACTGACCTATCCCCTCCCTAACCCCCCACCTACACTCACCTTTACTGGCTCCATCCCCGCCACTTCGACCTGTTTGTTTCCTCGTCACCTATCCTCTCCTCTATCCATCTTCTATCCGCCTCCCACTGTCTCCCTATTTATTTTGGAACCCCCTTCCCCTCCCCCATTTCTGATGAAGGGTCTAGGCCCGAAAAGTCAGCCTTTCTGCTCCTATGATGCTGCTTGGCCTGCTGTGTTCATCCAGTCCTGCACCTTGTTGACAAGGTGAGAGTCTGCCTGTGAATCTTCCATTTCCCGTGGAGAATGTGAGGTTAGTATAATTTTTAGTAATTTTGGAGATTAGTGACATAGGTCATGACTGGACATTGCCAATGAACCACACACTGATTGAAGGAGTAAAAAAAAGCTACAGAATGTGGAAAAATATTAAAGTTAATCAGGCCTTTCATAACATATGCATTTTGGAAAAGAGCAGTTAGACATTTGAGATGTAAGACAGTGTTCGGGGGAAAAAGAAGAATATACAGCAAAAATTCACAATTGTGAAAGAAAGGCTATGTTTTCAACAAGTTCACTTTTCAATTGATAACAAGAAAATGTGCTGACTTTTGTTTTTGGTTTCAAGAATGTGGGTGAAAATTGGACAGTTGTTTGATCTTTTAATTTTAAATATTCTTAAAAGAAAATATCTATGTTGTTTTGCAATGTCAGCATTATCCACTGTTTGATTTCCACACAAAAAGCTATTTAAACTTCTGTCATCTTTGATGTTGTAAGCATTAAGTGTTTTAATTAATGCCTTTTTCTTTAAGCATGAACTTTGTCAAGTTTAATTAATTTCTCTACATAAGGATTTATGGATACTATTTTTGAGAAATTTACTTATGTTTTTGGATTTGAAATGATATAAGCTATGCAAGTATTCCTTGGGCTTGTGATTTCTGAATATCTCATAAAACTTGGCTTTCATGGCCCAGTACAGAGTCAGGATTTGAAATTTATCTATTAGTATGAAAGTGTGATTGCATGCCTAGAATTAAGGAAAACCTTGGATTACATTTTGAGTTAAAGATGCTAGTGGGCATTTATTTTGACTCAGGGTTGCTTGTGAAGTTGTCAAATATAATTTTTTTTCTCTGAAACAGTTAAAAGTTTGTGTGGGAATACCTCAGAACCAACAGCCCATTGGAAAGTCAGAATGATCTAAAGTGATGCAGAAGGGGAGTTAGAAATTTGATTATGTTGAGAGGCCATTGAAGTACTCTACAAACAGCACCTAGATGGATACATGAATAGGAAGGGTTTAGACAGATGTGGGTCAAATGCTGGCAAATGGGACTAGATTAATTTAGGATATCTGGTCAGCATGGATGAGTTGGACTGAAGGGTCTGTTTCTATGCTGTGACTCTAAAGGGTTTATGAGGATGAATTGAAAGATTTGGATGCTTGACTGGACCTCGGCATGCCCTTCACCATTTATATCATTATGTTGTAGCTAGTGCTTGTCACTACTCCTGCCGGGAGATCTGCTGCCATCCTTGTCTGTCCATTGCCACCCTCACACATCCATTGAATTCAGTGTCTTATGCCTAGGTTGATCCTCTTATTGTTCCTCTTTTCTCTGCTGTCTAGAAATGACCTCTGTATTTCTCAGCCAAATGGCCAAAATACTGACATTTTCTTTTCTGGATGTCACTTTATAGAATGTATTATTCTTGCAATCTCAGATACCTTGGTCATTTAGCTTATGGTCTGTATCTGAAATTTGTAGCATACTTCCTAGCATCCACATTTCAAAGGCCTCTATTTTTTTCCAAAAGATATTTACTTATTGTCCAGACTTCTGAGGCACATAGGAATGTGGATAGAATAAAGCACCTTATGGGGTTTTTTTTATATTGCAAACATTAGTTTTCTTGTTAATGCATGCCTTTGCTGACCAACAAACTACACTAAGCCCATTTACCTGCACCTGGTCTATAGCTTACTATGCCTTGGCATTTTAAGTGCTCATCCAGATTCTTATTAAATGTTGCAATAGTACCTGCCTTCACCACCCTCGCAGGCAGCATGTTCCATATTTCTACCACCCTCTAGGTGGAAAATATTTTTCCTCACATCTCCTCTAAACCACTTACTCCTCACCTCAAACTTATGCCCTTTGGTCTTAGACACCTCATTAACGTTTGTAAAACGAGGTTACAACCAACATTCCCTCAATACCGTGCGGCAGCTCTGAGGTTCCTCTGAATTTCTGCACACGCTGATCGGAGTGCCAATGCGTTGACTTCAGGTTTCAGTAGGAGATCCACCCACCATAAAAGAAAATTAGAGGGAGTATTATAGACAAGATAAGGCAAAAACCCAGGAAAGAACATTTCTGTTTATTGTACAAAAATAACATATAAACCATGTACATGTATGTGATTGCGGGGATATAAAGGTTGATGATATTTCTATACTTATAGCATAGAGATCGGACAGAATGGGACAGAGCTGAGTGGAGCCAGACTAAGTATCAGACAGAGTTCTGTTTTACCAGCTTAAGACAGACTCTCTTGCTCAGGTTGTTTGAATAAACATGAAGTTAACCTGCATTTTTGGAGGTACTCAATAATCTATCAGAAAATTACCACAAAAATTGTTGACTGCCTATATGAAGTAGTAATGACTGCGAACCGCCTAAAAGCAACATTGTCATCAGAGATAGTAAGAACTGCCGATGCTGGAGTCAGAGATAACAGTGTGGAGCTGGAGGAACACAGCAGGTCAGGCAGCATCAGAGGCGCAGGAAAGCTGACGTTTCAGGTCGGGAAGTGGGATACACGGAAGTTTGGTTGCTTGGCTTTACATTTGAGTAGCTGGGAGAAGCAGCAGTCTTTAAGTTACATTGGCACTGGGATACATTAGATTGTGACTGATGGATATTTTAATGGAAAATAGAATCCCTACAGTGTAAGCAGGCCCATCGAGTCTACACTGACCCTCTGAACAGCATCATATCCAGACCTACCCTGCTACCCTGTCCCTGTAACCCTGCATTTCTCATGGCCAATCCACCTAACCTCCACATTTTTGGACTGTGGGAAGAAACTGGAGCACCAAGAGGAAATCCATGCAGACACAGGAAGAATGTGCAAACTCCACACAAACAAACAGTCACTCAAGGATGGAATCAAACCCGGGTCCCTGGCGCTGTGAGGCAACAGTGCTAACCACTGAGCCACCTTGACACCCATCAGTAATGGGAGCTGTACTGGCAGTTATAGAAATATGCGAATGGCAACTATGATTCTGACCTTGACAGGCTTTTCAAAGAGGTTATGAAAGGAACAATTCAGTTAGAAACAGTCCAGAATAAGTTAGTCCATGGTACCCATCTGTGCACTTTACAATCGGATAAAGAACTTAAAAAGCTGTAGGAATTAGTAAATGAGCTGCAAGGGTAAAAATGATTGGCAACAGGAATGTAATATCTACATTCCGCTACATACAACACAAGAAAAAACCTGGAGGTAGACCCAATGTTATGACTAGACAAACTGAATATTGATGTTGAGATGGATCATAAACCAGACCTCTCCCCTAAATTAGCTAAAATTAAAACATGCCAAGCAGAAATCTGAGAACAGACAGAGCTAAGAACTGCTATCTTGCAAAACAAGACAGGTAACCTTGGGAGCATAGCTGTGTGCATCCCTCACTGTTCCATTTCTATGCAGTGAGACAGAGCTAGTGTGTAAAGACACCCAGGAAGTGGGAGGGATGGGTAAAGGGGTAGGACCCTTAAGCATAGCTATGGAAAAGATTGACAAGTCCCTTTCCCCCACTTTGGTTAAAGAAGCCCCTGTGAAAATTGGATTGTATTCACACAGTTCTCATGACTGTTGCAAGGAAAACATTCCTAACATTTGACTGAAGACTGTCCTAAAACATAGTCTGAAAGCATCGTCAATTCAAGTCTTTCAAATCTTATTTCATTGAAAGTTTAAAAAATGATTTTCTTTTAAAGTACTGCAGAAAAGATCATGTTGTGGAAAAAAAAAGGTTTTGGCTTGTTCTCAAAACATAGATATGCCGCATTTTGGAAGGCATCCAACTTTTGTGTTGAGAAATATTTACCCACCCTCCTGCAAGAATGTGACCAAGACTCCCATAACTATCTGGACTACACCTCCTCTCACCCACCCTCCTGCAAGAATGTGATCCCTTACTCCCAATTCCTCCACCTCTGCCACATCTGCTCCCAAGATGGAGCATTCCACTCCCAGACATCCCAGATGTCCTCCTACTTCAAGGACCGCAACTTTCTCCCTCTATTGATTCAAAATGCAGTCAACCACATCTCTTGCATTTCCCACACTTCTGCCCTCAAACCCCCTCCCCTCAACAAAAATAAAGACAGAGTCCCCCTGGTCCTCACATACCACCTCACCAAACTCTGCATCCAGTGTATCATCCTCCGCCACTTCTGCTACCTGCAATCCGATCCCACAACCAAAAAGAGATATTTCCTCCCCAGCCCTATCTGCCTGTACAGGGACTGCTCACTCTGCAAGTCCCTTGTCCACCCCACATACCCCACTAACCCCACCACAAAGTACCTTTCCCTGCAACTGCAGGAAGTGCTACATCTACCCCTATACCTCCCCCCTCACCTTCATTCAAGGCCCAAAGCAAACCTTCCATATCCGACAGAGGTTCACCTGTACATCCTTCAACCTAGTTTATTGTATCCGTTGCTCCCGATGTGGTATCCTCTATGTCAATGAGATCAAGTGCAGACTTGGGGACCATTCTGTGGAGCATCTGCACTCTGTATGTGATAATCAACACCACCTTCTGGTCGCTAACCATTTTAATCCCCCTCTGACTCCTTTTGATGATATGTCCATCCTGGGCTTCTTCCAGTGCCACAATGGATACCACACAAACTGGAGGAGCAACCCCTCATATTCTGCCTCGGGAGCCTACTGTCTGAACATAGAATTCACCAGTTTTAAAATCTCCCCAACCCCAACTTCTTCCCACATTCACATGTCCCTTGCATCCCTGTTTCCTTGACCTGACACAACCTGGTCCATCTTCTTCCCCACCTATCCGCCCTACCCTTCCCACCGACCAATCTCCACCACCTCCTACCTGCATTCACCTCATCATCCCACCTACCTTCCCCCAGCTCCACCCCTCCTCCATTTATTCCCCAGCTCCCTTCCCCCTCCCTATTTCTGAAGAAGGGTCCCAACCCGAAACGTCAGCTTTCCTGCTCCTCTGATGGTGCCTGACCTGCTGTGTTCCTCCAGCTCCACACTGTATTGACTCTGAATCCAGCATCTGCAGTTCTTGCTATTTCCTTGTCTGTATACTTGTTTCATTTTAAGGTGGAATTAAAAAATAATAATAAAAGTTTTCTTTAAGACAATAAAATTTTGAAAACATAGTTTGCAATTATCAGAAGGTTTCAACTTTTTTTTTTAAGCAGACTATATGAAAGTACAATATGAGATCACCTGGTGACTTCTGCTCTGTTCCTTCTCAGAACAACTTTTTAAATCTTACCACACACACCTTTTGTGTTGTGAAATGAGAGACTTTGGACAGGACTAAATTTGGATTTCTAAATTTACAAACATGTTTGGACATTATTAACCTATTGAGCTTCTTCTATAGCCAAAGTGTCTTTTGTTTTTGCATTTTAAAATAAGTTTCAAAAGCACAATGAGGGCCCTGGAAGACTTGCTGCGATTAAATATTTAAAGTCAATCAGCTTTGTTGTGTGAAAGGAAAAGTAAAGTAATAAAAGTTGTAAGAAGTTGTATATAAGCTATTTGAAGAAAGTTAGTTTAAGGTAGAAGTTTTAGATAAATTGTTAATTTCAGCATTTTTAGATTGAATTGACAAGTTTGAAATTTCATTTTCTGGCCAAAATGAATTTCTAAATATTAGTCTTACATGTCAGTAAATTTTAATTCAAAATTATAAGGTTTGCTCAGATCAAGTGTTTATTAAGGTGAATTAGTACTTTAGAGAAAATAAGGAGCACTGTGAATTTTGAAACAAAAGATATCAAAATTCAACAAAGAATTGTTGAGACCATCACTATTTTTCTT
>NC_063333.1:117395601-117413774 GCF_021869965.1 Rhincodon typus | reverse complement strand
AAGAAAGTAAACAGAATGGAAATCAAACAAACAGAAGCTGAATTTCTGTCCTGAATACAAGTGAAAATTGCTTGAATATTTAGCAATAAGTATTTTACAGTCAATGAGTGATCACCGCACCCAGCTCACATCTGCTGGAACTAGGTGTCAGTGAGGTCCTGTTTGGCTTGCAGTATCTGGCGTGGCTACACACTGGCATGCACCAGGTGATGTTCCTCCTGCCTCACATCCTCAGAGGAGGAGATCCCCTGCTCTCTCAATTCCTCAGCATTCTGTTCATTTCCTGCAGCACTTGTGCAGAGCACATCATGCTAGAATTATGCAGCGTCAGGATTGTATTGCAGGGTCTCCCCAGAGCAGTCCACGCAATGGAACCTTACCTTCAGGGGACCTGTCATTTGCTCCACCACGACCCTAGTTGGAGAGTGACAGCATTGCATCTATGCTTATCCTCAGTCAGGAGATTGTGTAACAGTGTCATTGGCCATGGTCACAAGGGTAATCCTTGTCTTTAAGTAACTGGCCTTTCAGGAAATTCTCGATGATTATGAGTCATGGCAGCTCCCAGCATATTGGATGCAAATCTCTAAGATGTGATACCGATGATCACAGATCATTTGCACATTGACAGAATGGAAGCCTTTCCAATGGATGACGTCAGCTGCATTGTGATATGGCCATCTCAGTGTGATGTGTTCAGTCGATTGTGCCCTGCAACTGGGAAAGTCAGCTATGTTGCTGCAACTTGCTGTCTGGGCTGCAGCACTGAACTTGTTGTGGGCACCAAAATGAACCAGTCTGATCAGGCTTAAATGCCTGATCATGCCTTTAAATGCGTTTGCGGCACGTGGCTCAATGGTTAGCACTGCTGCCTCACAGCGCCAGGGACCCAGGTTCGATTCCACTCTTGGGCGACTATCTGTGTGGAGCTTGCACATTCTCCCCGTGTCTGCGTGGGTTTCCTCCGGGTGCTCTGGTTTCCTCCCACTGTCCAAAGATGTGCAGGCTAGGTGGATTGGCAATGCTAAATTGCCCATAGTGTTCAGAGATGTGCAGATTAGGTAGGTTACAGGGGGATGGGTCTGGGTGGGATGCTCTGAGGGTCGGTGTGGACTTGTTAGGTTGAAGGGCCCGTTTCCACATTTCAGGGATTCTATGATGAATGGCATCACACTTGATGCATTTGTGGGTGGGCAATTGAGAGATCCCACTGAGGTCCTCAGTGGCTCCCTGGTAGGAGCCAGTCACATAGAAAGTCAATGTAGCTATGACCTTTTCAGCAAACAGAATAGGATGGCTTCCCGGTCCTTCAGGTTGCGGATCCATTTCAGCATCCATGATAATTCAGTCAGATCCTGGGTCATCCTCAGCCTGTGCTGACACTGTGCCTCACTCATCTTGGCGAAATGTCTTGAGGCCCTCCTCTGTCTCTGACTCTGGACATCCTTATGTGGTGGAAGCTGTGCAGTTTTCCTTGTAGTTTGCTCCTGGTCCAGGGCTTGCTGGTACATTTGTTCCTTCACTGTCTCCCTCCACTGTTGTTGCATGGCAGCAATTGCAATAATAACTCCTATTATGGAAGGGTCCATCAGTCATGCCTGCAATAAACCTGTGTTGAGAACATGTAGAACAGGACAGTTTTGTAGCAACGAGAATAATCGACGTGCCATATAAATTACAGCTAAATATCATTCTCCAGAGAATGAAACATGTTGCTTTCCAACACGGAGAGCAGTGGAATAACAGATTTTGGCATTTTGCCATAGGACCTTAGTTTGACAAATGTTCCACTACTCATGTAGCAAAGAGATGATAGCAGAGTTTAAGTGCTGCATGAGAATTGAACCCCTGTCCCCAGCATCACACCACTCATGAAAGGCTTTATTGCATATAAGGGGGTCTTGCAATTTACTTACAACTGAGGAATCAGTTTTACACCCTCATAGGTTTTGCATTAATTATGTGCATTGTGGGCAGCAGGGACCTCTTTTAAGGTTGCCTGTAATAGTTATACTACATGGAGATGTCTATCTGCAATTTGCAAGAACCAAAGACATAGTTAATGTTGCCTGTGACCAGTTCTTGCACCCCACATACTTATATTCTGCATGCATTTCAGATGCACGATGATATTAATGCAACTGATGTGAAACTTCATTCTGCAGGGGCATAATAGATGCAATTGCTACTTGAAGGGCCTCTAATTCCACAGAACTGAGTGTGTTTGCAGTCATTTTAAATTTGCAAGTTTTGATTAGCAGTCCACATATCATGGAAGGCAGCATAGGTCATGCTGGACACTGTGAGTACCAGGCTCAGCCTGGTCATCATATTCCCCTCTCCACAAACTACATGTGTTCCTACCTAGCAGTCCCTGGAGACCCCATCTGAAGCCCCACATGTCCTCACCATCACCTCAAATTGAGACTCCAATGTCTTCTCTATCCCTGGGCCCATGCCTAACATTTGGTAATACCTGTCAGCATGCTACACTGTTCCCTGTCAAGGCTATGGTGTGGTGAGTGCCTGTCACCTGTCTCCCCTCCTGCAGCATGGCATATCCCATGCATCCTTGCCTCCCTGCATCACAGGCTACAGCCTACAATCCCCAGCACTGGTGCCCTCCACCTCCTTACCCTTACCCTTGCCCCCTGAAGGAGGTGGATGTCAAAAGGATGTTTTCACTTGTTGGAGAATCTAGGAGTAGGGGTCATAGTTTGAAAATAAGGGATTGCCCATTTAAGACCAAGATGAAGAATTGTTTTTTTTTCACTCAGGGTTTTGAGTCTTTGGAAATGCCTTTGTCAAAAGGCAATGGATGCAGTATTTTTAAGGCAGGGATTTCTAAGGGTTGAAGAATTGTCGGTGATATGCCGAAATGTAGAGCTGAGGATAAATCGGATCAGCCATGATTTTATTGCATGGTGGAGCAGGGTCAAAGGGCTGACTGGTCTACTCTTGTCCTTGTTTGCATCTTTGTAATATCCAATCCCAGCCCCCCTGCCCCCCTCCCCCAAGTTGGATGACAATGGAGAGATAATGGAGGAGTATGTCATGGTCATTCATGTCAATGGTTCTAGTCGGGTGAACCAGGACAAAGATAGTTTGCTTTGTCAAAGTCACATTGGATGCAACTTGAGATTTAGATGCAAATCATTTTCATACTGTGGCGGAGGGAGAAACCTAATTGTAACAATTCTGACTTGGAACTTTGGGAAAGAGCTGAACTGATTTTGAATGTGACAACATGTTCAAGGACTTTGGAGAGGAAAAGAAGACTGGAGATGAGGCATAATTTTTCCAGGCAGAGGGGTCAAGAATTAGGTTTTCTTTAGGGAAAGGGGAGATAATGGCAGATTTGAAGGAGAAGTGAGCAATGCCTGAAAAAGAGAACTTTTAATAATATCAGTTTACAGAGGATCAGGTGGAGGGATTAGATGCTCAGCAGTATAGTCGGAATATGGTCAATGGAGCAGGAGTTGGGTCCCATGGACAAATAGAGCTTAGAGAGTACAAGAGGGAGCCAGAAAATAAATGCAGAATGCTGCGATTTCAGGGCGATGGCAGGGTGAAACCTTTAGAGGAAGTTAGGCCCAGTGGCCTAGAGGAGGAAATGAAGTGACAAGGGGAACTGGTTGGATGATCGTATTCTTCATGACAAACATTCCATGAGCTCCTCACATTTGATGTTAGATATCAGCTTGGAGGAGTTGGGGAAAGGGGTGTAAGAAGACAGGTTGCAATGCACTCAGTACCTCTTTATGAAGACCAAGAGCCCATAAGCTTTGCTAATCACTCTCTTAGTATATGCTGCCAGATTCAAAGATCAATGCACATAAACTCCTAAGTACTTCTGCCTCTGGATAGTATTTTAGAACTGTGCTATTAAGTCTATATTGGTTTTTCTTATCCCTTCTTCAAAAATGCATCACCTCATACTTGACTGTGTTAAATTTAATCTGCTCCTTGTCTGCTCTTTCTGGTATTGAGGAAGAGCAGATTAGCTGATGTTAAGTATCTGGCAGTCAGAAGTTATGGAAGAACATTGAGGATCTTAACCTTGTGCAGCACAAGGGAACCAAGAGCTGAGGCAACGTGTTGAAGGCATTGTCTTAACTCTAGAGAATGTAGCAGATTATTACTTAGAGCTGTTGCAGCACAGTAGAGATTGGAGCAAAGTATCTGGAGTCACAATCTAGAGCAGGACAATGAAGACTCAGAGCTGGCAACATATATGAATATGTAGAATCTAAAATAGTACATAGTAGGCTACAGGAGTATCTGGACATTGAGACTGCTATAGAGCAACAGATAACGAAGAAAACATTTTACATAACCAATAAATGGGCAAATTAAAAATCAAAAATAAAGAAGCTTATTGACATATAATACATAAAAGTTTACTTGCAATTATCATACGGCTACTCAAATAATCAAAATCTTATCTAAAAGCAATTCTGATGATAACAATACACACCAATCCAAAACTACATTTGTGCAGGTTCTTAATCAAATGTCTCTTAATATTGTACCGATTTTGTATTTAGCACCAAATTACATTATCACTACCCAGAGTTTTTCCTGGCATGAACAGGAATAGCGCTAGCATTTTGTGAACTTTTCCACACTGGGATAGTTATAGTGGAATTCCTTGAAAATGTCAATTATTTTCCTCTGGTCCATTAGGCCAGTCAAAGGACTTCATAAAGGGATGCAGCCAATGAAAAGTGAAGCTGTGAACTGTTGAGACAACAAGGTGCAGGGCTGGATGAACACAGCAGGCCAAGCAGCATCATAGGAGCAGAGAGGCTGACGTTTTGGGCCTAGACCCTTCATCAGAAAAGCTGTGAACTGTTGTTGGATACAGATCACCAAAAGAAAGAAAAGTGCTTTGTTTAGCTTTGGTTAAGTCATCAATATACTCGACATAAATGTTTATAATATCACTAGGCTTAGCAGCCACAGCCAGTCTTGCCATTTGAAAGGTCAGCTGTTTTCTGAGAGAGCAGTTGATTTCAGAGGATGCTTCTTCTAAAAGAAATGTTGCTAGAGCCCTTTACTTGTAGGGATCTGTTGTGAAGGCCAAATGACTCCTGATGCTGGTGTACATTATTAAAGATTAATGTAATGGATTTACTCAACAATTGAATGTGAAGATATTAACTGGTATTGACATTACAAATAATCTCTGGTATCTTAATATTATTGAAAACCAGGGAAATATGTTCCCAAAACCTTAATGCCCTTCCACCTTCAAGATGCCGCTTAAAACCTACCTCTCCATTTAGTCACATGCCCAAATGTCACTTTGTTGGCTCACTGGCAACTTTAGTTTGATATACCTTGGGATATTTACTATATCAAAGGCGTTATGTAATGCCAGATGTTGTAACCACCCTTTTATTATTACTGTGGGTAGATTTACATTTATAATTTGAGAGTATTAATGAAATTAATAGAGAAGGGACAATAACCAGGGGCATTAGAGGAAGTTCTTTAGATGTGAATCTCACTATCATTTGGTACAGCTGTTTGAAAAAGTGAGGAGACGAGGGAGAAAGCTTTCTTCTCCTCCCTAATTTATTTAAAGATTAGCTCATTTAAGTGCTTTAATTACTTCATTGTGTTGCATTTTATGTTCAAAAGGAACACCAGGTACCTGGCAAATGGGAATGGTCTGCCCTGCAGGGATAGCTGGCACTCAGTCTGCAGGTTAGTGTTTTATTTTACTACTAAAGCAATTAGAGACACTCACCCAAAGTATGTTTAATTTCCTTATGACATCAAATGTTTGACATCATGTTTGAAAACACATTTTGAATTATTAAGCCAAAATCTTTAAAGTTATGAACTTGGAATTCTAATTCTTTATGACTTTAAAAAAATGCACTGAATTAACAGCACAGAAACAAAACTACTAAACCCAGTGGGTCTGTCTGGTTGTTTATGCTCCATCCACACTACTTCATCTAAACCTAACAACATTCTGTTCTCTTCTTTTTTTCCCTCATGTACATACCTAATTCACTTGTAAATACCCTTCTTTGAAGGCAAGGAATAAAGAAAAATAATATCTATTATTTCTATGGCACCTTACACAGTCCTAAAATTGCTAAAAGTGTTTTGTGACCAATGAAATACTTGTGAAATATAATCATTGTCATAATGTAGGAAATCTTTAATGATATGCCCATTTATTTAAAATGTTATTTTCCCGATTGGGCTTCCTCTTCCCTTCATATGCAGCTCTTGTGTCTGAGAGAGCAGTTTGTAAAACAGTGATATTAAGTGATGTTACACCATTTGGTTTTAACGTATCTAATAATAAGCTTGATCTCTCTAATTTTCTTTGTCCTTATGCCATTGAAGTGTCATCACAGGAAACAAAACAAGAATGAAACAGAAATAATGGCAAGCTCAGTGCATTAGATCCACCAGTGGATCTTCTGTCATGACCAGACCCCAGGTGTGGTTTCCCAAGCTACTACAATTCTAAACAAGATACCCCAAATTGTCCAGCTCCTGGGTGAGGTAGGATGAACAGCCTCCACTTCTTTGTTCACCTCTCCCCTCGATTGGTTGCAGAAAAGTTAATTTATAAAGGATCCTTGTGCCTTTCCCCCAGACCACATAAATTTATATTTAAGAGGAGTCAATTTAACCAGGCTTTCTAGAGTTAATGAAAAAGTGGGTTTATTAAGTACTAAATGCAAGGAGAAATAATAATGTAACACACCTACACACAGATTAAAACTGAGAAATGAGTCCAAAAGAAGGTAAACGTTAAGAGACACGGATCAGATATTATATAGATAGTGGAATGTTGATAGTTGAACAATTAATTTCCAGACTCATGGCTTTGCAGGTTATTTGAAATCTTTCTGTCCTGTTTATTTTTGCCTGGCTTGCTTGCTGGTAGCTTCTAGCGCACAAAGTGAGAGTCCTTTACTTGCAATGTAGTGGTAGCTAGTGGGCTGTTCTTTGATTGTGACCTTCACAGCACACTAGTGCTCGACTCCAGGATAGCATACACAAGGAGCTCATCTCATTGGCAGACATGGGCACTTCAGATCACTAGCACATCTTCTTTCACTAGCTAACTAACCAGGCTTAAACTGGCATTTAACTCCTGTTCTGGTGTATTCTTGAAAGAGGAAACACAAAATATGTCTCTCGCCCAGACTGTTAACTTTTCTCCCACTTGATTGAGGTATATAAGATGCTAAAGGGGTTTTACAAAGTAGATGTATAAAGATGTTTTCTCATGGAGGGCAATTTAGAGCAAGAGGTCATAGTTTTAGGATAAGGGGTAGGAGATTTAAAACCGAGATGATGTGAAAGTACTTTTCTCAAAGGGTCATGAATGTGTGGAATTCACTACCCAGAGTGTGATGGATGCTGAGACATTGAGTAAATTTATGGAGAAGACAGACAGGTTTTTAATTAGTAATAGGTTGGAAGGTATATGGTGAGCAGGCAGGAAAGTGGAGTTGAGGCCCAGATGATATCAGCCATGATTATATCAAATGCCAGAGCAGGCTTGAGGGGCTAAATTCCTACACCTGCTCCTAGCTCTTATGTTCACAATCTGACATAACTTCCATGAGGTGACAGTTCAGTTTTTCGTGCACTTCTCCCTTTTAAGTCCATCCCATTGAAGCTTCCTTCACACCTCATCAGGTGTGACATTCTCTTTAGATACTCACTGAATTTACATCAGCTGCCAATTTTTGGCTGCATGTCCTTTTTTTTTTAACTAAAAACATATCTTCAAAAGTTTAATATAACTGTAAGTATTTTGGAGTTCCTTTGTATTAATTTGCCACTTTGCAAACATAATATTATTTGGAAAAAATGATTTCTTTTCACAACTTTCTCAATTTTCATCAGGATAGAGAGAGGCTCGGTCTGGCAAAAAACCGGCTACTCCCATTTTCTTGGGGGTGGATTGGAACGTGGATCTTGTTTCACGCACATGCAGTTCCTAGTTGCAGGGTTCCATTTAAGTGACCAGCTGCTTCCACTAAAATGGGACTTTGGAATCCCTGGAGTGTGGAACTGTTAGTATGGAGACTGGACACGGTAAAAGCAGACCTGTTCTCAGTGCATTTTTCTTTTAGATAGTGTTATGACCATTCCCAGGCAAGGGGGTTTGTGATTTGGATGGGATATCTTCAAATGTGTATGCTCCCAGGTGGGGAGAGATGAAGTTTTTCACTGTCTTAATTCAACCCTTATCCCAATTGGTCGCAACAAGGCCAATTTTAAAAAGAATACCTATTGGGTGCGTACCTTCTCCCAATTAAAAGTGTTTATGGTTTAAAAGAAGCTAAGTTAACTGGGCTTACTTAAGAAAGAATACATTTATCAGATACTAATTGCAATAAGAGATAATGAAACACAACCCATAAACTGGTTAAAAATGTGAATTGAGTAAAAATATAACAGATAAAAAGATTTCTGAATCAAACTCTGGCTTCCGTGAAGAATGAATGGTGGAAGGTCTTAGACAATGGTGATACCGGTAATGCTCACTTTGGTAGTGAAGTAATTGATTTCAAGACTTCTGGCTCTGCAAGTCAGCTGATGGGTGTTTGTCCAGTTTCCTTTACAACTGTGACTTCACTAGCTCACCTGGCTTCCTGCACTCAGTGTGAGAGAAAGTTTTACTTTGCCCATAGTACAGAGATATCTAACGTTTCAAGCTGCCGCATTCAAAGCGGTCTAATCCACACTAGCACATTAGCCCACTAGCACACACAGGCCAGAGGTTGTAATTGTTTTGAGACCTTTCTTTATATATTGCAGGAAGGATAAAACGCAAACTTGTCTGCAGTTTGGGGCATAATTCGAAAGAGATAGCATTCAGCTGAAAGGGACAGTCAGCCACTCATTATCTCTGTAGTCACAGATTACAGTTCAGTTTGCTTTGAATTCATTTTTCTTTTTAAAGCATTGCTGATTGAAATTCCATTGGTATCTTCTTGTGTGACATTCCATGATTCCTCTCAGGACCTAGTGTGATCCACACAGTGCTTTAGCAGACAGCCACTGAATTTACATCTGCAGTTATGTTTTGGCTATATGTCTTATTATAAAAAACGTATGCTGTAATTAGAGGTTCAATGTATCTCTAAATAAACCACTGGCAGATATAAACAGGAGTGTCAGAGGTTCTCTTCACTCTGAGAGCTGCCTCTGAGAAAGCTGGATCATTGTCAAGGACTCTCCACGTGTAAATAAAGGGTGACTTGGTGATGGGATACTGGCCTCTGTGGAGTTATTTCAGAGGTGAGAAGAATTTTTTTTGTCTTTGGAATTTTCCCTAGAGGGCAATGGGGGCATCATTGAACACTTTTAAGGGAGATAAAGATAAATTCTTCACTGACAAGGGAGTCAATGGTGAACAAAAAAGTAGTGTTGAGGCCAAAATCAGGTCAGCCATGATCTTATTGAAAGGCAGAGCAGGCTTAAGGAGCCAAATAGCCTTCTTATTCTCCAAATACTGCAATGCTGAGACCAGTGGCATCCTGATTACAGAACTGACTGTCCATGCAGATAGACTGGGCTGAGGTTAATCATTCTCCAGATCAGATTAAATCCACACACCTCTACAACAGTTAAAACAGATACAAGACAGGATTTGAAATCAGTATTGATTTTAATTCAAACACACTTGCCCAGTTTGGGATGGTTTGGCAACAATTTGTACAAATATATACTCGTATGTATATATACAGAGATTAACAAAAGTAGAAAGAAATTGCATCCCTATCACACCTTTGCATCAGACATCCCACAATGCTTTCCAACTAATTAAATACATCTGAAGTGCAGTCACTGTTGTGATGAAAGGACAGCATGATCCTGCTAACATGATCATAATCACATGGCCATTTTTTCTTCAGTAATAAGCAGAAGCAAATGAACAAAATTCCATGAACCAGAACTTCCCATGTTTAAAGGCCTCTCACTGCCAGTCGGTTTAAGAACAACAGCTTGCATTTGTATAGGTTTGATGTGCATCACCCTGGGTTTGGATGGTTGAAACTGCGATCAATCACATGTGTTCTCTGGTTTTGTGACTTCTGTATTTGAACTCTGAACTCTCTCTCTCCTTTTCCTCCACCATTCTCAGCCTCTCATCATTTAGAATGTATCCTTATGTAGCTATCTTAGATCAAGTTGGAAAACCTCAGGTTTCCCCATAGTGAGTTCCATCTGTTAAGAATGTAATTGCATTGGAGGCAGTTCAGACAAAGTTCACTAGATTATTCCAGAGATGAAAGGCTTGTCTTATGAGGAGGTATTGAGCGGTTTAGGAACATACTCACTAGAGTTTAGAAGAATGAAAGGAGAATAGGTTTAAGGTGAGAGGGAAAAGATTTAAAAGGGACTCGAGGGCCAACTTTTTCACACAGAGGGTGGTGCATATATGGAATGAGTTGCCAGAGGAAGTGATAAAAGTGGATATAATTACAACATTTAAAAGACATTTGGATAGGTACGTGAATAGGAAAGTTTGATAGAGGTATGGACCAAACGCAGAAAAATGAGACCAGTTAAGTTTGGGATACATGATCAGCATGGTTCTGTTTCCATGCTGTATGATTATATAACTCTATGTTGTAATGACAATAGCCTGGTTACCTCTTTGGGAAGTTAAGTCCTGCTGGGGACATGTTCCCAGGCACCTTGTGGGTGGGGTACAGGAATGCTTTGGAGACAGAGAGTGGTGTGACCCCTTTGGAGATGAGAATGAAGGATCCTTGTGGTAGTGGGGAATGGCCAAGTGCCCTTTAGCTCAGTTAATTGTGAAGAAGAATAGAAGAAAAGATGGTGCCTAAATCCTTTGGATCTTTCCAAATTGTCAAAACCTGTCAACAAGTATCAATCTGTAAAGATGTCCCATTGATTGTAAATTGAATGGATTAGCCATATAAATACTGAATAAAAACCGAAAGAGGAAAGAGTTTAACACCTAAATTCTCCCATGTCCCAGCCCCCTACCCCACACACCAGGCCTTGTTACTACATAGCCTGCCATTACACACCCCCTGTTGTTAGTCACTGACAGTTCCCATTAACAACTATTCACCCTCCCAGCCTGATCGTCAGCAACTCGTTTGTCTGTCCAACTGTCTTTCTCTCTCTTTGGGCTCTATCCTATCGTTTACTCCCTACCTCACCCACCTTCCTATTTTCTGCATATAAACTGACGTTTTCCCAGCCACCATCAGTTCTGAGGAAGGGTCACCGGACCCAAAATGTTAACTCTGTTTGTTCCTTCACTGATGCTGCCAGACCTGCTGAGCTTTTCCTGCAACTTTGTTTTTGTTCCTGATATAAATACTGGAAATACAAGAGCGGGTCAGAGGCTTGTAACTCACCCTCATAATCTCAGGTAGAATGTCTATCATACCAATGTAACTAGTACCTGATTGCTTTCATGTATTAAATTCTATCTTGTTTAAAACAAGAGCCTGTACTTAAGACAACCTGGTGGTTTTCCTCTACCACACTAGACCACGCTTGCCTTCATTGGTCAGTGAATTGAGTACAGGAGTTGGGATGTCATGTTGTGCCTGTACAGGACATTGGTGAGGCTACTTTTAGAATATTGCATTCAGTTTTGGTATTGCTGCTCTAGGAATGATGTTAAACTTGAAAGGGCTCCGAAAAGATTTACAAGGATGTTGCTGAGATTGTGGGGTTTTGAGCTATGGGGAGAGGCTGAATAGGGTGGGGCTTTTTTCCTGGAGCATTGGAGGTTGAGGGGTGACCATATAGATGTTTATAAAATCACGAGGGTCATGGATTGGGTGAATAGCCAAGGGTAGGGGAGTCCAAATCTAGAGGGCATAGACTTAAGGTGAGAGGGGAAAGATTTAAAAGGACCTAAGGGGCAATGTTTTCAGCAGTGTGTGGTGCATGTATGGAACAAGCTGCCAGAGGATGTGGTGGAGGATGGTGTAATTATAACATTTAAAAGGCATCGGGATGTGTATATGAATTGGAAGGGTTTAGAGGGATATGGGCCAAATGCTGGCAAATGGGACTAGATCAGTTTAGGCTATCAGGTCGGCATGAATGAGTTGGAGCGAAGGGTCAGTTTCTGTGCTGTATAACTCTATGACTATCACCAAGCAAGCCTGTAGATCCCTACCAAGAAAGCAGACAGTCTACCAGCTGGATTTTATACCATGATGAACTGTGGTGAGGATTCATCTGACATCATCAGCAAAACTCAGTGTATGTATTTTGGAGAATTTTGGCCTAAATATTAGTCAAACATGCTAGAGTTAATACAGATACATGAACAATATTGCAGAAACACTGCCAGTTGCTTTATTTGATTGTGTTCACTCAATAGCTGTATTTATACTAACTACTCCACATACAAACTGAAAAGTCAAAATATTGAGCTAGAATTTAAAGGACAAGTTTCATATGAATGATATTTTTGAGGGGTTAACGTGCTTGATTTGGGTTTGTAAAGCATGAAATGAAAACCAAAATAAAATCTCAAATGAAATCCAAGATTTACTTTCAACTGTCGGCAGTAATTATTTCCCTTGTCTGTTATTTGGTAAGATTTCTCCATAATTTTTCATCTTTTAAATAACCAATGGAATAAAGTGAAAAAATAATTTTGCATCTCTTCTTGCTTCTTTACATATTTCTTCAGTCCTTAAGCTATCCAAAACACTAAGGTCTACTTAATGCTGCACAATTATTTGTCTTCCTGGTGAATGCTTTAACTTTGAGTTTAAATAGAGTTGTCTCCTTGATGTTCTTTCTCAAAGGCATCTTGGAGTAGAGTATCTAAGCCACCTGAATTTCAGGACTATTTATACTTGTGACTAATGGCATTTTTTTCTTGATTACTGATTAATTTTGTGATTTTTAGCTCTGTAAATCATCCTAAATGTCTCCATAATTATACCTTAGTTCTGAAATTTTTGGACTGGTCCCTGAGAAATGAAGGTCGACTGGATGAAAAATTAAAATTTTTAATCCAAATTGAGATTTATTTTTACACATATCCTTTATATATGCACTTTGCTGTGGATAGGTTCACTTTATTTGCCATAGAGTAATTATAGTTTTGCAAATATCATTGCATTTTATGATCACCATTACATTATCTGAAGATCCAAATTAAGATTGAACTAAAATTCAAGCAATAAAACAATGCTGTCAGAATGGGATTATATTTTATAATTCTTAGATCAGAATAAACTAAATAATACAGAAGCTGTCCTGGCTAATATTTATCCAATGATCAACATTACAAAATCAAGATTATCTTATCACTATCATAGTGTTGTATATAGGAGTTGTTATTGCTTTATAAAACTGATTTAATAAAGAGTAAATAGAGTTAGTAAATAGAGTTATATAGATTGGCTTTCAATTTGGCATGAAAACGAACAATTCAAACTAAGCAGCCTTTCAAATGTAAACAAATCCAACTCCCTTCTGTATTTAAATAGGGTCATAGAGTCATACAGCATGGAAACAGACGCTTAGGTCAAGTTTCCCAAACTAAATTAGTCCCACTTGCCTGCATTTGGTCCATATCCCTCTAAACCTTTCTTATTCATGTACCTGTCCAAATGTCTTTTAAATATTGTAACTGTTCCTGCATCTACCACTTCTGGCAGTTCAGTGCATCCTCTGTGTAAAAATATGCCCCCTCAAGTCCTTTTTAAATCTTTCTTCTCTCACCTTAATAATTTGCCCCATAGTTTTGAACTCCCCCACACTAGGGAAAAGATCTTTGCTATTCACCTTGTCTGTGCCCTTCATATAATCCTATATTAGGTCACCCCTCAACCTTCTACACTCCAGTGAATAAAGTCCTAACCTATCCAGCATCTCCTTATAACTAAAACCCTCTAGACCCAGCAACAACCTGGTATTTTTTTTTTATGAACCGTCTCCAATTTAATAATATCCTTCCTGTAGCAGGGTAACCAGAACTGTACATACTATTCCAAAAATGGCCTCACCAACGTGATATACAACCTAAGCTCCTATATTCAGTGGTGTGACCAAGAAAGGAAGCCTGCTAAATGCCTTCTTAACCACCTTGTCTGCTTTTTAGGCAACTTTCAAAGAACTATGTACCCGAACCCCTAGGTCTATCTGTTCGACAATGCTACTCAGGGCCCTAGCATTAACTGTATAAGTCCTGTCCTTGTTTGCTTTACCAAAATGCAACATCTTGTATTTATCCAAATTAAACTCCATCTGCCACTCCTCAGCCCATTGACCCAATTGATCAAGATCCTTTTGTAATCTTGGATAACTTTCCTTACTATCTACAGTGGCTCCGATTCTGGTGTCGTCTGCAATCTTACTAACCATTCCTCCTAAATTCTCATCCAAATCATTTATATAAATGACAAACAACAGTGGATCCAGCACCGATCCCTGTGGAGCAGTACTAGTCACAGGCCTCCAGTCGGAGAAACAACCCTCCAGCACCCTCTGTCTCCTACCTTGTAGCTAATTTCGTATCCAATTGACAAGCGCTCCCTGAATCCCCATGTGATCTAACTTTACTAATAAATCTTCCATGCGGACCTTTGTCAAAGGCTTTACTAAGATCCATGTAGACAACAATGTTGTATTTTAAATCATTTGTACCTGAAAGGAGCAGACTTTAGAATGAGGTACTATGGTAAAAAGAAAGAGTTATGATTTAAAGGGTTGATCGTAGTGCAGGTCTTGAACAAAACTTGTACTGAAGGTAGGGGCATATGGGGGTTTAGTGAAGAAATGTCTTCAGATTACAAATGTTAACCTGATTAACATAACAGAGGTCAACATGATGGCCACTCAGAAAGCATTCCCCAAAATAAAGATCAGACAGGAAAATATCCAGGGAACCAACAGCTCAGTTCCACTATAGAAGAATACTGCAGAATTCAAAAATTTGCACCAGAAATGAAGACAGCTGTTTAACCAGTAAAATTCACTTTATGGGAAAAAGCAGTGATCTATTTAGCATCTGTTGCAAGTGAATTCAAGTCCTTACAAAGTAGATTGACCTCTGAGTAGGTGCAACATGCATCTGTATAACTAATAAAGCCAATGACTAGTTCATTATTGGAATGGCTCCTTGCTTCATTTAAGGCAGCAAACAGGGACTCCATCAACTTAGAAAGACTGAAGTCTTCTGTATCTCTGAAAACCTCATAAAACAATTTTTTTTTGATTCGGAACACATTGTTTGCACTTTATTTACAACCATCTCTGCTTGTGTTAGTAAGGAAGTTTTGAAGTAAACTTATAATGCTAATTATATGTCATGTGTGCAGTTTTAATAGTCTCAAAAAAAATCTTCAAATTGCTGACTGCAGCTAGATGTGCTGTGAAGCAGTTGTTGCAGACAGAGATCCATTTGGTCTGGCTAGTTTAAGATCATATTGAAATCTGACTTCTATGTATTTTACATTTGACTTATTTCTTTCAGCGAAGTAAAAGCTGTGAATAAATAAACTCAGCCTTTTCTATAGTAGCCTCTAAAAGCCTGGTTCATAAATTTACCAATAAAAGCCCTTTATCCTCCTATTTGAAACTTCCATTTCATGTTTCTTGCTCACAAGAGCAGATTGTCAACTTGATGTCTCCCCACCTTGATTGCAGATCGTATTGGACAGGGGAAGTGGTGGTGGGTTGAAGGGGAGGGGCATTTTAAAAACATTAAAAGCAATTGGCTCCAATTTCATTCTAGTTCTGGCAACAGTAGAGCTGTATGTTTTGCAGGTTGCTTCCAAATATGTGCACCCTGCACAGAATGAGCTGTTAACCACAGCCCGATTTAGTTTGACATCTGCGTTGAAATGCTGAGTTTACATAAAATGCTTCAAAAGGATACCTTGTGGCAATTACTGGGCTTTTCTTTGCAGCAATAAATTTTTGAAAGAAACAACAATCTGGATTTGCCTGACAGAATTATCATGAGCCCTTCTTCCCATACTGACAATGATCTTACAGTCCAAAGACTCAAGACTCTTTCTATTACATTGATACCTTTTTAAGATCAAACTGTTTGAAGGATACTAAATATTGTCTTTGATACATGGGGTGTGTAGTGACTGGTAATGAGGTCAGCCAGCTGGACCTCGTAAAATATGAGTTCCCTGAATGGGGTTGTTAATCTGGTCTAATCAGGGAGACCCATGAATGTCAGGGATATTGGGCTCCCTGAATGCCTGACTCATTAAGAGGCAGTGCTTTGTCAAAGGCTATGCATTTAAAAATAAAGGGTTATTGGTGATGGGATGCCGGCCTTTGAAGAGTTATTTCAGAGTGGATTTTTAATTTACTTCTATTACGGTAATTAGGCATGTGAGCAGTTAAAATGGGTTACTTACCTTTGCATGATTCGAACTGGCACAATTTTTGAAGTTGCTAAAATAGGTGGGAGCCATGCGATTTATGCAAATTGTCGTCCATCATCAGGAAGATCCCATTGCATTTAATACGATAGGGAAGCAGATACATCACAGCTTTCCCATTACATGGAACCAGATCAGAATATGTCTGTAAATAAGAGGCCCAAAATAAAGCAAAATAACCCTTGTGGAGTCATCAGATGCGAGGATGATTTTTTTGAGCTTTGCAAAGCAATTTGGGGATTGAAAAGGGATGAGTGGTAACTGTGTACATTGTTCTGAAGCAGCGAAAAACAAATCTTCAAATATAACTTGAAAATAAATGTAGGAAGCTCAATATCCTTCTGTTGCCTGAACTATTTTACTGATTAAAAGCAGCTGAGATGACCAGATCTTCTGGAATGTTGGCTTCCAAAGTTTTTGCTCTTCAAAGTTGACTATTTTTGGCTGGTCTTGATCCCGGTGCTTTTAATATTACCACCAACACGCTTTGTTTCTGGCCTCAGATCACCATTTCCAGATTTTTACTTTTCTTGTACTAGAAACACTTTGTTTCACGAGCAAATATGTAAAGTACTGTAGATGCTGTAAATCAGGAAGAATAACAAGAGTTGCTAGAAAAGCTCAGTGGGTCTTGCAGCATCTGTGAAGAAAAATCAGAGTTAACACTTCAGATCTGGTTCTGAGGAGGGGTCACCGGACCCGAAATGTTAACTCTGATTTTTCTTCACAGTTGCTGTCAAGCGTGCTGAGCTTTTCCAGCAACTTCTGTTTTTGTCCATGTAAAGTACTGCTTTGTGTATTCAGGATTGGACTCGCACAACAGAAAATCTCTCACTTAGGATATTCACAATATTTGCAGCGCTGATATGCCACCTTTAGGAGGGGATGTGAAGAATAAGGGTTTTCTCTTGGTGTCTCAACCAACCTAGATCAGATTATCTATTATTGCTATTTGTAGGCCCTTCTGTGTAAATTCACTGCTGTAATTCCTATGTTACAGCAGTTAGTCACAATGAGTCACTATACTTCTAATCTAATTAAGTGTAATTTGAGCTGTTCTGAAATTATGAAAGACAGAGTATAAGTACTAGAATTTATTCTCTGATGATCAAAGTCATGGCGTTATCAAAATATTTTAATCTGCAATTTGTTGAGATTTCCCAGTCTTCCAGTTTTAGTCTACAAACATTGCCAATGTAATTGCTGAAAGAAACCATTTATAAATAGTATCCAAAACCAACAGAGAAAACAGGGATAGTAGGAACTGCAGATGCTGGAGAATCCGAGACAACAAGGTGCAGGGCTGGATGAACACAGCAGGCCAAGCATCTTCATAGGAGCAGAGAGGCTGACGTTTCGGGCCTAGACCCTTCATCAGAAAAGGGGGAGGGGAAGGGGGTTTTGAAATAAATAGGGAGAGAGTGGGAGGCAGATAGAAGATGGATAGAGGAGAGGATAGGTGGAGAGGAAACAAACAGGTCGAAGAGGCGGGGATGGAGCCAGTAAAGGTGAGTGTAGGTAGGGAGTTAGGAAGGGGATAGGTCAGTCCAGGGAGGACGGACAGGTCAAGGGGGCGGGATGAGGTTGGTCGGTAGGAGATGGAGGTGCGGCTTGAGGTGGGAGGAGGGGATAGGTGGGAGGAAGAACAGGTTAGGGAGGCAGGGACGAGCTGGACTGGTTTTGGGATGTGGTGGGGGGAGGGGAGATTTTGAAGCTTGTGAAATCCACATTGATACCATTGGGCTGCAGGGTTCCCAAGCG
>NC_063333.1:117370731-117390601 GCF_021869965.1 Rhincodon typus | reverse complement strand
GATGCTGCTTGGCCTGCTGTGTTCATCCAGCCCTGCACCTTGTTGTCCATGAAATTAGTGACAGGTCTGAAATGCTAACTTCTGCAATGAAGCCAACAAGGTTGAGAGTACAGAATGCAGGCTTGTCACATGCCTCCTCATTGTGCCCCAGTAAAAATTGTCAGAAACAGGAATGAAGGCAGGAATCCAAGATTCAGGACCCATTTGCCATTTTTAAGGCCTTCTGCCTCAGTTTCAACATGGATGGCGGTACAATAACGTGGGCCTTGGTTTATCTTCAACTGATCACTCCTGAAGTAGAAGCAATTGGAAGTGTACTATTGGAAGAGTTATAACTTAATTTGGCTAAGTGTGCCACTGTTCTTATAACCATAGTTTGTGTAAAGCAGAAGAAATGTTAATGAAATCATTCAACAAATAGGGTTCCTCAACCACTCCCTGTGGGAGCAGGTTCCACATTCTCACCACTCTCTAGCTGAACGAATTCCTTCTGAATTCTCATTGGGATTTATTAGCACCTGGTGTTTATTTGTGGTCTCAAGTTTTAGACTCACTGCACAGCTAGAAACATCTTCTGTACATCTACCCTATTAAGCACCTTTTGTAATTTCACCAGACCACCCCTCAGCCTTCTCCTTTCTAAAGATAGGAGCCTCAGTTCTTTTCCGACAGTAATAGTCTCTCTGTCAGTCTCACGATCATGCTGTTGATTTTATGGGGGATTTTCCCCAGTGCCTGTATGTTGTCTTTTGTAAAATGGAGAACCCAAATGATTGACAATACTCCAAGTGAAGTCTAACCAGAGATATCTGAGTCGGACCTAGCGAGACATATAGAGTAGAAGGTTGAATGGAAATAAACATTTTTTCTTCCCAAACTCACTTGGGCCCTGGCCTCCTGTACACACAAGTTGAAAGTTATAACTGTTTTTAGGCCTGAGAATAGCTTGTAGTTTCTAATAATAAGTGCTACACCACATCAAAGCCACTTACACTATTGTGTTATGTGGAATACTGCTTCCCTTTCTGTGCAGTTTTGACAGCATTTCATAGCTCACAAGTGTTTGTAAAATTTAAAACCTTTTATTATTGAAGTACATGCTATTGGTTCTTAAAATATATTTTTTACAAATCCATTTGTAAACTGTTGTGAGTTTTCTTCTTGATGATTGTATAGAAAGCTAAATTCACCTATTAATCAGGATCACAGCTCCTTATGTAGTTGCCCAAAGTCTCTCAGATTTACCTGCCATGGAGAAGGAATGTATTTGAACTGTCCTTGATGGTGAATTTAAAACACTGACTCACATTAAAAGAACACTGCTGTTTGCAACCAATGTTAAAAATAAAACTGGCAGGGTAAAGGTTCTATGTTGTAGCCTTTGTGTATTGACAGAAGTGTAAATTTGACATGAAAGTTATAGCTCTGCAAAAAACATAATTACTGCCAAAGACACTTTCCAAATAAATTTCTTTGTTAATCATTAGCTGCAGTTAATGGAATGCATTGATATGTCAGCCATGTCAATCCACACCATAAAACTCTGCTTTTATGAAGTTGTTATTGAACTTCAGTGCTAACCAGTGCAGGCATGAAAGTGAGAAGTATTGATTATAAGTCACGTACACATTCTCAACTCTCCTGTGCTTTTTGTGTTGTGTGTAGCACATATTTAATCTTAAGAGTTTTACCATGTAGATTATCATGTTTCATCTATGTAGGCTATAACTTCTGTTTCCTAAACCAAGGTATTTAGTCTGATAGACAGTGACACTCCTGTATCAAACTTATAATTAATGACCATTGACATAGACAGGTTCTGTCAAATTTGTGTAGGTTAGGTCTTTAAATTCCCCTAAGGATGCATAAAGTATCTTTTCTAATGCCGGAGGTTCTGTTTGCGTTAACATCTTTGTATGGGCAGGTATTTGACATTTTGCTTCTCCGAAGCTATGTCCTACTTCTGCACATGATTGCAAATTCTCTTGTTCATACTCTGGGGCTTTCTTCTTCTACGGTAATGACACTAACTCTTAGAATCTGGTGTGTACTCTTTATGTTGGCTTGTCACTTAGTCTTTAAGGTGCTTATAGCTTATAAAATGGATTGTTTCTGTTGTTCTCCTGTGATGAGGTTGCCTTTCTCACCACAGGATTTCCCTGTGATTCTTCCTGGTTTCTGCTTCAAATCCAATCTCAATAGCTTTCTCAAAAATAAAATCTTCTTTGAACTGCAATAAATCTGGAGAGATCATGGATTAAATCATTGACAAATTCCCTGGATGCTGAACTCTTCTATTAAATATTGCTGTTATTTGTTCCCGGGTGATAGTAACTGTCAAAAGCTTATAGAACTTATTCAAAGATATCGGTGCCATTTTCTATGTTTTGATGATTTACCGTGTCATATGACACAAATTCAATGGAATACAATGGAGCATTTATGTGAACAGCTTATGATTTAGAGTTTCAGTTTGATGCAGTTTTGTATCTTAAGAACTGTTTTCTCCAAGATATCCAATCCCATGTTCTTTAAACCATTCAAAATGCTGCTGTACTCTCTTTCCCTTGAATTTTACTTCTGTAAAATGGAATACAGTTTTATTTTCTTTGTCTTTGAGCTTGTAACCTTTGCAGTGTAGAAATACTGTATCATAGAATCCCTACAGTGCGGAAACAGGCCCTTCGGCCCAACAAGTCCACACCGACCCTCAAAGCACCCACCCAAACCCATCCCCCTATAACCCACCTAATCTACATATCCCTGAACACTACAGGCAATTTAGCATGGCCAATCCACCTAGCCTGCATATCTTTGGACTGTCGGAGGAAACTGGAGCACCTGGAGGAAACCCACACAGACGCTGGGAGAATGTGCAAACTCCACACAGATAGTTGTCCGAGGGTGGAATTGAACCCAGATCCCTGGCGCTGTGAGGCAGCAGCGCTAACCACAGTATGTTTTTCCTTCTTTTAAAATTTTGCATTCGATTAAATAGTAATGTGTATCTGTACTGTTTTCTGGGGTATGCCCAGTTTTGGGGTCAATATGTAGGTTTTCTGCCATCAGTGGGCAAAATTGAGGGTTCCCCCTTATCACAGGTAAAATAGACAATCTCTAATCTTTCACTGCCAAATAAACAAAGTCTGTTCTTTTCCACAACTTGCACTTTATTCCTATCTGTACACTTAATAAATTCTTTCCACCAGAACCCAGTTAAAATTATGGATCTCCTGCCTTTATCATAACCCTAGCCATCTTCTATCTATGTTCTTTTGTTAAACTTTGTCTGTTTCAACTTTTAAATTGTCCCTTTTGTTGTCTTAATTCTGCTTTACATCAACCCTGGTGTGGCAGCCTTGGTGCAAAGAACTTCTGTGGTCCTTAATTTCCCTGTTGCAGCTGTGTCTTGTGGTGCTTGCTTGCTATAGTTCATTGTGAATTGTAAGTACTGCTTTTACTACTTATAGCCTTTTCTACATTGTCTTTGTTGCTGTTACTTTAAGTTTTATTTCCTTCCTGCCCAATGGAGATTTTTAATGTTAGGCCTGAGCTCTGATATGTTCATTTCCTAGCTATACGCGAAAACTGGGCATGTTCCTACAATGCTTGCTTCCTGAAGGAATCTGTCCACCATCAGGTGGAACTAGTCTTTAAGCTCTTTCTAGCTTCATCTGTACCAGTTACTACATCTGAAGTAAGGGATTTTCCTTGTTGGTCCTTGCATGTGTGCTTGCTGACTGCATTTTTGTTCAAGAGGATGCATTAGTTGACTGGCTATATGAGTTATTCTTAAAGAAGTGAGGTCTTTGAAGCTGAAGCCTACTTTGTGTTCTGGAAATGTTTTGTCCTGGGCCCAGTGGATTTTTTCACTATTGTACCTTGTGGTATTAAGTAATGATGTTTACTGTTTAATGATGCTGATCACCGTGTGGTATTTCTGAGTAGAAATATGCTACCACCAATTCTGTATCCTTTACTGAGTTTAAGGGCCAATTTGATTTATAGTGGTAGAAGATTAACCATCTTTTAGTATTTACAGGAATGGGCTCTTGTCTTAACAAGATATAGTTTGTTGCATGATAACAATTAAGTACAAGTTAGATTAGTAAGGTAGATATTTTGACTAAGACTATGGGTGGAATCTTCCCAGCCTCTCAGTAATATAGACTATGGCGAGAAAGTTGGGTAAATTGCATGAGATGACCAACAAGGAATTTCTTGACATCAAGAGCAAAAGGCCCCATCTTCCAATCAGGTGTTGAACAGCAAGAGGCTATTTGCATTCATTATCTAATCTCACATCATTAAATTTCAGTTTCCCATTCTCCCATGAGCTGGATTGAAACTAGATGCCAACAATTCCCAACATAAAAGTCAGACCTGGTGACTGCAGCTCACAACTTAGGACATCTATCTTGGACACCAGTCTCCACTTCTTGGGCAATGACTGAATGCAACTCTGTCAATAGACCTTGGCATCCGACGTACCAGCCTCACCACATCATTATTGGCACATCTCCAATCCACTTACACCTATCTGCATTTTAGTGCTGGACTTTGGAACACACTGACACTTGTCATTGGCATGCTGTTGCTCGGCCACTTTGTGCACAGGGTCAGGCACCAATCTCATGGATTTAACCAGGATGCATCTTAAGGTATTCTGGCTTGTTCTTTTAGCACTCACTTGCAGTGCATCTACTTCAATGCATACATCATCATTGCCTTGTCTTACATTGTGTTGCCTTTTTGCATTTTTCCCCCTTAGCCAGAGCTTGAGGACTAACATTACTTTTGACTTGCCTTGTCTTTTAACACAGACACAAAACCAAGCAGCTTGTCCTCATTATCAGCAGTGATCAGTGAAGGGGTGGACATGTTGCTGTATGCCACTGTTCTAAGGTTATCTCACACACCTGCACCTTGTACCAGCCACACACCAAACACACCTCACATGCATTAACTAAAGGCCATATTTCAAAGTCTAAGGGGAGTAGTCCTCAGCCAAGTGAAAGGAGAAGCCCTTCATTCAGAATTTTCCAGTACATTAAGTCAAGGACAGCCTCCGATTTCAGTCCAGGGCTTGGACATGGTCAGTCAGCTACTTGAGAAAGTCAGTATGTCTACAGTCTTGTGTCCTGCTCAGCTCTGTGGATCCAATATAATCGGTACAGGGAAGCTCAGGAAGTCAATTGGGGAACTGCATGGAGGTTCATAGGGGATCTGGTCAGTCATCGTTGGGAGTTGCCTGTCCATGTCAATCAGAGAGGTGGCTCATGGTCAATCCTGGGGGTCCATCCATTAAGAGTCATTGTATGTTATCAGGTGCTCCTGTCGCAGGAGGGAAGCTGGGGAACACAATTCTGGGGATTGGAGGCAGTATGCTAGAAGGCATGGAAGATAACAATTGGAGAGGAACAACTCAATAAGAGTTTAAACACAAGGCTTGGAAGGGAAAGGAAGATGCGCAAGGAGGGGTCATTAGCAACTCCCTGGCTTTGATGGAGGTCAGTGGACCACTTTATCTGGCATAGTGACTTGATACACCTGAGGCTTGGGGATTAAAGTGATGAGATGAAGAGTTAGATAGATGGAGCTGGGAACATGGGGAAATTCAAAGTTGGTAGGGTTGATGGGAAACGTTTACAAAGAAGGGAATCTTTACATTTGAGAATTCACCTTGGGTAAGAGGCTATGTCTGAGTCTCACTTTGTGAAGTGCATCCATTGTTTCCTTCCTTTGTGCTGCAATTAACAAGTGCATAATAGAGCCAGAACTGGCTGCCACCTCACTCCAAGAAGGCAAGGTGACAGTTTTGAACTGTGAAAAGTGGACTTCACTTTTGAGCAAGGTGATGCCCATCAAAGCACAACAGCATTATACAAACAAATGCGAGCACTACATGCTATGTGAATCTTCGACATTGTTGGCCAGGGCTGCAAAGGGTTAAAGTTTGAATGGAGAGACTGAGAGTTGCTCAAGCTGAACAAGTGGACATGCTACAGTTACATCCGTAATGGCTACTGCTCAGACCAATGAAGGAGAAGAGAAGCAGTTCTGGTACCTGATTGGAAGGATTGGCACTTTGAAGCATGATATGGACATCTCTGATTGGAAACTGGTGAGTGATCAGGAATAAAACCCAATGTTATCTAAGCCCTCATGTGTAACTCCCAGAGAAATACAGTGCATGAGCAACTCCTTGCCGGGAGGGTGGGTGGTGAGGTGAGGTGAGGTGAGGTCAAGAGAACAAAGGAACTATGCAGCCTGACCAACGAAACATTCTGGGTAAAAACCAAAAGAACTGCGGATGCTGTATATTAGGAACAAAAACAAAGTTGCTGGAAAAGCGCAGCAGGTCTGGAAGCACTCCTCCCTTCCCTTCCTCAACATTTCTGTTTCCATTTCTGGGGATAGACTAGCCAGTAATAAAAAAAACAATTCCGAGGAAGGGTCACCGGACCTGAAACGTTAACTCTATTTTTTTCCTTCACAGATGCTGCCAAACCTGCTGAGCTTTTCCAGCAACTTTGTTTTTGAAACATCCCAGGGTAATTTGTTTCGATTTAAGTGCTGAGTAGCAGAAGAGCGACAACTGTGATTTCCTTTGACCGTTTACAATTTGTATTTGGGAATATTTTGATATTTGGATATTTTTGATACTTTGATACTTGATATTTTGATACTCAATAGTTTTGAAACTTTTGAGAATAAAAGACTAAATTGGTTAAGTTAAAGAGTAATCTGTGCCTTCTGAACTCACTTTCACTGAGGTTAACTGTTGTCTAAGACAGAGACAGTCAACAGCATCAATCTACTATATGGAGTCCAACTGCTGGCCCCCCCAGCACTCTTGAACACAACATGCCACATCAGGACTCAATCCCGCTAATGGCCCTGATGTACAAATAATGTATTGTGACCAATAAGACCATAAGATGTAGGAGCAGAATGAGTTTATTAATCCCATCCAGTATGCTGTACCATTCAATGAGATTGTGGCTGACACGATAATCTTCAACTTCACTTTCCTGTCTTTTCCCCATTCCCCTTGATTTCCTTACTGGTTAAAAATCTATCATTCTCAGCCTGCGCTATTTAAAGATTGCCATCCTGAAAATGCCCCCCTTTTCATATTTAATCATCTGTGTATGCTAAGATGTTACCTCAAATATCTCGACAATTATCTTATTATCTTAGTCCAGCTTTATCAAACACCTTCTGAAAATCCAAACATATTACATCTATTGCTTCCCTTTTATCTATCCTGTTTGTTACCTTCTAAAAGAATTCTAATAAATTTGTTGGCCATGATTTCCCCTTTGTGAAGTCATGTTGAATCTGATTGATCATATTATGGATTTCTAAATGCTCTGCTATTATATCTTTGTAATGGACTCTAACATTTTTCCCAAAAACAGATGTTAAGCCAACTGGCCTGAGGTTAACCTGTTATTTGTTTCCCTCCCTTTTTTGAATAAGGATATTACATTGGCAGTTTTCCAATCCTCTGGGACTTTTGCAGAAACTAAGTATTATTTTAAAATTACCACCAGTGTATCCATTATCTCTTCTTCTATCTCTTAGCTACTTCTTTTAATATTCTAGTACGCATACCTTAGATCTAAGAGATTTACTGGTCTTAAGCCCCATTAGTTTCCCTAGCAGTTAGGTGTTATATTTATTTCCTCTCCTCCTTTTTCCCCTTGATTGTTTAGTAATTTTGGAATGCTATTAGTACCTTCTACTGTGAAGACTGACACAAAGTATTTATTCAACTCCTCTGCCATTTCCATGCTCCCCATTATTATTTTCCCAGCCTAATTCTTTAAAGAGCTAATGTTCACTTTGACTTCTTCCTTTTTATATATCTAATAAGCTCTTGCTGTCCAACTTGATATTACTTGCAAGTTTACTCTCAATGTTTATCTTCTCCCTCTTTTTTATTTGTTTCTTGGTTTTAAAGCTCTTCTGATCTTTTGGCATGCCACTAGTCTTTGCCAGATTGTATGCTTTTTCTTCCAATTTGATGCTTTCACTAACTTTTGTGTTAACCACGTTTAGCTTACTCCATCCCTAGAATACTTCTTTTTCATTGCAGTATATCTTTGCTGGGAGCTATAAAATATTTTCTTAAATGTCTGTTGTTGTTCTCAACCATTTTTGCAGTTAGTTCCTTTCCCAGTCTATTTGAGCTTCCTCTGCCGTCATTCCTTCGTAATTACTCTTATTTAAGTTAAGCATAGTTGTTTCCAGCACAAGTTCCTCCCTCTCAAACTGAATTCTAATTCCTAGGGGAACTTTTACTCTGACATAATTTATTAAATCTGCCTCATTACACATTACCACATCCAAAACATACTAATGCCCAGTTGAATCTACAACATGTAGAGCTGGATGAACACAGCAGGCCAAGCAGCATCAGAGGAGCAGGAAGGCTGATGTTTCGGGCCTAGACCCTTCATCAGAAATGGGGGAGGGGAAGGGGGTTCTGAAATAAATAGGGAGAGAGTGGGAGGTGGATAGAAGATGGATAGAGGAGAAGATAGGTGGAGAGGAAACAGACAGGTCAAAGAGGCGGGGATGGAGCCAGTAAAGGTGAGTGTAGGTGAGGAGGTAGGGAGGAGATAGGTCAGTCCAGGGAGGACGGACAGGTCAAGGGGGCGGGATGAGGTTAGTAGGTAGGAGATGGGGGTGCGGCTTGAGGTGGGAGGAGGGGATAGTTGGGAGGAAGGACAGGTTAGGGAGGCGGGGACGAGCTGGGCTGGTTTTGGGATGCGGTAGGGGGAGGGGAGATTTTGAAGCTTGTGAAATCCACATTGATACCATTGGGCTGCAGGGTTCCCAAGCGGAATATGAGTTGCTGTTCCTGCACCCTTCGGGTGGCATCGTTGTGGCACTGCAGGAGGCCCAAGATGGACATGTCGTCTGAGGATACATTCCTCCTCCCACCTCAAGCCGCACCCCCATTTCCTACCTACTAACCTCATCCCGCCGCCTTGACCTGTCCGTCCTCCCTGGACTGACCTATCTCCTCCCTACCTCCTCACCTACACTCACCTTTACTGGCTCCATCCCCGCCTCTTTGACCGGTCTGTCTCCTCTCCACCTATCTTCTCCTCTATCCATCTTCTATCCGCCTCCCCCTCTCTCCCTATTTATTTCAGAACCCCTTCCCCTCCCCCATTTCTGATGAAGGGTCTAGGCCCAAAACGTCAGCCTTCCTGCTCCTATGATGCTACTTCTCTGCTGTGTTCATCCAGCTCTACACCTTGTTGTCTCAGATTTTCCAGCATCTGCAGTTCCTACTATCTCTGAATCTACAACATATTGCTCTAGGAAACTTTCTCAAGTACACTCTGTGAATTCTTCTCTGTGGCTACCTCTGCTAATCTGACTATCCTAAAGTACATGAAGATTAAAGTCGTCAATGATTATTGTAACATAATGTAGTGGGACATTTGTGTCTGGAGGGCCCAGAAATGCTGAGTATGTCCTGCCCAGTGGCAAGTGCATGCTTCTCTTTAAGCCCCATTGGGCTAAGAATAGCAGGCAGGGTGGAGGTGGAGGCCACCTCTGGTCTGTCATGAGAGGAAACTTCTAGGGTCTTGTATGTAGCCCCTCTTCCAGCTGGATGCCTGCTGGCACCACCCTCTCCCCTTTTGAGGAAGGGTCACCTAGAATGGGGTCAAGGACCCCATCCCTCTGTCAGTGCAAAAAGGCTTCTTGCTATTCATTTTCCTTGTTTGGAAAATGGGACCTTTTGCTCTCACTGTAGGTTGACCTTGCCCAGTCTGGCAGGATCTGCCTTTATGGCCTTCTCTGCTGGTTCTGGGGAAAAAGGATGCCTTTTTACACCAGTTTTCCTGACTGCAAAGTGGGCCCCCCCAGTTTTGCCTTGTCTACCACATCTGAGGAAATTCATAGGAACTGTGCAGCAATTCTAGACTGATAGCACATGACCCAAAAAACTTTCAAATATGGTGCCAGGGCTAGGAATCCTGCAATGTCCCAACAGTGGTGAATACTTCCACCAATGGTGAGTGCAAGAATAAGACAAATGGCGTGCCATATTGGTATGGTTTTAGGTAATAAGACAAATTTAGGACATTTTTGCAATAAAACTCATTAGGCCTTGCAGAGAAGTTACCTGAGGAAGGAGCAGCACTCAGAAAGCTTGTGACATGAAATAAACCTGTTGGACTATAACCTGGTGTCATATGACTTCTGATTTTGTCCACCCCAGTCCAACACTGGCACCCCCACATCAGTGATCTGATAATAGAGGTTCTGTACAAGGGTAGGATTTTCTTCTCTAGGGAATGTTCCATTGGGGAGGAATTTATTCTTGCCCCTCTGACACCGCCACATTTGATCCCAATTCCTGAGTAGATCATATGCTTCCTTGCGGTGCAGTGGTTGTGTCCCTGCCCCTGAAATGGGAGGCCTAGGTTCAAGTCCCACCTGGTCCAGAAGTGTGTAATAACATCTTTGAGCAGGTTGATAGGAAAAATAGGTTAAATAAAAACCCAAGATAGTAGGAACTGCAGATGCTGGAGAATCCGAGACAACAAGGTGCAGAGCTGGATGAACACAGCAGGCCAAGCAGCATCATAGGAGCAGAAAGGCTGACGTTTTGGGCCTAGACCCTTCGTCAGAAATGGGAGAGGGGAAGGGGGTTCTGAAATAAATAGGGAGAGAGTGGGAGGCGGATAGAGGAGAGGATAGGTGGAGAGGAAACCAACAGGTCAAAGAGGCGGGGATGGAGCCAGTAAAGGTGAGTGTAGGTGGGGAGTTAGGGAGGGGATAGGTCAGTCCAGGGAGGACCGAGCAATAAACAACTGCACCTCCCAGTCGCGAACCATTTCAACTCCCCCTCCCATTCCTCAGATGACATGTCCATCCTGGGCCTCCTGCAGTGCCACAACGATGCCACCCGAAGGTTGCAGGAACAGCAACTCATATTCTGCTTGGGAACCCTGCAGCCCAATGGTATCAATGTGGATTTCACAAGCTTCAAAATCTCCCCTCCCCCTACCGCATCCCAAAACCAGTCCAGCTCGTCCCTGCCTCCCTAACCTGTTCTTCCTCCCACCTATCCCCTCCTCCTACCTCAAGCCGCACCCCCATCTCCTACCTACTAACCTCATCCCGCCCCCTTGACCTGTCCGTCCTCCCTGGACTGACCTATCCCCTCCCTAACTCCCCACCTACACTCACCTTTACTGGCTCCATCCCCGCCTCTTCGACCTGTTTGTTTCCTCTCCACCTATCCTCTCCTCTATCCATCTTCTATCCGCCTCCCACTCTCTCCCTATTTATTTCAGAACCCCCTTCCCCTCCCCCATTTCTGATGAAGGGTCTAGGCCCAAACCATCAGCCTTTCTGCTCCTATGATGCTGCTTGGTCTGCTGTGTTCATCCAGCTCTGCACCTTGTTGTCCCTAAATAAAAACCCAGGTTTGTGGTCAGTCTGTGTTCAGATGTGTCGTCTGGAGATCAATTATAAATGTTTGAATAATCCCCATTAACATTATGGGTTATTAGTGCAATATTTATAAAACTATTTGTGTTTGATAACACCAACTATTCATTTCAATAAATAACTGAAGGTTTTGTGGGATTGCTTTCCACCTCAAAATTTTCTAATTTTTACATCTACTTTCAGTGCTTTAAAGAAAGATGAATGTTTTGAAGCTTAGTTGCTTAATACAGATCATACAGTCTATTTTAAGCATCAGATCACTGACCGATTATTTGGTCAATACAGTCAGTCCACTTTAAGTGCTGGATCATAGTCATATCAAGCCAACAGGCTCTAGAAAGGAATCTGTGCCCTGTGGTCTCTGGTGTGGAAGAAAGTAGATTTAGAAGGGGGGGTGGGGGTGGGGAACAGAAGGTTGAAAACTACTTCAGTGAAGGGAGGATTAACCTGATGTGACTGAGTTGATTTTATGCAGCCCAAAGGAACATTCCTATTCCTTCTGGCCTCACCAAAATTAGTACATACATGACTGCAGGTTTCTCTTTAACTTGCTAGGCAGCAGATGCCAGACGAAGTCTGCATATTTTGAGCTTCACCCAGAATTCTCCTAAAATTACAATTGAGGTCATACAGGACAATTTTTGTTTCAATGTTTTCAAGGAGAGAAGTGAGATTGGGTGAAATGAGTAGAATTTATAAAAACTTTTCTCTGTTAATTCTCTTCCTGTGAAATAAAGCAGTTCAACTCTTCATAAGTGGGCCTCATTTTAACAAGTGTTTCTTAGTCCATGAGGGCATGTGAAATTATTTCACTTCACACTACAAGGAAGGCCACCAGATTCTCACTAACACAACTCATCCTAATGTATCTCAGCTATAAAGAAACCCGCAGTTATGTAAGCAGAGAATAAACCCACTGGTGCACTAACTCTATACACATATCAAAAAGCATTCTTTTAACTACCTCCATATTTGACCAAAGTGAATGAAAATTTGAAACTTTTGAGATATTACATACTAGTGGTTTAACAACATCTAACGTTCAGTTGGGAACCAGTTTATATTGTTTAATAGGAGTAAACCATTTATTATAAAAATGGTATAGTGTCTTAATCCACAGCGTTTGATGTGAGATTATTGTTATAATCACTAAAGGAACACATATATGCTGTATTCTGTTGTTAAGGTAGCTTTAGATCATTTTTATTTTCTTTGCATTTTGTATGTGTGGGATGTTGAGGCTGAGTGCATGCATAATAGCACAGAGAGATTGTGTGAGGTTAAATTAAATGTCATTCATTTATATTAAATTTTCAATAGGTTTTAGCATGAGAACCTATATTTAGCTGAGTTCACTTTTTGTCAGGTTTGGGACTGATTCAAAGTAGACATCTCTTTTCCTGCACTGTTAACTGGAGGTTATGTTCCAGTATATGTCCGTTTCCGTCTGATTTCTAATTATTATGGTCAATGAGATCCAAAAGCATAATTGACATAAAACAATTGGAGAAACAACCACAAAATATAGATTGATTGATGTCTTAAATATAATAAAATTAAACTAAAATCAAAGTTGATGTGTCGTTATTGCAGATGCATACTTCAATCAGTTCAGGTTACTCCTATCATATCACAATGAAGTATTGGCAAGCTTGGATGATCAACAGTGGAAAAACAGAAAGAAAATGCACTGCATTAACTGCTTCCCTTGGTAGCAAGCTAGTTTTCATTAAACAAATAATTTGGGTGATTTTTCATTTATTTCACAGCTGTCTACACTGGAAAATATGAACAGTGTCAGGTATGATTGCTAAGTCCTATCATTTCTGGCAATCTGCACACTTTTAAAGCCAATTTTTGGCCTCTGTATTAATTTGATACAATCATTTGTGTACATAATCATGAAACCAAACAATGGGGAGTTGTAAACTGAATGTTGTGCTAGAATTCTGGCATTCATATTTCATGGTAGTGTGAATTTATTATCTCTTTTGTTTTACACTGTCCCTTGTAAGTAGGAATGGCCCTTCACATTGAATTTCCCTCAACAATAAACAAACAAATTAATATATTAAAAATTAAGAAGAAAATGCAAATAAGATTACATTTTTTAAAAATTGAGTTAATTCAATCCTAAATGTGATCATTATTTGGCCATTGTTTTAAAATTAAAAATACCACACTAATGAATCATTGATTATAGTATTAATAAATTAACTGTCTAATAGGTAGAGATTATATTTAAATAAGTTGTGAAATGAAGACTGTTATAGTAATCCAGGCATGTCAGTGATCTGTCATGTCTCATCGTCTATTTGGTTAACATGTTATAATCAGCAAAGTTCAATACTACAAGGACGTTTGCCATATTATGCTGTTTCTGGTAATTCAGTAAAAAAAAATTGAATTTTGAGGGGAGTAACACTGTAAATTCAGTAGGAGTTTGATTTGCTTACAAGCATTACATTGTATTTGGCCAAGCTGGCAATAACTGTAACAGTCTGCACAGAAATAATTGCACATTTTATTCAAGGAATGATACAATCATTTGTGTACATAATCATGAAACCATACAATGGGGAGTTGTAAAATAAATGTTATGCTAGAATTCTGGCATTCATATTTCATGGTAGTGTGAATTTATGAGAATTCAACATTGAAGTGAAAGCTGGAATCCAATCAAACAGTGCAAATAATAAGTAATAACTTTCCTGACGTGAATTAAGTATGGTCCTCTACAACTAAGGTGACTCTACCTTATCCATCATTAAACTGGTAAAGGTCAATCTTCTGTTTTGGAGAAACATGCTAAACACAAGTAGCAGATATTGCAGGTACAGTGCAAGGGACAGTAGCCAATCCTCTCTTACTTGCTGCAAGTTTTGCTAATATTAAATTGAGCATATTTAATCTTCTGATCTACTTTTGAGATGTTCAATCTATGAAGGAGTAGGGCAGATACTCATGAGACATCCTGGTTGTAAAACAAAAGTCCTATATGTAGACATATATACTCAGGACCCTGCTATTGGGATTTCATGTAGCAAGTATCTAGCATCCTTTCCAAATTAAAAGATATACAATTGCATTTAATAGTTTCAAAATTGCAACAAACCAGATGCTCTGTTGCTATGGTTTTAGTTGAAGTTGATTAGTATTCATCCACTGTCTAGATTGAAAGCTGGGCCAAGAAATTTAACAGAAAATGTAGGAAATATACAAAAAGATCAGGCAGCATTTGTGGAGAGAGAAACAGTGTTAATGTTTCAGGTCAATGATTTCTTATCAGAAATGGGAACAATTCAAAGTGTAATAGGTCTTGAGCAAGTGAAATGTGGGAGGTTGGAAAAACCACAAGGGAAGTAATAGTATGGAAGACAAGAGAAATTAAATGGCAAAATTGGTTGTGGGACAGAGTGATAAGATTTGTAATGGGAAGTAAGGAGTGAAAACATGACTCTAAGGAAGATGTAATTGCAGAATGATCAACACCTGTCACCTAAAATCAAAAAACAAAGTTAAACAAGAATAAAACTAATATGTCAAAGAAAATAGAAACAAATTCAAGCAGAGATCACAAACTTAAATTGGTGCTCTCAATATTGAGTCTGGAAGTCTGTAAAGTGCATAACTGAAAGATATAACATAGTGTGGAGCTGGAGGAACACAGCAGGCCTGGCAGCATCAGAGCAGCAGGAAAGCTGATGTTTCGGGTCGGGATCCTTCTTCAGATTTCCGAAACGTCAGCTTTCCTGCTCCTCTGATGCTGCCTGGCCTGCTGTGTTCCTCCAGCTCCACACTGTGTTATCTCAGACTCCAGCATCGGCAATTCTTACTATCTTTAACTGAAGGATGTGCTGTACCTCAAGCTTACAGTAAGCTTCCCTGAAGGAGAACAAGGTAAGAGAGCCAGTGTGAGAGCAAGTGAGACTTGAAATTATAGGGAACTAAACGGTTGGGGCTGTGGTTATGAACTGAACTGAGGTTTTTCTCAAAGCTATCAATCCAATCTTCTCAATGTCAAGAAGATTGTCAGCAACAAATACAGAATCCTAAATTAAAAGGGGTTCATGTAGATTGTATGATTTAGCCTCCAGCAGAGAATTTTACCTAATACGGCAATGGTTATGTTATCCCACATTAGAAACACAATGTGGCTATTGCAATTTTAAAGAATTCAACAGACATTTATAACAACAATTATATACAGCCATTACATTCACAGAACCTGTATCTGTGCTAACATTAAATTGCAAAGAGTATATGCTTCCAGTAACGTGCCATTCTTTAAGAGATCTAAGGTAAGGTGGAGTATGAGATTTTTATGTCCTGTAGTCACATCCTATGATATAGTGATCATGTTGTGAGCACGTCTCTTAAAGTTACACTGACATACTGTATCTCTTACAGTTGTACTGACACACTACAAGAAATACAACATTAAATTGCTGAGGATTTTTATGGATTCATAGAATGTATGCTTCACTGTAACCAGCAATGTAGGCCAGCATTATTGACCACCCTTAATTGCGTTGGAGAAGTTGGTGATGCGCTTCCTTCTTGGACTGCTGTAGTCCATTTGGCATGGAGAGACCCAAATTGCTGTTAGGCAGGGAGTTTCAGGATTTCGATCCAGCAACCCTGAAGGGTGGGTGATACATTTCCAAGTCCAGGATGGTGAGGGGAACTTGCAGGTAGTGGTGTTCCCACGTATGTGCTGCCCTTGTCCTTCTAAATGGAAGTAATCATGTGTTTGGAAAGTGCTCCTTGAGGAGATTTGGTGAATTTCTACAATGGATCTTGTAGATGATACATACTGCAGCTCCTGTGTATTGGTTGTACAGGGAGTGAATGCTTGTGGATGTGGTGCCAATCAAGCAGGCTTCTTTGTCCTGAATGGCATCAAGTTTCTTGAGTGTAGTTGGAGCTGCACTAATCCAGGTAAGGGAGGATTATTCCATCACACTTCTGACACGTGCCTTGTAGTTGGTGGAGAGGCTTTGGAGAATCAGGAGGTGAGTTACGCGCTATAGTATTCCTAGCCAATGAGCTACTCTTGTAGCCACAGCATTTGTACAGTTGATCCTTTCTACCTTCTGCCAGTGGTAATCCTCGGGATGTTGATAGTGAGGGAGTTCAGTAATGCTTTGAATGTCAAGGAGCAATGATTAGATTCTCTCTTATTGGAGATTGTTAGTGCTCAGCACTTGTGGGACACAAATGTTACTTGCCACTTGTCAGTCCAAACCTGGATTTTCTGAAGAAGGGTCTCGACCCGAAACGTCAGCTTTCCTGCTCCTCTGATGCGGCTTGGCCTGCTGTGTTCATCCAGCTCTACACCGTGTTATCTCAGATTCTCCAGCATCGGCAGTTCCTACTATCATTGTCCAGATCTTGCTGCATTTGGACATGGACTACATTTATATCTGAGGATCGTGAATGGTGCTGAAACTATGCAATCATTAGCGAACATCCCCACTTCTGACCTTACGATGGAGGGAAGGTCATTGATGAAACTGCTTAAAATGGTTAGGCCTGGGACTTTATCCTGAGGAATTCCTACAGACATATCCTGGATCTGAGATGACTGACCTCCAACAACCACAATCATCTTCCTTTGGCCTTTCTATGACTTTAACCAGCTGGGGCACTCTGATGCTACACTCAGTCAAATGGATCCTTGATGCCAAGGTAGTCACTCCCACTTTCCCTCTGAAATTCGGCCCTTTTGTCCATATTTGAACCAAGGCTGAGATAAGGGCAGAAGCTGAGTGGCCCTGGCAGAACTCAAACTATGTGTCAGTGAGCAGGTTATTGATAACAAGTGCAATTTGATAGCACTGTTGCTGACTCTTTCCATCGCTTTACTGATGATCGAGAGTAGACCGACTGGGCAGTAATTGTCTCGGTTGGGTTTGTCCTGCTTTTTTGTGGACAGAACATACCTGGGCAATTTTCCACATTATTGACTGGATGCTGGTGTTGTAGCTGTATTGGAGATACTTGATCAGGAGCTCAAGTCATTTGTGCTATTGTCGGAATGCTTTTTATGCCCATAGTCTTTGCAGCATCCAGTGCCTTCAGCTTTGTTTAGTCCTTGAAGAATGTTTCAAGCCTTGGACAATGAGGACAGAAGAGGGAAAGTTCAGGTTTTGCATTTTCTACACTTGCACAAATAAGTATCGTGGGAAGGAGAGGGAATGTTGGCAGAATTGAGGAGACAGTTGACTGTTGCTGAGGGAATTTGTGATAATGAAAGGGCTGGATGAGTTGGTGGTGACTTCATGCTGCAAGTGGCAAAAATAGCAGAGGATGATCCATTGAAAATGGAGATTGAATGCATGCAAATGATCTGATCCATGAGTACCTCTCCAGATAATCAGTGGCTGAAATTCATTTTTCACTGACGAGTGAAGCAATTTTCTCTGTGCCATTTTTAGGTCAAAGCTCTTGCCCAGACTATTTTACTGTCTTTTGTTTTGCTGGATAAGACTTCTCAAAATAATATGATTCTTCTGTCTTACTGTAACTTTATTTCTGCATTTTCATTTTGCTCACTTTCAGTATTTGGCAAACTCCATAGTTTTGGATGTGTTTCAGGAGTCATAGTAACCGAAGAATAAATTGAAAAGGAATGATTACTATTGGTTATTCTTTATGGCCCAGCTTGAATGCTTTCCCATTACCAACCACTCCATCCTTCTCGCTTTCAGAGGTTCCAATTCCACTGTATAATACAATGAACCCATTGTCATGCAGTAGAGCCCTTTTTTCCTTTTCTTCATTCAGATTTCTAAGGCCATTTCCATTCAAATTTTTACTTCCCTACCATTTCCCATCTCAAACGTAGTAAATAAACAACTGTTACAGAGAAAAACAATACAACAACTTAACAAACATCACAAATAAAATCAACAAAATACAGAAAACAACAGCCAGGCTAGATTGTACGGGGTGCTGCAACCCCGGCTAAAAAGTCAGGGGGCAGCTCAGGAATACTGATGTGTTTAGAGGTTAGCCCCACCCAGTTGAAGAGCCTGGGTAAATCGAGGATCTTAGTGAGGGAGCTTGAGCAGGTGAGTTAAGGTAGGGAGGTGGTGGAAGTAACGTTAAAAGGTTTGCCTCCAATGGGACCAAAAAGAGATCCCAAAGAAGCTTTCCCCTTGTCAGATGCCAGCCTGCTTAGGTAGGTTTTCCTATGCGGTGTAGGCCTTCCCTTGGCTGCTGGGATTTAGCTGTTACTGGCCACTTGAGACTACAGTAGGCCCAAGGATGGACAGGCACCCAGGTGTCTACCATACATCTCCCCACCCACATAAAATTTCATCCAGATGGGAGCATAGGATAGTAGTCTGCAGGGAGGCCTAATTTTACAAAGCTTTCCCCTTTCAAACCCACTGATGGTTGAATCTAAAATTCAGTACCAGAAGAGTAAAGATACTAACTTCACCACACATAGACTAAAAATAAATAAACAAGTGTGACCTGAACAAAAGCAACAGAGAAAAAAAATCAGAAGCACATAAAATTATATTTCAACATAATTACATATAATTAGTTATATTTTAATATATAGTTACATAATTACATGTTTATATTTATACACTGTTCATAATTATATATTGTTACACTTATATGGCATTCCATCTAATTACGTATAATCACCCACATCTGCTGCAATATTCCTGTAGCCAGCATTCAAGATTCCAGATTTGGTCAGATTTGTGCTGTTTCGCTTTATGCTGAGGAGTAAACACAAAGTACATAAGAAGAACAAAGCAACATTATATGGCTCCAGATATAGCAAGAACTTCAGATGCAGGAGTCAGAGACAACACAGTTTGAAGCTGGAGGAACACAGCAGGCCAGGCAGCGTCAGAGGAGCAGGAAAGTTGACGTTTCAGATCGGGACCCTTCTTGGTTTCATGTTAGACCATCAGGAGAACTTTACAAACTCCATAATGCTAGCCACGAAGTTAATGTGTGATGTTTATTCAAGTTCCTTGATACTTTGACAGCATTGACATTTTTGTCTTGTAATTTATTTTCTTATTTAATGGTTTTGAAATGATTTTTGTGTAGATAGATGCATAACCATTTTCTGTAACTGTCAGACCTTCCACGGTGTGCTTTTGTTCCACATTTGCAACATTCAAATTGTATATAGCATTTGCATCTTAGGAACTAAAATATGGTCTACCATTCATCTATAAATCTTATACTGAACAAAACCAAGCAACCTGGAAAGAAAACAAGCAATTTAAAATTTAGAGAATCACTACAGGAAAATGGGATTAGAATGCTGGAAAATGGATTAAACATGTTAAGTGGGAGATAGTAGGAACTGCAGATGCTGGAGAATCTGAGATAACAAGGTGTAGAG
>NC_063333.1:117290462-117370331 GCF_021869965.1 Rhincodon typus | reverse complement strand
TCTGAAGAAGGGTCTAGGCCCGAAATGTCAGCCTTCCTGCTCCTCGGATGCTGCTTGGCCTGCTGTGTTCATCCAGCTCTACACCTTGTTAAACTAGTTAGGTGATTGTTTTTGACCGGTGCAGGTTCTATGGGGCAGTGGATCTTTTTCTGTGCTGTAGCCCTTTATGGCTGTATAGTGGCTTATGGTCCTTTGAATGCAGAAGCCAGTTGGGTGGAAAGTGAGGACCAGGTGGATCCAATTGGTGTTGTGGGAGGGGAGAGAAGGGGTGAGGGCAGAAGTGCAGGAAATGGGTTGGACATGGCTAACAAGAAACTTTTCCTTTCAGGCAACATAAGTTGCAATAACTCATAGATACCCATGCCTCTGGAGCCTGCTCACAATGTGCTCTCCTCCACATTGGGCAAATGAAACATATACTGGGTTCTGTCCGTAAAACTGGCCCAGAGCTTCCAGTTTCCTGTCATGTCAATAAACCACTGTGTGCCCTGGTGAACATTTCTGCCTTGGGCCTACTGCAGTGCTCCAGTAATGCTCAGTGCAAACTGGAAGAACAGTATCTAATCTTCCATTAAGGGACCCTGTAGCCTTCAGAACTCAATATCAAGTTCAATAATTTTATGGCCTGTTACACCTCCTTCCATGTCTTCTTCCAACCCCAACAAACTAGGCCCTATCATAACATGGGCTGCTTTCAGCACAGCCAACCATACTCGTTGTCCCCGTTATCAGCTTTTCCTCCTTCCCTGGCATACTATTAGCTATCCCTTTGTCTGCCTAACTGTCTTTCTGTCTCTCTGAGTCTGTCTCCACCTTTCCGCTCACTCATTTTCTCTCCACCTCCCATCATCAGAATAAATACCATGTTTCCCTACTGCTACCAGTTCTGAAGAAGGGTCATTGGACTCAAAACATTAACTCTGCTTTCTCTCCACAGATGCTGAGTTTCTCCAGCAATTGTGTTTTTGTGGTTATAGTTTCTATCTCTGTAACCAATTCATTAATATATATTATAAATAGTTGTGGCCTGAGGACCAAACCCTATGGCACCCCATTTTTATGTCTTGCCAACCAGAAAATGCCCCATTTATCCTGATTCTCTGCTGTCTGTTGGTTGGCCAATTCTCTAACCAAGCTAATAAATTTGCCACTAACCCCATGTGATCTTGCATTGTACATTAACTTCTTGTGAGGCTTGTCAAATGCCTTCTGGAATCCAGATGTGTTAGCTTGTTCCATCTTCAAAGAACCCTAGCAATTTAGCCAAACATGATGTACTTTTCATAAAACCACATTGACTCTTATGGATTGTATTTTGACTTTCCAAATGTCCTGTTATTAGTTCCTTAATAATGGATTCTAACAATTTCCCACTGACACATGTTAACCTAACTGGCCTGTAGTTTCCCCATTTCTGCCTCCCCCCCTTTTGGAATAAAGGTGTTATATGAGCATTGTTTCAATCCACTGGCACCTTTCCTGTTTCCATGGAATTTTGGAATATAACCAATGAATGTGGTATCTCTGCTGCCACCTGTTTTAGCCATCAGGCCCTGGGGACTTGTCTGCCTTCAATTCCAATTGTTTGCTCAGTACTTTTTAACCTAGTAATGCTGATTGTTCTAAGTTCCACCCTTTCTACAATGTCTACATTACCTATTACTAGTGGGATGGTGCTACTGTCCTCCACTGTGATCATTGAAGCAAAATATTGATTTAGTGACTGTGCTGTTTCTGAGTTTTCCACTAAAATGGTTTTTGCTGTTCGAGGTCAGTCATCTCAGCTCTAGGGCATCTCTGCAGGAGTTCCTCAGGGTATTGTCCTAAACCCAACCATCTTCAGCTGCTGCATCAATTACCTTTCCTCCATCATAAGATCAGAAGTCAGGTATATGCCAGTAATTGCACAATGTTTACCATCATTAGTGACTCCTTAGACACTGAAGCAGTCCATATTCAAATGCAACAAAATCTGGACAATATCCAGGCTTGAGCTGACAAGTTGCAAGTAACATTCGTACCACAAAATTGCCAGGCAATGACTATCTCCAATAAAAGACAATCTAATCACCACCTTTGACGTTTAGTAGTGAATCCCCCATTATCAACATCCTTGGAATTACCATTAATGAGAAACTCAACTGGATTTTCCACATAAACACAGTGGCTACAAGAGTAGGCAGAGGCTAGGATTGCTACGGTAAGTAAATAATCTCCTGATTTCCCAAAGCCCGTTGACCATCTGCAGGGTACAAATCAGGAATGTGATGGAATTTTCCCCACTCACCTGGATGCGTGCAGCTCCAACAACACTCAAGAAGCTTGACACCATCTCGGACAAAGCTGCCCACTTGACTGGCCCCACATCTACAAGCATCCACTCCCTCCACCACCGACGCTCAGTAGCACAGTGTGTTCTATCGACAGGACGCACTTCAGAAATTCACCAAAGGTCCTTAGACAGCATTTTCCAAACCTACAACTACTTCCATCTAGAAGGACAAGGGCAGTAGATACATGGGAGCACCACCTCCTGCAAGTTTCCTTCCAAGCCACGCATCATCCTGACTTGGAAATATATCGCCGTTCCTTCAGTGTCGCTGGATCTAAACCCTGGAATTCCCTCCCTAATGGCATTGTGGATCAACTTATAGCATGTGGACTGCAGCATTTCAAGAAGGAAGCTCACCATTTTGAAGGGCAACTATGGACAGCAATAAATACTGGCCAGCCACTGACATCCATATCCCATGTATGAATACATAAAATTAACTCCCTAGTCTCAATTTCCAAGGGACCAATAGTCATTTTAGCTACTGTTTTCTCTTTCATTTGCTTTGGAAGCTTTTGCTATACATTTTTTATATTTTATGCTAGTTTTCTTTCATAATTTACTTTTGCTATTTTTATGATTTATTTTAGTACCCCTTTGTTGATCTCTAAATGTTTTCCAATCTTCCAGCCTGCCATTTGCCTTTGTAATATGGTATGCCTTAGTTTTTGTCTTTATATTATCTGTAACATGCTTCCTTACTGTGGATATTTTTCCTCCTCTTACAATCTTTTTCTTTCCAGAATATACTTTAGTTGAGAGCAGTCAAGCATCTCCTTAAACAATTGCCACTGCTCATCAACTGACCTACCTTTCAGTCTCCCCACTCAGTCCACTAGGGCCAGATCTGTCTTTGTGCCTACATAATTACCTTTATTTAACTCTCAAATGCTGGTGTGGGACTCCAGTTTCTGACCTTCCAACTGAATTTGAAATTCTAGCATCCTATGGTCATTCTTTCTGAGATGATCCTTTACTATCATTAATTAAACTCACCTCATCATACAGTACCAGATCCAGAATAGTTTGCTCCCTGGTTGTTTCCCCAACATATTGCTTCAAGAAACAATCTCTAATACATTCAGTGAACTCTCCCTCGAGGCTACTCTTGCCAATTAGATTAATCCAGTCTCATTGCATATTAAAATTAGTCATGATTATTGCTGTACCTTTCTTACAAGCCCCAAGTATTTTCTGGTTTATATCATGCCCCACTGTGGGCACACTGTTTGACCTATAGATTATTCCCATGAGGGACTTACTTCCTTTGATATTTTTTATTTCTACCTAGACTGACCCAACGTCTTCATCTCCAGTGCAGATATCATTTCTCACTACAAAACTGCTCTCTTCCTTTCTTAACAAAGCTACATCATCTTTTCCTTCCTGCCTAAACTTCTGGAATACTGAATACCCTTGGAACCATGTCTCAGTGACTGCCACCAAATCACAACTATGTGGCTCTATTTGCTCTGTTAACTTATTAATTTTTTTCAGAATTCTTCCAAAACCCATCACTTATAGAGAGCTTGCTGACAACTTCCTTGCAGGTGAAACTCTTCATTGAGAATGTGCAATTATAAATCCAATCCTTTTATGAATGGTCTTATGTGGTAACTTAATTTTTCACTCAAAGTTCCTATGAAGAAATTATCAGGCTCTGAGCAACATGGACTATGATGAGATGAACGGTGGAATTGGGTGAGATGTTCAGTGACCCCTACCCCCCCTCCCCCAACTCAGTGTTAAGTTCATCTCACAGCATCTTGTACCTTTTTCTCAAGCATAGAGTCATACAGCATGGAAACAGACCCTTCAGTCTGACTCATCCATGCCAACCAAGTTTCCCCATACTAAACCAGTCCCATTTGCCTGCATTTAGCCCATATCCCTCTAAATCTTTCCTATTCACGTATTTGTCCAAGTGTCTTCTAAATGTTATAACTGTAGACACATCTACCATTTCCTCTGGCAATCCATTTCACATACGAACCACCCTCTGTGTGCTTTTGAAACGTCTTCTCTCACCTAAAAATTCTGCCCTCTAGTTTTGAATTCCCCTACCCTAGGGAAAAGACCTTTGCTATTCAGGAGACAGTATGGACTGCAGACGCTGGAAGCTAGAGTCAATAAATGTGGAGCTGGAAAAGCACAGCCGGTCGGATAGCATCCGAGGAGCAGGAAAGTCAATGTTTCGGACCAAAACCCAGATCAAAACTCCGGAGTCCTAAAGTAGGATTTCAGACCGAAACATTGATTTTCCTGCTCCTCGGATACTGTCTGGCCAGCTGTGCTTTTCCAGCTGCACATTTATTGACCTTTTGCTCTTCACCTTATCTATGCCCTCATGATTTTATAAACCTCTATAAGGTCACCCCTCAACCTCCTACACTCCAGTGGAAAATGTCATAGCCCATTCAGCCTCTCCCTTTTCACTCAAACCCTCCAGTTCCAGTAACATCCTTGCAAATATTTCCTGCACCCCCTCCAATTTAATAATATCCTTCCTATAACTGTACATGATACTTCTGTGCAACGGCAACATGACGTCCCAACTCCTAGCCAACTGACAAGCTCTCCCTGAATCCCATGTGATCTAACTTTACTAACCAGTCTATCATGTGGAATCTTGTAAAAGCCCTTACTAAAGTCCACTTGGACAATGTCTACCACTCTGCCATCATCCATCTTCTTGGTCACATCCTCAAAAAACTCAATCAAGTTTGTGGGACATGATTTCCCGTGCACAAAGCCATGCTGACTATCCCTAATCAGTCCATGCGTCTCCAAATGCATGTAAATCCTGTCTCTCAAAATCCCTTCCAAGAATTTACTCAGCACTGATGTCAGATTCACTGGTCTATAGTTACAGTGCTTCTCATTGCAGCCTTCCTTAAATAAAAGCACAACATTTGCCACCTTCCAGTCTTCTGGTACCACCTCTTTGGCTGTTGATGATACAAATATCTCTGCTGGGGTCCCTGCAATTTCTTTCCCAGCTTCCCACAATGTCCTGGGACACACTTGATCAGGTCCTAGAGGTTTATCTACCTTCATGTTTTTCAAGACCTCCAGCACATACTTTTCTGTTATATGGACTGTTTTCAAGACATCAACATTTATTTCCCGAGTTCCCTTAGCTTCCATGTCTTTGTCCACAGTAAATACTGTGTGCAAGGTTCGTTTAGTGTCTCTCCCATCTTCTGTGGTTCCACACACATTGTTGATCTTTAAGTTGACCTATTCTCTCCCTAGTTGATCTTTTGCCTTAATGTACTCGTAGAGTCTCTTTGGATTATCCTCAACCTTATGTCAAGGCTATCTCACGCCCCCTTTTTGCCCTCCTGATTTCCCTCATAAGAATGCCCCTACTCCTCTTATACTCTTCAAAAGATTCAATTGATCCCACTTGTCTTTGCCTGACATGTGTCTCCTTCACATTCTTTACCAGAGTCTCAATATCTCTATTCATCCATTGTTCTGTACTTCTCCCAGCCTTCCCCTTCATGCTAACAGGAACATACTGTCTCTGAACTCTCATTATCTCACTTTTGAAAGCCTCCCACTTGCTAGTCACCCCATTATCTGCAAATAGTCTACCCCAATCGACTTTTGAAAATTTGTGCCTTATACCATCAAAATTGGCCTTACTCCAATTTAGAACTTTAACTTTTATACAAGGCCTATCCTTTTCCATAACTATTTTAAAACTAACAGAATTAGGGGTGGCGTGGTGGCTCAGTGGTTAGCACTGCTGCCTCACAGCACCAGGGACCCAGGTTCAATTCCACCCTCAGGCAACTGTCTGTGTGGAGTTTGCACATTCTCCCCGTGTCTGTGTGGGTTTCCTCTGGTTGCCCCCCCACAGTCCAAAGATGTTCAGGTTAGGTGGATTGGCCATGCTAAATTGCCTGTAGTGTTCAGGGGTTTGTAGATTAGGGGGATGGGTCTGGATGGGATGCTCTGAGGTTCAGTGTGGACTTGTTAAGCTGAAGGGCCTGTTTCCACACTGTAGGGATTCTTCTGTTCTAAGAATTATGATCACTGATCCCAAAGTGATCTCCCACTAACACTTCAGTCACTTGCCTTGCCTTATTTCCCAAGAGAAGGTCACATTTTGTTCCTTCTCTAGTAGGTACATTCACAATATGATAAAGAAAATTTTCTTGAACACATTTAATAAATTCCTCCCCATCCAAGTCTTTGTGGTAGTCCTAGTTTATGTTTGGAAAGTTAAAATCCCCTACCATTACAACCCTTTTACCAAGATGGTGGCAGTGGAGGAGGCAGCATCTGTGCTCCTCAGCCCAGGGCTCGTCATCTGTCGCCTGTTCTCTCCTTAGTTGAGCTTTTGCCTTAATGTACTTATAGAATCTCTTTGGATTATCCTTGACCTTATCTGCCAAGGCTATCTCATATCCCCAGTTTGCCTTCCTGATTTCCCTCTTAAGAATGCTACAAATGTCTATACCCCACCATTAAGAAAGGGATTGATGGTCAATTATTAAAATAATCTGAAATATATAACATAATTCTAACAGCAGCATGAACTTTATTCTACATCAGAATTGTAAATAAAAATGCATTTTGACATATTCAGTAAAAACATAACGTACCAACCAACTACTAATTCTTTTCAAGTTTATTGATCCAGGTTGCAGTGGCACAAACTTACTAAGTGGTGAAATAAGCATTGATGACAAAGTGAACATTCTGCATCAGCCTGTTTTTGATATATCCAGAAACCAAGTTTGTCTCCAAAACTCTAATGACCCTTCTTCAAACTACCCTTCAGTTTTTCTTTCATTTTTGTGATCATTTTATTTGAAATTATTATTCAGCACTGTCTGTCAATGGATAGAGTTTTTAGTTAAGTAACTCTCACTTAGAAGTACAGTGTTAAAGTTGGTTTTCCCCCACCCTCGTCCCTGATTCTGAAGGAAGGGGATTTATCTGCACTTAAAAGGAGAAGGGGTAAGGCACAACATTGAAACAGCATTATTTATCTTTCCTGTAAATGCTGGGGAGAAACCAAGAAATAAATAACCTAAGAGGGAAAAATTACTTGAACTGAAAATGATCTTCATGACTTCAATTATTTCTGAAGTGCATGGCAAATTGCAAGACAAGAAGTTAAAATGCATCTGTCAGCAGCTGTCTGGGCATTCACAAAGTATCTGCAACTAAGCTGCACATCCCTAAATTGTTTTACACCTTTTATTCATAGATTTTGGTTGATATTTACCAGAGATCTCTAATTATCAGGAGGATAGCTGTGAACAAGAGAGTGAGGCTGAGGGAACAACTCCAAATTTTTATGGCTGGATCAGATGTAGAAGTAGATTGATTTTAAACTTGCAGTTATTTATACAAATAGGACAATTTTGTTCAATAATTCATGTTGGCCATTGTGATCAATCACAAATAAATGGAATCAATGGTTAAAGCTGCAATACCATTTAGTGGCAGTTGATGGCACAAGTTAACCATTCCGAACTCAGGGCTGTTATCAAAAAGCACCAAGCTCCTTTAAAACTGCGCAGTTGAAAAGTACTAAAAATGAGTTCAAAGGAAACCTACAACTTAAAAGTCTTCAGCTAGAGAAAATGCAAGCACAAAAGATCCTTAAAACTTTTCATGTGTATTTTAATGAGCTTGGTGTCTTTTGGTCATTTCTGCCATCAACTGCCAATTTGTTGCAGCCGTAATCGATGATACAGTTCATCTTGTGATTGGTCATAATGGCTGACATGAATTATTGATCAAAATTGTAACTCTCTTGTCTTGTTTGGTATTGAATTCCAAAAGTGTGCATATTATAACAGCATGTCAATGACATCAGTTGAAGTTTTTAACTTTGGGAACACATTTATAATTTTAGTAATTTAATATCTACTTTTACTTCAGAGTTACTTAATGCAAACAGTTTGTTTCTAACACTGCAGTCCCAATTCAATGCTTTAAGTTGCTTAATTCAAAATATTTAATAATTAAACTTGTAATGCAAAAGGCTATAAATGATCAAGAATGAAATGAAGTCTTTTAGAAACAGCTACTTAGTGTTTTAATTTAAAAATTTTGATGTACTATATTTGAATTTGGAGGCATAAAGGAACAACAGGCAAGGCATCCAGGTAAAATACAGTTCTTCTATTTAATTTAGTATATTGTATTTATTACCCATAATATTGCCTCCTCTGCAATGACGTGACCAAATACAGACAGTGTGGCTGCGTTGTGTGAGATGCCTCCTCCAAGTTTGCAAGTATCATCCTGACTTTCCAGTTGCCCAGCATTTTAATTCACCACCTTGCTGACTTGCTTACATTTCTGCCCCTAGTTTGCCACAGTGTAAACGAAATATAATGCAAGCTTGATGAAAGGGTAAGTTTTTACTTCATAGAATCATAGAATCCCTACAGTGTAGAAACAGGCCTTTCGACCCAACAAGTCCACAGTGACCCTCAGAGCATCCCATCCAGACCCATCACTCTATAACCCACCTAATCTACACATCCCTCGACACTATGGGCAATTTTCCATGGCCAATCCACCTAGCCTGCACATTTTTGGACTGTTGGAGGAAACCGGAGCACCCAGAGGAAACCCACGCAGACGCGGGGAGAATGTGCAAACAGGCAGCCGCCCGAGGGTGGAATCAAACCTGGGTCCTTGGCGCTGTAAGGAAGCAGTGCTAACCACTGAGCCACCGTGCTGCCCCCTAACTTATTTTAACCCCATCTACAAAACCAAATGGAGACACTTAAAAGCTCCACTGATGTTCATTCATGCATTTTTAAGGGAGAGCTATTTCTCCTGTGGGAAAAATGGATCACCCAGAGCCATTATAAAATATTGATTTCATGCTCTTTTACATGGACATTACATAATTTGAATGTACCAATTGTCTATAAACATATGATTATATTCATTTAATCATGGTCAAATTCCATCTACGCTGTTTCAATATTAAATTAATACCAGGGCACATGTACAGAAAGGGGAGGGAAGGTGAACAGATGGCCAAGTGCTGTTTTTAATCATGTTTTGATGAGATATCCTAATCTTTTCTTACTGGAACATCCTATTTGTTTATTGCCCCAGTACAATGTTTTAACGTCTTAGGATGGCACATGTGGTTTTCTTCTCATGTGAAAGTAGCAATATGCTCTGGGCCTAGCATCGTTCATGCAGGACTGTTTGTTTCTGTTTCACCAAGCTGTGTGATTCTTTTCTAACTCTGGAACATGACCATTTGTAATAACTCTTTCTTCTGTGTTTGTGCCTTGTTGATTCTGCAAACATATCTGCACATAAGAACATAAGAACTACGAGCAGGAGTAGGCAATTCAGTTGTCGAACCTGTTCTGCCGTTCAGTATGATCACATCTCGGCCTCAACTTCACTTTCCTGCTCACTCTCCAAAACACTTTAACCTATTATTATTTACAAATCTGTCTCTCTCCTTAAATTTATTCAATGTTCCAGCATCCACTACACTCTGGAGTAGTGAATTCCACAGATTCACAACCCTTTGAAAGATGTAATTTCTCCTCATCTCTGTTTTAAATCTACCCCTTATCCTAAAACTATGACCTGTCATTCCAGAATGCCTCTTCAGAGGAAACAATCTGTCTGTGTTATATTTGAATGCTCTTTTGCATCTGATATACTCAAATTAGATCTCTTCTCATTCTCCTAAACACCAGAAAGTGTAGACCTAAACTCCTCAATCTCACTTCATAAGATGCACCCCTCATCTCTGGAGTCAATCAAGTGAACCTCCTCTGAACTGCCTCCAATGCAACTGCATTCCTCCTCAAGTAGAGGGATCAAAACTGTACACAAAACTCCAAGTACGGTCTCACTAATGTCTTGTACAGTTGCAGCAACACTTCCTTACTTTCATATTTTATTTCTTTAGCAACAAATGCCAAAATTTCATTTGCTTTCCTTTTTACCTGCTGTAGCTGCATACTCATGCACAAGGACACCCAGATCCGTCTGCAATGAAGCACTCTAAAATCTCTTTCCATTTAAATAAATAAATAATAAGATGTCTTTCTATTCTTCCGACCAAAATAGATAACCCTACAGTTATCAATGCTAAACAACATCTGCTAAAGTTTGGCCCATTCACCTAACCTATCCATATGCATTTGTAAATTTCTTAAAACTTAATGCAACATACTTTCCCACCTATTTTAGTGTCGTCTGCAAATTTGGCTAGACTCCCTTCTATCCCTGCATTCAAGTCATTCATATATATTGTAAATAGTTGAGGCCCAAGGACAAAATCCTGAGGCACCCCACCAGTTACATCTTACCGACCCGAAAAAGACACATTTGTCCTAATTACCTGCTTTCTGTTGGTAAACCAGTCATCTGTCCTAGTTAACAAGTTATCCCAACCCCACATGATCTTACCTTGTGTATTAACCTTTTGTGCGGTACCTTATCAAATGCCTTCTGAAAGTCCAGATATACTACATCTAGAAGATACTTATTATCTACTTTGCTTGTTACATTTTCAAAGAACTCTTACAAATTTGTCAAACATGATGTACCCTTCACAAAACCATGCTGACTCTGATATATCGGGTTTTGTCTTTCCAAATGTCCTGTATTATTTTCTTAGTAATGGATTGTAACAATTTCCCAACAGCAGATATTATACTAACTGGTCTACAATTTTCTACTTTCTCCCTCCATCCCTTTTTGAATAAGGGTGTTAAATTAGAATTTTTCCAATCCACTGTAATCTTTCCAACAACCAGGAAATTTTGGAATAATATAATAAATAGATCCACTATCTCTGCTGCCACTTACTTTAAGACCCTAGAATGTAGCCCATCAGGCCCTGGGGACTTGTCTGTCTTCAATCCTAGTAGTTTGCTCAGTACATTTTCTCTAGGACGATGGTGATTTTAAGTTCCTCCCTTTCTATAACCTTTACGTTACTTGTTATTATTGCTGAAGTTACCATGAAGGTTCAACCTTCTCAAGCTAACTCCTTACCTGAGCTGTGGTGATCCTCAGGTTAAACCAACACTAGTCATCCCTTTCCAATGAGAGAGCAACCCTGTGGTCTTATAGGACTATGGTGACTTTACCTTTTTATTTTACCATTGTGAAGGTACTAATATCCTCCCCCATGAAAATGGAGCCAAAATATTGCTTTAGTGTCTGTGCGATTTCTGTGTTTCCTTCTATTAACTCCCCAGTCTGATCCTCCAAGGGACCAACATTCACTCTAACAACTCTCTTCCCTTTCATATACTGATAGAAGCTTTTGCGATACATTTTTATAGTTTGTGCTAATTTTTCCATAATATTTCTTAGTTTTTTTATTAGTAACCCTTTGTTGATCTTTAAAGTTTTCCAATTCTTCAGCCTGCCAGTGGCCTTTGCAATATAGTATGCCTTTTTGTCTTTATATTATCTTGAACTTCCTTGTTTATCCATGGATGCTTCCCCCCCCCTCGTTTACAACCTTTCTTCCTCTCTGGAATATATTTTTATGGGAACTGTCGAATATCTCTAAACATTTGCCACTGCTCATCAACTACTCTACCATTTAGTCCTTCTGCTGAGTTCGGTAGGGCCAATCTGTCTCATGCCTATCTAATTACCTTTGTTAAACTTGATGCTTGTGTGAGACTCCAGTTTCTCACCCTTAAACTGAATGTGAAATTCTAGCAAGGTATAAAAATAGGGAAGTCTTATTAAAACTATTTAAGGCACTAGTCCAGCCCACCACTGTAATGCTGTGAACAGTTTTATGTCTACATTGTGCCTCTTATCTGCACTGGAGGCGGACCAGTGAAGATTCACTAGGCTATGGAAGGACTGTCTTATGAGATGCTATATAGGTTCGGTCTGTACTCATGGAGTTTAGAATAATGAGAGGTGACATTATTGAAACACACAAAATACTTAGGAGACTTGATTGATTAGATGCAGATGTTTCCCCTTGTGGAAGAGTCTTAGACCAGAGGGCATAATCTCAAGACAATCAGTTGCCTTTTAAAACAGAGATGAGCAGGAATTTCTTCTCTCAGAGGATAATGAATTTGTGGAATTCTTTACCATAGAGGGCTACAAACATTGTGTTATTGAGTATGTTCAAGGCTGACATGGACAGATTTTTGATTGGTAAGAGAATCAAGGATTATGGGGAAAACACATGAATGTGGAGTTATAGATTATTAGATCAGCTGTGATCTCATTGAATGGTGGAGCACACTCATTGGGATGAACAGTGAAATATCTCCACAATGACAGGTACCCCAGTCACCCTTTATTTACATGTGCGTAGTACATGACACTGACCTAGCTGGCTCAGAGCTGGCTCTTAGAGTGAGCAGAATCCCTGCCACTCCTGTTTATATTTGTCAGCCAGGCCTCCCTGATTGGACCAGGTTAACAGCCCCAATCAGGAAACTCGCATTCTGTGAGGTCCATCTGGCTGACCTTGTTCTAGTTGCTACAAGTGGCATACTTCTCCTACATCTTATGATCATATTTTAAGTCTCAGTTTAAGAATGAGTAACTGGGTCTGAGAGTTAGTTTTGACTTTAAGGCAGAGTTGGTGAAATTAAACTGGGACACAGAATAGCGTATAAATTGGTAGAGCAGCAATGACAGACATTTGAGGAGCTTTTTTACAATTTACAACAACGGGTTATTCCATTGATAAAGAAAGACTCTATCAAAACTGTGGACCATCCATAGCTAATTAATTAAGAATGCTACCAAATTAAAAGAAAAAGCATGCAGTGCTGTGAAGATTAATGGTAGGTCAGCAGATTGGCAAAATGTTAGAAACCAACAAAAAATGACAAAATAGATGCAATGGCATAGTGGTGTTGTCACTGGGATTCAGAGATCCAGGTAATATTCAGAAGATCTGGGTTCAAATCTCACCACAATGGTGGAATTCAGTTTCAATAAAATCTTGGATTAAACTTCAATTGAAGACCCTGAAACAATTACGGTAAAACTCCAGCTGGTTCACTGTTGTCCTTTAGGGAAGGGAATCTGATGTCTTTACCTGGTCTGGCCAACTTGTGACAACCATTCAGCTATACCAACCAATTAAACAGTCTCAAAAAAAGAAATGAAAGCAGATGGATCATCTGCGATCTACCAATGGATCAGAAAATACAATGTAAAGCTCAGCCCTGTCAACCCTGCAAAGTCCTCTTTAACACCAACTGAAAGCTAGTGCCAAAACTGGGAGAGCTACCTCAGAGACTAGTCAAGCAAAAGCCTGATAGTCACAGAATCATACTTTCCAGTCAATGTCCCAGACAAAGACATCACCATTCCTGGGTATGTGCTGTTCCATCAGCAGAACAGACCCAGAAGAAATGGTAGTACAATCGTACACAGACAGGAGGATTTGATGTTAGCCTAATTTGATTACACCCTGTAGCCAGAAGACGTCACCATTCAGTGCATATCCTGGAGTACACTGGCATCCCTGGTGCCCCCTGAAAAATGTCATTTAACATTTTATAGAATATTTGTGTCATTGTGTAAGAGGAAGACAACAAGCATTGAATCATTTCCAGCAGTGAATCCAAGTCCTCCTTATTACACTGTGGCTGGACATCTTGTGTGGCACCTTTAGCTTTGTCAGCTTTGCCACTGCAGCTGGCCTGCTCCTCCTGCTGTCTGCGAGCAATTTACGTTTGCTAGGTCTTGCAAATGCTACCATGACTCCAAGGGAAACCATTAAATTGTGGGATTGCCTTTCCATGTTGGCGCTCCACCTTGGTCCTCTCATACTTCATAGTCTTCAGAGGCTTTCTGCATTCAGCCACAGTTTAGACTGCCAGACTCCCTTTCAATAGGATTCCTGGCTTCTAGTCTTTCCCTTAGAATTCACCTGCCATCCTTGTTAATTAGTCACTTTTCACAGCATTGTGCATTGTGCAGATGTCGATCACCTAAATGGTTGGGACTGACAATCAACTATTTTCTGTATCTAAACAATTCTAGCCATTGTTGTACAGTCTTTTGAGAAGATTGATCCTCTGACTTCATATTTCTTTGCTGGAGGCTTCACCATCTTTAAACTAGAGCTCTTTCTTCATCTCTACCCTGTGCAGAGGCTGGTGTCTGAGGAGAATGCTGCTGTAGCTGCTGAAGGTGCTGCTCCTGCTATTGTTACCATTGCTGGTGATGCACTCATTGACCCTCACCAGTGGGACAAAGTTGAATTGCATAAACTGTTCCCATGCTACTGTGAAGGTTGACAGCCAGAAAGAACAGATAAAAGTCAAAAATTACCTCCAAAGGAACTGACCTCGAAAGCAGTCAACATGTTTCCTGAGCCTTGCATTTTAGGTAAACGATTTAGAGTATACTGATTTAAAAACCCTATTAATAGACAAAGTCAAAATAATCTGACAACTCTTAATTTGAATTACAGTGCTGTGGAAGGTGACTAATTAACAAGCATGGAAATACATTTGGTTAAGTACTCAGAGCATCCCACCCAGACCCATCCCCCTATAACACATCTAATCTACACATCCCTGAACACTATGGGCAATCCACCTAGCCTGCACATCTTTGGACCGTGGGAGGAAACTGGAGCACCCGGAGGAAACCCATGCAGACACGGTGAGAATGTGCAAGCTCCAAAGAGATACTAGATGACTAGAAAATATCCTTGAATTAAATATTGAAAATATCAAAGTAATTGAGCTGAATTTTATTATATTTAGTTTTTATCAATTTAATGGTTATCATGGAGACAAGCTCTGCATGAGATCTCGCAAAATATTTTGCCGTATCGTCCTAAGCTTGTCTCATTAACAACCGACCATGGACCTATGGCATCCCTGTCATTTGATGCCAGCCTGATTCTACCATTCACTGTAGCCAGAAGAACTCACCATTCACTGGAGACACTGGAGTGGACTGACATCTTTGATGCTCACAGCATCTGTAAGACACCTGTACACCTAAACGAGCTCTAGCATTCTGAAACTGCCCTGCACCTACATGATTCATCGTCTTTTTCCCAGACATGGCACACAAGGCAAAATTGGTGCCCCACTTTATGGATAGAGAACTGGATGTCCTGGTTGACACATGTTTCAGAGGAATGATGCCGTCTTCCCTCAGGACCAGCAGAAGAAACCACGTCACTGGACACTGCCACCGTGGGCCTAGATCACCACCATTGTTGGTGCGATCTCCACAGTATAAAGGCAATGCCATATAACTTCTGCTTTGCCGGGGTAATTGTCAAGATCTTCTCTATGTTACCTCACACTTACTTTATTTTTGACACTGCCTTCACGTTCCAATAAGTCTAATGCTCTACCACTGTCACTGTTGCATGCAACATCTTCCCTCACTACTGCCCCAAACCCCAGCCTTCCACACTACTAAGTCTGCATGCCCTCTGCTCTGCCCAGTTGTTCATTCAGGACAAGACACCAATTTTCCCCTATCTGCACCATCGCTAACTTTCTTCTCACTCAATGACACTTTCTGTCATTCCAGAAGAAGACAACCCACAAAGCAGAGAAAGCAGTGTGGGCTGCTCGACGTTTGGCTCCTCAACCTCCAGAGAATCCTGGCCCTCACTTAGAAGGCTAAGACTGTTCCTGTGCGAATGATGAGATGTCCATGTCCTGCCAACTAAGTAAGTTCCACTCTTCATTCCAGTGCAGGTCTTACATCAACTACGTTGTCAGTGTCACTCATTGCAGACAACTTATAACTCTTTTGACTGTGACACATTTCCTTTTTTTGTGTCTAGCAGAATTGAGTGGAATGTCCACTGTCTTGGCAGTCATTTCAACCGTCCCACAAGAAATGCTTTCCACAGAACCTCTGAGGAAGAGAGCACAGAGGCCTCAGAGAAAGCAGCAGCAAGGCTGCCCACTGCCCTCTCCAGCTCAGATACTGACAAGTCAATTGGAACTTTAGCTAGACTACAGTCAGGAGCACAAGCTGGTGAGCATATCACTGCAATTTCTCTGCAGCTGGCCAAGGAAGAAATGCCCAGTTCCGTTGGTACTCAGAGGACTGCTTAAGACCAGATACCTGTTCAGCCCCAGGCAGGAGAGAACCTGTGGCGTTGGTAGTCAGCAACTTTGTGCACATGTACAAACAGATACAGGAGCACCAGGTAAGTATGTAGGAGGCAATGGCCCTCATAGCTCAGAGGCTGCACAACTGCAGTATGGTATGGAGACTGCAAGCATGCAATTGTCTGGCTCCTTCCATGGACAGGCTGGTGGCTGCCATAGAGAGCCAGGCTCAGCAGTCTCAGGATTGCTGGATATGTGCAAGAACCTGCACTCTATGACTTTATTGGTCCTCAGTAGGCATGGCAAGGGAACAGGGGTGGGAGTGGAAAGTGGGCCTCCTAACTTCATACCAGGTGCCCTGTCTTCAAAAAGAGAAAGGCCTGTACCAGTGGGCACCCAACTGGAGGAGAATTGACACACAGACCCATCAGAATTCTCTTCTCAGGAGTCTCCAGAGGTGACAAGGGCTTCCACCCCCATCCTTTCTGCAACCCTCACACCTGTGGAAGTTTAAGCCAAGGATGGTGTGCTTGGCAAGGGCACACTCAACATGTCTGGGTCCTTTAGACACAAATGCCCCTGGAGCCTACTGATCAAACCTCCAAGGCAAACAGGTTCTAATTTAGGGCATGCTCCCTCTACAGCAGCTGGGGAATCTGGGACAATATTGAGAAGCAGTAGGAGGAAAAGAAGAAAGACAATTTCTTGAGGATATATTGGTGGTACGGGTGACATTTCGCTGCAAATAAAGTCTGATGTTTGTTAAAACATGCTCAGAGAGCCATTAAATGTGTTTGCTTATGTCTCTGTGTAGCTGTAACTGTCTCACTGTGAGGTCAGGCATTAGTTCACATACACAATGTTTAATAGAGCAATGCCTGACTTTAGTTTGCTATACTGTGTGTTGGCAATGTGAACATTGCATTTAGTAAAACGGTCTCCGGCAATTAGACACCAACTGTCTAGGTGCAAATACATTGGTATATTATCACTGACCTCAGTGGCCAGAGCTCTTGCTCTTGCATGAATGGTCAACAATGTTTGGGGCCTGGGAGGTGTTTAGCACAAGTGAGGCAATGGATATGGTTTTTCTGAAGAAGGGTCTAGGCCCGAAACTTCCTGCTCCTCTGATGCTGCTTGGCCTGCTCTGTTCATCCAGCTCTACACCTTGTTATCTCAATGGATATGGTTACCAGGGATTGGGTACTGTAATCCTATCCTAAGTATATCCTATACTGTGAACGGGTACATATGTACTGTTGTCACCCTTGAAGTACCTGACATCGTTAGGTCTTGTTGGAAGGTTGGGACAGGCTTGTAGGCCAAATGGCCTACTCTTGCTCCTTTTCTTATGTTTTTACAATCTCTCAAGTATCCTTAATTTGAAATGTCTGACATCCCTGACTGTGCCTTCAGATGTCTTGGCCCTGAGCTCTGTAATTCCATCTCTAAAACTCTCTGACAGGCTTTGCAATGTTTTATGCAGTTTGAAATATACAATTTATTGTTGTAAAATATCTTCAATTATCAGATGGTTTGAATGAATAAATAAAAATTTCTTCTTTCATATTTCCATAGCTCATTTTCACAACTGATTCCTCAGTATAATTCAAATGTAATTCATTTGTTTAATCTTTTCTTTTCAAACAATGAGATTTATTTGTAATCAGCCCTTTTACCAATGCTTCTACTGGTTAACCATTTCCATGATCCTAATTACATTTCTGCAATTATTGTTCAAGTGGAAAGTGAAAACAGTGAACTTTGTCTATATTCAAAGTTTAAGATTTTTTTTGACACCGTTATATTTATTTTACTGCTTCTGTAATCTATTTTGATAATGCACTTTTATTCTTTTGGGGCTGATGATATGATTTGATTCTACTTTTGCTTCTCTGTCATTACCTATAATGAAGATGAATACCACCACAGCTAATGCCCAGTAGTAAACAGATGCTGGAACACCAAGACGGTGATTAACAATTATATGCGTAATGGTTTTATTGGGGATAGTGTCTATGCATTAGCTTTAGTAAACTATTGGCAAGTGCAAGATCCATCAAAGGAGACAATGGTTGCAGGCAATTAGTCTAGAATCTTTCACTAAGTGGCAGTGATGAGATTGCTGGTGCCTGGGGACAACATTAGAACTCTACTTGTGTTTAAAAAGAAGTAATCTTTGTTGGGAAAAGGAGAAGATTGGAATGTCTGGAGCTGGATGAACACAGCATGCCAAGCTCCACACCTTGTTACCTCAAACTCCAGCATCAGCAGTTCCTACTATCTTAGATCGGAATGTCTGTTCTGTTTTACTGGTGTGCCCATAAAATACATTTATTGATGGTGCTGTGGCTTAGTTGGTTAAAGCACCTGCTTAATAAACAGGAGATCCTGGGTTCAATTCCCAGCTATGCATATACCTTACTTTAGGGCTGTCTTGGGGTTGTGTCCCTACCATAGTCTGGGACACCTGGGTTCTAGTCCCACCTGCTCTAGCAGAGTATATTAGCATTAGTGAACAGGTTGATTGAAAAAAAGGTTAAATAAAAATTTTTATCAGCTGAAGTAGCTTATTTGGAAGAGCATGAGACCAAAGATCTAAATGTCGCTAGTTCAACCTCAGCTTTACAAGGTCCTCTTCTGGTGTGGTGGTAGAGTCCTTGCCCTGGACTAGTAGAGGTCTAGGTTCAAGTCCCATTTGCTCCAGAGGTGTGTAATAACATCTCTGAACTGGTTAATTAGGGGGGAGAAAATAAATTATGATATGTGTTTGGAGCATGTGGAACTTGAACTGGGACCCATAGGCTGAGAGGTAGGGACACTACTACTGTGCCAGAGGTGACCATGAATAATACTACTGCAAGCTTGCACTAAAACTAACAGCAAAAGGGTTGGCATCACTAAATCCCATCATCCAACCTTCAGTTGTTCTTAGGTCCTTTTTAAAAAAGGAAGATCTAAAATTCTTGCACAATGGTGTCATTTTACTGAGTCACTACACATACTCACACAGCCATGGGTGTTGTAGGGAAAATATAAGCACGACTGCTGAACCCCCTTTGGGTGCAGCAGTAGTGTGGCAGGAAAAAAAGGAAGATCGAAACATTTGCACTTAAGCAGCATAGATACAATCTCAGGACATCACAAAGTATTTTACAGCCAATTAAGTGCAACTGCCATTGTAATGTAAGAAATGCAGCAGCCAATTGAAACACTGTAATGATTTGCAAACAGCAATGTAATAAATATCAAATAAATTGTTTTAGTGATGTTGGTTGAAGGGTAAATATTAATCATGACATTGTGGGGTTCTCTCTTTCTTTTCCGGCCATGAGATGTTTTATGTGCACCTGACAATGTCACTCAGTCAGTATTGCATTGGAGTGTCAGTCTGAATTTTATACTTGAGTCATAGAAGTGAGATTTGGACTCACAACCTATAGCGTGCATTGAGATTGCTCAGTAATGAGGCAGATAGGAGACCTGCAGATAGCAGACCTGCCTCAGTATAGAATGACCTTTATGCACTATTTTCAGTCTGACAAGACAACGGCAGGGTCTAGGCCTGAAACGTCAGCCTTTCTGCTCCTATGATGCTGCTTGGCCTGCTGTGTTCATCCAGCTGTGCACCTTATTGTCTCGGATTCTCCAGCATCTGCAGTTCCTACTATCTCTGATTCAACGGCAGGGTAGAGTTGGGCCCACCGATCCTGGAAACAGATCAGAAATGAAGGCAGTGCCTTAAGGGGATGAATGCATTTCACATCTTGGGCCCATTATAAAGGGTTGCACTGGACACTATTCATGCTGAGAAAGAAGAAGCTGCAGGGCTGATCAATATTTATGTGAGGGGATGTCACAAAATAGCCATGTGAGTAGGAATATATAGACTTTAATGCTGCCTAAACTTGTGTAAGGAATTATCACACAACAATCTCTTACCGTTAACAAATCATTGCAGCCCCTGGCCATGTAGATAATAGAAGTGCATTCATTGAATATTTTTAAGGGAGAAGTAGGTAGATTCTTGCCACATTAAATCAAGTTACAGACTTGGAATCAAGATAACCAGAGCTTGGGAATTAAAGATCACAAATTCTAATTGCTGCAAACAAACTTCATGCCAGTCCTTAAAACTTAATAGGATCAGTTGAACTCCACATTACAGATTCTCATTTTCCACCTCCTCCCCCTTCTTCAGACGCTCATTTCTTTCTCTCGGTTATTTGTTATTTCATGTGTCTCACTTACCCCTTCACCGGGAGTCATACTATTCATAGGGACAGCGGGAAAGGGGGGAGTTGCTTACAGTTCCAGGCCCCAGCATTGATATAATTCCAAAACTCATCATTTTTTAAAAGCAGAAATCTATAAAAGTTTGCAAAATACTGTTGTGTGTTGGATACAAATGGAGTTATGTTGATATTGGTCTTGACTAGTTAACATCAAATCAGTAAGCACCACCACCTGCACTTACCAGTTATTTTCCCATTTGAACAAATGGAGAAACTTATACTGGAGCATTGATCAGATATTGTTCAACTTGTTACAGCCAAAGTTACAACTATCGCTATCGTTCTGCACAAATTGAGCATCAAATCTCAGTTGGGCTGTCCTGCATTGTGACCAAATGGAAACCAAGGGCTGAATCTTACAACTTTTTTCAGCCAAGTGCAAGTTGCATCATGTTTTATAGAAGACTTCTTGTGATGAGGCCGAGCGAGGTTCTCTGCTATATTTAGCAAACTCGCCTCATTACCAACATACTCTGCCCCAGGGACCTCCCTCACACCTAATTCTATTTGCATCTTTCCACGTGCCTTTCCTAGAATAACTCATAGAATCATAGAGCTGTACAGCACAGAAACAGACTCTTTGGTCCAACTCGTCCAGGCCAACCAAATATCCTAAACTGATCTAGTCCCATTTGCCAGCATTTGGTCCATATCTCTCTAAACCCTTCCTATTCATGTACCCATCCAGATTCCTTTTAAATGTTGTAATTATACCCGCCTCCACCACCTCCTCTGGCAGCTTTTTCCGTACAGGCAACACCCTCTGCGTGATTATCCAAATACCTGTGAAAGACGAACATTCCTGGCACCCATATTACATCTAAAAGACCACTGTGCACCAGACCAGCATTGACATTCCAAAGCTGCCCTACTCATTTATGGACAGATTCTGAACACATCAGGGAAGGGGAAGATGGCACCACAATTTTCCATAAGGGACCGAGAGATCCTAGAGAATGGGCTAGTGTAAAGGAGGGATGTCCAAATCAGTGTGGTATCAAAAGTGTGGAGGAACAGCCAGCTCACAACTGTCAATGAGCTCTGTCAATGACACTTACCTTGCTTCCCTCTACTACATCATACTCATTTTCTCTCCACTACTGCACTCACCTCCCACCAAGGCTCATGCTCTGCCATTCTTGATGTTGCTTGCAATATCTTTCCTCACTCAGTCTCAGAATCCCCAACACCAAACCTGCATAGCGTGTGCACTGCCAATTCATTCCCCTGAACACCGCACCACATTTCCTCGACCTGCACCAATCATAGTAGCTATGCCACGCACTTCCAGTGCACTCCATCCCTCTCTTTCTCTCATTCTGGGAGAAGACAGCCCACAAGAGGGCAGAAAGGGCCCAGACAGGTGCAGGGGTGTCTGAATTTAGGCTCCTCAACCACTATGAGGAAAGAATCCTGGCTTCATAACAGAAGAAAACCGAGACTGTTCCTGCGGGAATGCTGAGACATCTATGCTCCACCAACCGAGTAGTTACCATTCTTCATTTCACTGCAACACATTAACCCTGCTGTCAGTGTCATTCATCGCACATGACTTCTAACCAGTGGCTGTGACACCTTCTCTTTGATCTGCAGATATCAGCAGGTAGCCATACTTCTACAAATAAGAGGCTAGCTTTGCCAGAAGCCACCTCTGAAGGCAAGAGTACAAAGGCCTGAGAGGAAGCACTGGCCAGGTTGTCTCTAACAACCCCCACCAGCATAGATACTGACACTTCAGTGAGAGAATTGACCAAAGAAAGTTTGGGAGCACACACTGACAAAGACCACATTGAAAGTTCCTTAGCTGGCCGAGGAAGAAACATCCTAGGCTGCTGACACGTGGAGGACTATTAGAAAACAGGTACTTGCTCAGCCCCAGGCAGGAGATGACCCTGTGGAATCGATAATCAGAAACTTCACGGGTACAGGGAAGAACAGGAGCAGCAGAAAATTAATTTCTGGCCCTCATTGTCCAGGAGCTGCAGGAGTATCGCTACGCATGCGACTGTCTGGCTGCCTCCTTGGACAGGTTGGTGACTGCCATGGACGGCCAGGTTCAACACCTTTCAGGTCTGCTGAAGAGGTGCATACACTTGCCCTCTATTATCCAGCCGTTGGTCCTCAGGACCAAAGGCATGGCAACAGTGGAGACAGGGAACCTGGCATGTATTCCAGGTGTCCCTTCCTCACGAGACCACAGAGTGGTGCCGGGGGCACCCAGAAAGAGAAAGGGGAAGCCACTCCCAGGCCCTTGAGAAGTGTCCAGTTAGGACAGTCCAGAAGTGGCCACCCTGCCTGCACCTCTCTGACCTTTGAAAGTTGAAACTAAATTGGGTCCACTTGTCTTAGGCAAAAAGTCCCTCAGCACATCTGGCCCGTCCAGACACAGGTGCACCTGAAGCTGCTCCACCAAACTTCAGGACAAAAGAACTCCATGGTCTAGCAGGCTCCCCACACTCCAGCTGTGGAAGCAGGGACCACATTGAGACATAGTGGGGGAGAGACAAAAAGAAGAAAACTTGTCAGGATGCTCTGGTAGCTGACATTGCCCTGTACATGAAGTCTCAATGATATAAGTTTAATTGTTTTGGCATTGTATCTCTTTGTTTGACTCTCTGTGTAGTCCTGAATGTAACTGTGCCATAATAATATCTAACTTGACTTTAGTAAAGCCTTTGATAAGGTTCCGCATGATAAACTAATTAGTATAATTAGATCACATGGGATTTGGGGTGAGCTTGCCAATTGGATACAAAATTGGCTTTACGTAAGGAGATAGAGGGTGGTGGTGGAGGATTGCTTTTCGGACTGGGGGCCTGTGACCAGCGGTGTTCCGCAGAGATTGGTACTGGGTCCACTTTCATTTGCCTTTTATATAAATGATTTCGATAAGAATATACGAAGCATGGTTAGCGAGTTTGCAGGTAACACCAAAATTGGTGGTATCGTGGACAGTGAAGAAGGTTACCTAAGATTTCAAAGAGATCTTGGTCAATTGGGTCAGTGGTCTGAGGAGTGGCAGATGGAGTTTAATTTGGATAAATGCAAGGTATTGCATTTTGGTAAAACAAACAAGGGCAGAACTTACACAATGGTACAGCTCTGAATAGTGTTGTAGAACAGAGAGCCTTAGGGATTCAGGTACATAGTTCTTTAAAATTTGCATCACATGTAGACGGGATGGTTAAGAAAGCATTTAGAATGCTTGCCTTCATTCCTCAGACTTTTGAGTACAGGAGTTGTGACGTAACATTGAGGTTGTACAGGACATTGGTGAGGCCTCTTCTGGAGTTCTGTGTGCAGTTCTGGTTACCTTGTTATAGGAAAGATATTATTAAACTGGAGAGGGTTCGGAAAAGATTTACCAGGATGTTGTTGGGAATGAAGGTTTTGAGTTATAAAAATAGGCTGGATAGGCTGGGACTTTTTTCCCTGGAGTGTAGGAGGTTGAGGGGTGATGTTATAGAAGTTTATAAAATCATGACAGGCATAGATAAGGTGAATAGCAAAGATCTTTTCTTTAAGGTGGGGAGTTCAAAACTAGGGGGCATGTTTGAAAGGAGAAAGATTTAAAAAGGAAATGAGGGGCAACATTTTTGCACAGAGAACAATTCGTGTGTGGAATGAACTGCCAGAAGAAGTGGTGGATGCAGGTACAGTTACAATTTTTAAAACACATTTGATTAAATACATGAATAGGAAAAGTTTGGAGGGATATGGGTCAGGAGCAGGCACATAGGACTAGTTTAGTTTGGGAACATGGTTGGCGTGGACTAGTTGGGCCAAAGGGTCTGTTTCCGTGCTGTATGACTCTGTGAATCTATAATTTTGTGTTCACACAAAATGTACCATTGATCAATGGCTGCATTGAGAGCCTGCTGCTGATTGTGGAAGCAAGATGAACAAAGCATATATAGGACAATGGGTTCTGCTGGCACCATTGTGCCTCATTCTAATATATCCCAATTCTCTTCCTGACCTTTGTGTCCAAACGTGCTGGTGTAAATGAGGCGGGCAGCTATGCCTAGACCAAGGATCTATACAGTACGTTGGGACCCAATGAATTAGGATCACCAAGGAATTGGAACCCCTGCAGGTCTTTGTGCCTGGGTCTATGTGTAATGTTCTTTCCTTTTAAATGGCCTCATATTGGTGGATCCTGCATTTCCCTCAAACATATACTCCACTCACTCAGGGAGTGGCTGCGACCATTTTCCTTCCCATTGCATTCTTTCAGTTTCCAGCACAATAGAAGGTGACATTGAGTGCTCATTGGACCGTGGCTTCTAGCCTCCACCCATACATAGCAGTGAGGCCCTGACCATCTAGATCCCCTTCCTGGGGGCCTTTTTCATCAACCCCAGGCTTCACACCTCCCTAAGACCCCACACAACTCATCTATATTAACTTGCACCTGTCTACCTTTCAACCCAACCCCTGCCATATCAGGTAGTCAGTGGGCATACACTGCGTCTCTCTTGAAGCCAGGGTTCTCCTAACCATGGATGAAACACCTTATCCCAATGACACTCCTTCCCATTCCCCTTCCTATGCTTACTTTGCCACATTCCCATTACAAATACTCTTGCCCCCTTCACAATTATCACACCTCTTGCCACCAGCCTACAGTCCCAATCCTAGGTTCCCGAGTGCCCTTCCTACAGCAGCAGCTCCCTTTGTCTTCTCCATTCCCACCCTCTTACACTTTAGTTTCTATGGATAGACACAATGGATTGACTGTACACCCTTGAAGAGCCCAACTGTACAGCCCCGACAAGAATTGCCAGATCCCGTACTGCTGCCTGTACATCTACCCGACCATATTATCCTTACTGCTGAACTGGTCACCATGGAACCACAGGACTGATTGCAACGTGCTGCCTGGACTGGGGAGTACAAACCCCCTGACTGAGATCACACTGACTGGATGCCTGACCATGGTCAATGCCCTGAACTGTTATTAGAGGCTGCCCTTACTGTAGTGTGCTGGGACCCACTGACTAACCCCTGCCTCCATGGACTTTGATGAAGACTAGCCCTCTAAGATTTTGAGACACGGCTGCTCACTTCCTGCACATACAGTGTGTTCCTGCATAAGCTGCTGGCATGTGATGTAAGAGTAGCATAGCACACTGCCATACAGTAAGATGTATGCAGCCTTGACTGATGACTGCTGAACAAGCTGCCTGGCTGTATAACTCTGCTCATTGGCACAGCAAGGCATGATGTTGTGTGTATCCAAGACAGCAAGTGCTAAGAGAGCAAATGAGCAGTCCTGAGATGCAGCCTGATCCCATCTGTGAGCTGTGTGTCTGCCCCTGTGTGCAAAGTATCCTTTCTGCAGCTTTTCAATGCTAGTCGCTGGCGTCCCCTGCAATGTAAGCCTGTGCTTTGTAAAGCAGCCTGCAAGTAAATCAGAGAGGTCTTATTGTGGTTGTAAGTGGTTTGCAATTATCAAATGTCAATGTCTGTGAATGAGGAGTGGATCTGGCTGGTGTCCATGAATCATACCTTGAGATGCTGTTTGGTGTTGAGCAACGTGAAGGCTTTCTGCAACCAACAGCAAACTAAAGTCGCTAGGTACCCACTCTGACTGCTTTGTTGAGAATTCTTGAGGTCAGGTTTCTTTGGTCTGTTTGATAAGATAGGAAAGTGCTTATTAATGAGGCAAATTGCAGCATAAATAAGATATTTAACAAGCTATAAACCTCCTTATTTGGCAACTAGCTACCACCTAACAAGAAACTTGCCGAAAGTTTTGGCAAAGATCTGTAGCTCATGTTGAAGGTGAGGTTGTTAACTTGCTCGCCGAGCTGGCTTGTTTTTGTTCAGACGTTTTGTCACCATGCTAGATGACATCATCAGTGGAGCCTCTGATGAAGCAATGTTATTCTACTCCGCTTGGAATTTATACTGTCCGGTCCGTTATGGTGAGTAGTGTCATTTCTGGTTTTGATCTGTGTGGGTTTTTATATGGGGTCCAATTCTATGTGTTTGTTGATAGCATTATGGGTGGAGAACCATGCCTCTAAGAATTCCCGTGCATGTCTATGTTTGACTAGGGCTACTATGGTTACCTTGTCCCAGTTAAACTGATGGCCTTCATTGTCTGAGTGTACCGATATTAAGGAGAATTCGTTGTACAACTAGCAGCAAAATGGCACGACAAACTCTCTTTAATATCAGTACACTCAGACAACGAAGGTCATCAGTTTAACTGGGACAAGGTAACCATAATAGCCCAAGACAAACATAGACACGCATGGGAATTCCTGGAGGCATGGTTCTCTACCCCTAATGCAATCAACAAACATATAGAATTGGACCCCATATACAAACCCATACAGATCAAAACCGGAAATGACACTACTCACCATAACAGACCGGATAGTATAAATTCCAAGCGGAGTAGAATAACATCGCTTCATTGGATGCTCCACTGATGATGTCACCTAGCATGGTGACGAAATGTCCGAACGAAAACAAACCAGCTTGGCGTGCACATTAACAACCTCAAGAAACTTGCCTTGCTACTCAACAAATGCGTAAAAGATGCAATGAGTTGATCCTGTCATCAAGATACGCCTTGTCAGACTCTTGACCTGATTCTGCCACAGATTTCATCAAGGCCCATGTTGCTCAAGCTCCTATAAGATTCCACCCCAGATATTTCTTTACAGAATAAGGAAACTACTTGCTGGAAGAGTTACTCTAGGCTGTCCTTCAATTAAATAGCTACACACAAACTACAGTGGACATAGGAGCTATTCGTTAGATGCCCTTTATCAACAGGATTGCATTGAAACCTATGAAAAATAACAGAGAAAACAGCAGCAATAAAATACATCATCACCTTCTCAACGTAAGACATATACAGTTTTGTAAACGCCCAGGAATGTAAAAAAAATACAGTCCCCATCACTTATAAAGTCTACATTTAGAACATGTGGTGGCTTACATTGACCAGAAGATTGCTAACTATCAATGTGAATGCAAAATTCTGCAGATTTTGGAAATTTGAAATAGAGTCATGGAGTCATATAGCAGGGAAACAGACCCTTCGGTCCAACGAGTCTGTGCCGATCATAATCCCAAACCAACTTAGTCCCACTTGCCTGTGCTTGGCCCACACCCGTCCAAACATTTCTTATTCATGAACTTACCTAAATGTCCTTTAAACATTGTAACTGTACCCGCATACCCTACTTTCTCTGGAAGTTCATTTCACACACAAACCACTCTCTTTGTAAAAAATTTGCCCCTCATGTCCACCATTAACCTTAAAAATATGCCCCGTAGTCTTGAAATACTGTGCCCTAGGGAAAAGACATTTGCCATCACCTTATATATACCCCTCATGATTTTATAAACCTTTATAAGGTCACCCTCAACTTCCTATGCTCCAGTGAAAGAAGTCCCAGCCTACCTTTATAACTCAAACCATCCATTCCCGGCAACATCCTCGTACATCTTTTCTGAATTCTCTCCAGCTTAATAATATCCTTCCTATAATAGGGCAACCAGAAGAGGCCTCACCAACGTTCTGTACAACCTCAACATGACATCCCAACTCCTACACTCAAAAGTCTGAGCAATGAAAGCAAGTGGGCAAAATGCTTTCTTAACCATGTGATGCAAATTTCAAAAGATTATGTCTGTTCTACAGCACTACCCAAGGCCCTACTTTTAATTGTATAAAGTCCTGTCATTGTTTTACCAAAATGCAATACAGGAAGCTGCACGGAGATTAATCAAGGGGTTGGTTAGACATCAGTTGGAGCTGTCTTTCCAAATTGTTCCAAGGACCAATGGATCAAGCCACAGCAAAGGTTACTATTGCTGTGGCCACTGGACAACAAAGGCAGAGAGAAATTGAGGAGGAAGAAATATTCCAGTAAGCGCGGGACCAGCAGCAACCTCCAGTGGCTTTTAATAGTCTCCACAGGAATAGGTCATAGCCGAAGGTCCCTTCAGTTTGATTCAGTTTCATGTGAGCCATTTTCATGGATGGTCTGCTCAACAATGGGATTATTTTACCAGGACACTAGTTGCAGCAGAGTTCAAATGAAGCCATCCCACCAGAACAGCTCCCTTTTACATTGAACGTTCTTTGTAAGTATTATTTTTGATGAATTATTTTTAGTTTAGCTCCTAAGTGTTTACAGACTTTCGGCAAAATGTCCTTTCTAGTCCTATCAATGTGGTGGTACCAATATGAACATGACTACTGGATCCTTCCTGTCTGTCTTAAAATTATTATCCAGCCTTGAGGAGATATCATTAACTCTTGCACTAGACTGGCAACACAGTCTTCAGGATTCCCACTCATAGCTGATCAAGACCCCTGACCCCTGATCAAGACTTCACCCAAAAAGGAGTGCCTGGGTAATAAACATCTCATCAAGCACATGTAATAGTGCAGGAGTCCTTTTATAGTATTTGCGAACATTAGTCTCAAATATATTTATATTTCTTTCTAATAGATACCAAAGTGAAAAACTACAAGGAGGAAAATTGACAAGAAATTAAAAATATTACTTTCAACACACTGTAGGGCATTATGGAGATCCTCCGTTTCACAAGAAACCTTATAAATGTAAAGAATATATTGAATCCTGATATCTTCTTCATATGTGGAACTGTTCATCAGATATCTTTGTGTACGTCCCCTTGTCCATAACATTCCATTTCAGTTTTGGTTAAAAAGAATATTCTGCAAAAACTGAAGGAATCTCTGGGGAAAGAAAGAGAACTAGCATTTCAGGTTGATGACTAGGACTGTAACATTTCAGTTTGCAATTCATTACCCATAACCTGTAAACCATCATTGTGTCTGATATCCTCTGCAAAACCAAGTCTGCGTAATTCCACTTCCTTGATATTACTCATTGCTACTGAAATCTCCATCTGCTGCTGAAACCCTCGTGCATGGTTTTATCATTTCCAGGCTTGACAATTTCAGTGCTTTACAGGGCATTCTCCATCTTCCACTCTCTGTAAATGCAATCTTATTCCCTCAATCACACAAAGTCCTTGTTCACACATCACCCTCACTGATCTACTTTGACTCCAAGTTCTAGCAATATCTCAGTTTCAAATTTCTCATTCTCATGAATAATCATTCTATGGACTCTTCTTACCTCTGCAACCTCCTTCAGCTCTATAAATCTCTGCGGATATGCATTCCAACTCTGGCACCAGCCTGTTTTAACCTACTATTAAAAGCCATGCCTTCCATCATAAAGTCCTTCCTTCCTTAAACCTTTCCACATCTCTGCCTGTCCCTCTCTCTACTCCTTTAAGTATTTCCATGAAATCTACATTTTTGACCAAGTTTGCAGTCAGTTACCCTAAAGTTTCTGTGTTTGGCTCAGTGAAAATTTTTTGAATGATTGTGAAATACCTTAGGGCATTTTACTATGGTGATTATGCTGTATAAATGCAAATTGTTGTGAAGTTGGTCTATGTATTGTCTGGAAGTTGACAGTTAGCAGTTTCAGTAACCTCATTAGGAAGTTAGTTGCAATAATGAAATCTAATTGTAATTGTGAAAAAAAATATCCAGAGCTATGTTAATGCTTTATTTCATCAGTTTTATATTTTAAACAGAACTGGTGTCAGAAGTCACGTATTTAAATTTGGAAGAAATGCAGCATTGAAATGGCTTATGATTATGAAGCTAACGGTGAATTTCTTCAATGGGAGATCTTTGAATTCTGTCACTTGATGCTTTTATTAGCTGCTAAGAGTCAGGAAATAATGGACACAATTAACACTGTCACAGAGGAGTAAGAGATAAGTCAATGTATTCAAGTACTAATGTCACATGGGATTGTGAATGTGTTTATTAACCACAGAATCACAGAATTCTTGCAGTGCAGAAGTCTGCCATTTGGCTCATTAGGATGCAGAATCTAGCCTGTAAAAGCTCATTTGCAAATGCAATTTATAATTGTAAATGATAGAAATAAACTATACTGTCATATCTAGCACAGAATAGCCAAACATAGAGTTATAAATGCACTTTATAAGATTAGAATTAGCTTATTTAGATTGACTACCTCTTACTATGACTACAATTATAATTAAGCCACACTTTAGCCTCTCCAGTTTAGAATGCTTGAGATCAATTTCATTTTTGGATTTCAGAAATTTTTGGATTCTAGAATTACATGAATATCTAATCACAAATGTGAGAACTGGAAAAAATGTGATGTAGATATTTGCCTGCAAGAGAAATAATTAAAGAACTTTATAAAGCAGTAATAAAATAATTTTATTCATCTAAATATTATACCTTCGATCATTTCACATTGCTTCTTGATGTCATAAACTGTTGAGGAACTCAAACCACATGTTTCATACAATATTTCACTGAAGCAACCACATTTGCTTTCTTCATGATTTTCATATTTTCCAGTATTGTAATCGACAAATGCTGATGTTTTTCTGCATTTTTCTTGAATGCGTTGCTGATAGATTAAAAATGCAAACTATATCCCACGAATACATTGGTCTGCTCAAAAACATCCCTGAAAAGGAGGAGAGGGTGAGAGATAGACAAAGAAAGACAGGGATAGCCAGAGAGAGACATCAAAAGATAGAAAGATGGATGAATATAATGATAGACAAAGGAGTTACCAAGAGAAACTAACAGTGACAAAGAGAGAGGGAGATATGGTGAAAGATTGATAGAAAGCAACCAACAAATAGTAGCAGAGACAGCAACAGGCTTTTTGAATATAACTATATACAGAGGCGATGTGGAGGTGCCAGTGTTGGACTGGGGTGGACAAGTCAAAAATCACACAACAACACCAGGTTATAGTCCAACAGGTTTATTTGAAAACACAAGCTTTTGGAGTCTCACTCCTTCTTCAGGTGTTAGACTACCACCTGAAGAAGGAGCGAGACTCCGAAAGTTTCTATGTAGAGGAACATCTTACCTGGAGCCCTATAGACCGAAAATCCTGTTCATGTGATCTGACATCACTGTGACATAGTTCATTTTGTACATTGTCAAAGCCATACTTACTGTAAAGGTATAATTCCCTTTACTCTACATCTCACCCAATTCTTTTACAATTTTACCGGTCACATTTAACCATGAATACTCAGCATGACATTCTCACTTTCCAAACCACCCTCCCACCAGCATCTCTCTCTACCAAGGTTTCAATCTCCAAGCATATTCTCAACCCATTTTGAAGATAGGTAAATCTATGTGTAGTGTTCGTTGGAAGGGAAACTCTGACAGATTAGAGTTCCAGCCTCTGATAAATGAAATCTAAAAGCACTGGGGTTACTTTCCCACTTTTTCATGAGCTTGAGGCTAGTCTGGAGTAGGCAGTAACATCTTTGGATCCATTGCTCATTTCTTAAATAGGATTCATTAAGTTGGACCTTTAGCAAGCTCTTCTGCGATGATCTGATCTTCAGATGTGATATAATATTGGACAATAGAGGACTTGCAGAGTCTATCACCTCCCTATTAGTCTTGATCTCACCTGAGAATTTGGACTGGTTAGATGTTGAAAGTTTGAGTTCTGCATCTTTCTCTGTCACTTTTTTAAAATTATTCTTCAAAGATCACAATCTTTCTGTGGATGATGTCTTTTGTTAGTAAAGTCTTGCTTTTCTAGCATTATCTTATTTGAACTGAAACAAAAATCTCTGTTCACTTGCTCACGAGTTTCATTTTCAGAGGCAAGATCAATATTTGTGGGGATTGGAACAGAATGTTTTCCTCAATTAATAACTCACTGTGATCTTTGAGCTCTGAATATTCAAGTAAAAGGGAGACATTTTCTCCCAAAGTACCCCTTTAATCTGCCAATTGTGTAAGAACTCTGACTGTCTCTGCGAAGGATTTGTGGAATTCCTCTGTAAACTTTCCTTTTCAAGTTGCATGTTCTTGTTTTTTTCTAAGGACTGTTGACAATTCTGCCTGTTCATGAAATAGTCATGTTCATTTGTATTCTATAACTAAAGTTCTGTACCTAGGTACTTTTATACCTAAGATGGCCCTGTAAGTGGTGACTTGTAAACTTTTCCTGTACTCATGTGAGTACATGTGACAATAAATCTAATTCAATTCAATTGAGTTCCTTGAACTTCTCCAACTAGTAGCTGATGTTGGATTATGAGTCTTGGAGGTCTTTGTTTTCCATTGTTGCCTTATCCAATAGTTTGATTTCCCCAAGAAACTGCTCTTTTTTAGATTCTGAAGCTTCACAGCATTGTGCAATTGCAAATAACACAGTATGTGTGCAGTATCTCTTCCAGGCAAGTAGATTTTTCCAACTCTTGCATATATTTAACATAGCCAAGTTCCATTTGATGCTCGACAATGAACTTTTCTCAAGGAGTCCTCAGATGTAGGAGCTCTGTAGTTTGGATTTCTTCTTCTTTAATGAAAGTCACCTTGAGTGCCTCCATGGCTTGTTAATGTGGCTCACTTACAGACTTCAGTTGATTTTTTTTATAAATTAATATTCTTTGAATGTTCATTTTTAGCATGATCCAATTTGGATTTAAATTTTCCTTTTCCCTAGATGGCTCTGCGCCAACAGTGGCTCTGCAGCTGTTGGACAGTCTCAAGGTGAACTGTTTCCAAGGTTTGAAGTTTTTTTCAGACTACACCAAGTTCATCTTGCTATATCGAAGATCTGAAACCCTTTTCTTGTGTTTCTAATTTCATAATTCTTGATATCCGAGATTCTATCGTCACCTTACTGGCTGTAGAAACATTTGAATATAGTATGTAGCAAGGGTCAATTTTTTTTAAAATTTTCAATGTGTCTTCTTGAGTTTTTGCAAATGCTACTTATGTTTTGCTTTTCAAGCGCTACCTTTTCAATCTCACTAACTTCTTTATCAGGTGACGTGCAGTCACATAGTAATGCTGCCTTCTACATTTAGATTGCTATATGGGGTATTTTGACTTAAGAGGAACAGAATGTGAAGATTTCCTTAATATCTAGAATAATTATCAATACCAATTAAACTTGAAGCCACACCACACAAAGACAGCTTAAATTTCTTAGCATTCATCCTCAATGGTTATGGCTCTTTTCCTTGCCCAGAAGATCCTTTCTGAGGGCTTTAATTAGCGTAAAGGCAATTAGTCTTCTTCCTCATGGAAACCATACTCAAGCCTTTTGAACTTGGGAGCCTCATTAGGTGGGCTTTCAAGAATGACTAATTGAAAATCTCACTGGGAGAGGCCAGATCTATGGAAGTATGCAAGAGTAGGGAAATTACGCTTCAGTTATACAGGCATTGGTGAGACTGTATCTGGAGTACAATGTCCTGTGTTGGTCACTGTACCTATGGAAGGATGTTAATGCATTGAAAGCAGTTCTAAGAACATTTACTAAACTAATACCTAAACTGAGCAGATTGCTTTATGAGGCCTGTATCATCACAAGTTACTTAATTGAAATACATAAGATCCTGAAGGTAATATCAGACTACAGGGTGCATCTTCAGCATGAGCAGGATTGGAACCGTCACACGGTGCAGACACCTGATCATTTTAAAGTGGAGTAAATTTGTAATAAAATGGAATAGGTCTGGGACTGAGACTTAGGTTGGAATTTATTGGAATGATATTTCAGTGCAGAATTTTGCAGTACTGGAGACATCTTGCAGTAAGCTTGTTAAACAACTCTTGAGGTTTATATCTGAATTACAGGAGTTGGAATCTGTTCATCCTGAAGTTACTTCTTACGTTTAGCTGGTCTTTATGTAGCCTCCATTTCTCTTCTGGACATTTCTGATATTTCACAGAAAGATGACGTGCATTAATTCTGCAAAGCCCCACCTTACCAATAGCAAACAGAATTTTCAAAGACGTTTACTGCTTGGTCAGTAAAATAAGCCTGTATATGTTGTTTGAAAAGCTGTAATTCAGTAAAGTTATCATTGCCCAGTCTATAATTAAGTATTTGCCTTCCATTTCTTATCAACGGTCTTTTTTTAGAAGTAAATTGTGGGGTTTATTTATTTATTCTTTTTCTTCCACTTGATGTGATTTTCTCTCCTCTTGTATTTCCCTTTTCTGCTTCTGTTTTACTTTATTCTTCACAGCTCCAGTTCTCTTACTAATCTTTAATCACTTTGAGATGATTTGTCTAAGGTATGCAGTCCCATTGGAGCAAGTTTAAACCATTATATGTTGTTTGTGCCAAATTAGAAATGCTTTTGACAGCTGCACATCCTTTCCACATCGATCCGGTCAAGTTCCTTCAGGATCTTAAGTATTTCAATTAAGTCAGTTCTGACTCTTCTAATTTCTAGATGATACAGACCTCATAAAGCAATCTGCTCAGTTTAGGTATTAGTTTAGTTAATCTTCTTAGAACTGCTTTCAATGCATTAACATCCTTCCATGGGTACAGTGACCAACACAGGACATAGTACTCCAGATACAGTCTCACCAATGCCCGTATAACTGAAGCATAATTTCCCTACTCTTGCATACTTCCACAGTTCTGGCCTCTCCCAGTGAGATTTTCAATTGGTCATTCTTGAAAGCCCTCCTAATGAGGCTCCCAAGTTCATGTCCTGCATATAGTCCATAATTAGACAATGAAGGTAGAAGTGGCCTTTAACTGGCCAACTCCTGTAACATCAGACTACAGGGCGCATCTTCAGCATGAGCAGGATTGGAACCGTCACATGGTGCAGACACCTGATCATTTTAAAGTGGAGTAAATTTGGAATATATTGGAATAGGTCTGGGACTGAGACTTAGGATGGAATTTATTGGAATGATATTTCAGTGCAGAATTTTGCAGTACTGGAGATATGATTTTTCAGGTAACATATTAGGCTGACATCTGTTAGCAACACAGCTTGAAATAAAAGATTGTATGAAATTCTTCAAAAAAGAGCAGGAGAGGTCTCTCTTGTCCCCTAGCCAGTATTTGTTCTTCAAAAAATATTACAAAATAACAGGTCAACTATCTGTTTCAGGAACTTTGTCATGCATAACTTGGCCATCGTTTTTTCCTTAATTAGAGATTATACTTTAAAATAGATATCAATAGATAGAAAACATTTAGGTGTCCTTATGTCATTACAGGTGGAAATGAATGGCTTCTGGGAACTCTGAAAGTAATCTGCACATTTCATATTGCTGTTCCAGCACCTACACTTTGATGATGATCCCAGCGGCTCCCCAGTTGCATGAAGCTCAGAATTGCTGGATTTGGGCATGGCCTTCCTGTGGGTAACAGCTGCAGCTGTCACTATCTCCTATACCATGCATTTCTGTACCATGCTTAACAACTGGTGCCACTATTCCTAAGCATATCAATACCTACCATATGAGAGAATGTTTGCAGATGGAGGTTGTGCTGGGCTGATGTGATGCTGGCTCCTCAGATTGAAGAGTCTTCTCTGAGATGTCAAGTTGTCCCAGTGCCATTGTTTGTGCCTCATCTGTTGCTAGACCTGCAGGAGAGTCAAGAGTGATGTTAACAAATCGTGCGTTCAAGTAACTCCTGCTGCCTGCCATCAAACTTTAGCCTCCTTTGTTCATGAAGACCCACAGTGACTCCAAAGCTAATACTGGCAGAAAGTTTGATGCCCACATCTGTTACAGTACTAACTCTATAGTGTCTCTATACACAGACACACACCCTCAGTGACCGGCTGCCTTACTGCAACCCATCCCATTTCCACCCTTTCCTCTTCCAAGAGTGTTACGAGAACAGTGAAGGTTCTCCTGTTTGTCCCTGCTCCATAGCATTGTGAGTAGTTTCACCTTCTTCCATGGGCATATCCATTGTTACTTATGTCTCGCCATTTAGCTGGACTCATCAGTCTTAATCAAATTCCATGTCCAGCATCGTGTCCCTAGAAGGCCTGCAGCAACTGGCCATTCAGCTTCATCAGTGTAGCAATCAATCTGATGGCCAATGGTGTATGGCTACTCTTCAGCCCACGAGGACATTGGGGGTCCCTGGTCATGCCTGTGTGTGGCTGTCTTAACCTCATATCTAATGGGTGGTACCATTTAAGATATTTCTTGCCTGATCAGCACATTCAATGACCTATTGCTTAAATTATTTCTAAAATTGTCCATGCTGCAGTTGTTGACTTGCTCGCTGAGCTGGTAAATTTGTTTGCAGACATTTTGGCACCATACTAGGTAACATCATCAGCGCACCACCAGTGAAGTGTCAGTGTTCTGTCCTGCTTGCTATTTGTGTGTCTCAGTTTGCTGGGGTGGGTGGCATCACTTCCAGATTTGTTTCTTAGTGGTTGATGTATGGGGTCCAGTTCTACATGTTTGTTAATGGAATTCCAGTTTGAGTGCCAGGCCTCCAGGAATTCTCGTGCGTGTCTTTGGTAGGCTTATGCTAGGATGGCTACGTTGTCCCCGTCAAATTGGTGTCCCTCTTTGTCAATATGTATTGAAATGAGTGATAGTTGGTCATGTCTCTTAGTAGCTAGTTGGTGTTTGTGAATCCTAGTTTCCTTCTGGTTTGCCCTATGTAATGTTTTTGGCGGTCTTTGCATGGTATCTCATAAATAACGTTGGTTCTGTTATTTATGGTTGTCAGATTCTTTATTCTCATCAGTAGCTGTTTTTAGTGTAGCTGTCATTTTGTGGGCTACCATGATTCCTAGGGGGCAGAGTAATCTGGTGGTCATTTCAGATGTGTCCTTAATGTACGGTAGGGTGACTAGTATCTCTGGATGTGTTATGTCTTTCTTGTTGTGGTCTGTTGTGTAGATATTGGCAGACTAAGCATTTTAGGTTGTTTCTGAAGATGCTGTAGAGGTGTTCTTCTTTGGCTTTGTGCAGCTCTGGGGTGCTGTTGTGTGTTGTGGCTTGCTTGAAGTGTTTTGATGCAGTTCCATTTGTGGATATTGGGATGATTGCTATTGTAGTTGTGTACTTGATCTGTATTGGTGGCCTTCCTGTGTATGCTGGCCTGGAGCTCACTGTTGGGCTTACGTTCGACCATTATGTTCAGGAAGGGAAGTCTGTTGTCGTTCTCCTCTTCCGTGATGAATTTTATGCCAGTGAGAATGTTGTTCATGAGTAGATGGGTTTCCTCCAGTTTAGAGTGTTTGATAATAACAAAGGTGTCATCCACATAGCAGAACCATAGTTTTGGTTGGATGGAGGGAAGAGCTGTCTGTTCCAGTCTTTGCATTATGGCTTCCGCTATTAATCTTGATATCGATGATCCCATAGGTGTTCTGTTGATTTGTCTGTATACCTTGCCTTTGAAAGTGAAGTGGGTTATGGGGCACAGATTCACTAGTTTCAGGGGTGCCGTCTTTGCTGATGGTGTTGGTGTTGTCAGGTGTCTGTATCCCTGGTCTGTCCAGTAGCAAGGCTAGTGTTTCCTTAGCTAGGGGGATGTTTATGGAGGTAAATAGTGCAGTCACGTCGAAGGAGACCTTGTTCTCATCCTCATCTATTCTGGTGTCTTTGATGATGTTGAGGAATTCTTGGGTGAAGTGAATGGACTGGTTTGAGCCGTCTACTAGGTGATTCTGTCTCCTTTGTAGTTCTTCTGCTAGTCTGTATGTCAGTGTACCCGGAAGTGAGACTGTGGGTCTGCAGGGGACCTCTGGCTTGTGTACCTTGGGGACACCATTGACGCGGGGTGTGTTTGATCCCTCTGGTAGATTCCTCAGGGTGGTTATAATACGATTTTCCAATTATGGTGTTGGGTCTGTCGCCATCTGTTGGTAGGTGTCAGTATCTGCAAGTAAAGTGTTCACTTCCTTAATGTCCTGTGTTTTGTTCAGTATGACAATCACGCACCCTTTGTCCGCCAGTAGGATTACAATGTTCCTGTCTCTCGAGTCCTTGTAGGGCTTTCCTCTCTAGTGTGTTGAATGTGTTCCCCTCGCTCCTTCTGCTTAGTGTTAGGCCTCTACCTGTCTGACAGTTTGTTGGGTTTCTTCGGTGAATCTGTTGTTTTTATAATGTGGATTGCAGTGCAACCAGGAAGTCAGTTTTATTAGTGTCTCTGTGATTGTAGTTTAACCTGCGTACCAGGACGGGTTTTTTGGTGTCTGTGAGTGGCCAGTCACATAGGTTCCTTATCCAAGTGTCTGCCCTGTCTGTTTCGTTGTTGTGGGTAAGTTTAGTCAGTTTTTCCTGTAGGGCGTGTTTTTTCTTGGTCTCGGTCTTCTGTTGTTTCACGGTAATGGCTTTTTCTGGTGTTGCAGTCCATTCTTGGCTGGTCGAGTTTGAATGCAAAGTTTTTGGTGTGCAGTTTCCTGCTCATATTTGTGAAGTCAGTTGTGGGCATCGTTAATCATTACCTGTAGCATTCTGTGGCTGTTCTGTTCAGCTGTTTTCCATGCTTGTGGGTTGTTTAGCGGTGGCTTGTATTTTACAGTATGTGGCAGTACCCTGTTTTCTAATGCATTCATATAGGAAGTGAAGTTACTCGTGGGTGGCGTTCAGTCAGATGGCATTCGTTTCCCATCATTGGGCTAGTTTGAGCGTGTTGCGCCCGTAGTTGTTCAAGGTTTTTGAGAAGATATAAACATTACATAGGGCAAACTGGAAGGAAACTGACCATCAGGATTCATGAACATCACCTAGCTACGAAGAGACATGATCAATTGTCACTCATTTCAATGCACATGGACAAAGACGGACACCAATTTGATTGGGACAAGTCAACCAAAGACACGCACGAGAATTCCTGGAGGCCTGGCACTCAAACTGGAATTCCATTAACAAACATGTAGAGCTGGACTCTAAATACTAACCACTAAGAAACAAATCTGGAAGTGATGCCACCCATCCCAGCAAACCTAGACACATAAATAACAAGCAAGACAGAACACCAATGCTTCACCAGAGGCGCACTGATGATGTTACATAGTATGGTGACAAAACATCTGCAAACAAACTTACCAGCTCAGCAAGCAAATCAACAACTGCATCAACAACCTGAGCTACAAATCTTCTCAAAAACCTTGATTGTCCATGCTGTATACACTGTCCACTGTTGTGTTCTGTAAATATTGTACCAATCTCAATAATAACTTGGTATTGGATCATTAAAGTACTATTGATCCCCACTGACAAAAAATTCAAATCCACAACAGTCCTCCCAGGCCACCCAGTGAGGAGCAAAATTTTCATTTTTGCTGGATTTTTGCCTCAGCCCGTACTCGTACGTAGGAATATAACAATCTTGGCACACTCTAATGGCCCCGCCCTCTAAGATACCAAAGAATATTCCAGCTGGACTATCCAGCCTCTGCCTCTTCTCCAAAAATGAGCTACGATACCTACCCAGGTCCACCAGTTTTATCTCATCCGTTCCCAATTAGGAGCAAAAGTTATCTTGGAACATGGGTTGCACCTCTCCAATGTCCTCAGCCTCCTCAAAACGCTCTCTACTGTAAAGAAAGTCTTATCCTTAGAAAGTAAACTTGCTCCCCCACAACTTCATCAAGAAGTAAGTTCTATTAAGTGATTTTTGTCATAACTCCTTATACCAGGCCGCCACACTCCCCACAGCTGAGGACATAGAATCATAGGATCCCAACATGTGGAAGCAGGCCATTCAGCTCATGGAGTCCACACTCATCCAACAAAGAGCATCCCACCCAGACCAACCCCAACCCTGTAACCCTGTATTTCCCATGACTAATCCACCTAGCTTGCACCTCCCTGGAGACTATGGGCAATTTACCATGGACAATCCACCTAGCCTGCACATCGTTGGACTGTGTAAAGTAACCAGAGCATCCAGACGGAACCCACACACACATATGGGGAGAATGTGCAAACTCTGCAAGACAGTTGCCCGAGGATGGAATCGAACCCAGGTCCCTGGAGCTGTGAGGTGGTAACCCTGACCCTAGACCTAACCCTAACCCCTCTCCCCCATCCACACTGTCCTCTCTACCTGACACATTTTAACCTCTTCTGTTCATACATTCTGCTGTCTCCCTTCTTTTATTCCTTTCTTTTCTCCCCTTACCATACCTCCTCCAGTAGTCCTCCTCCCCTACCTACTTCTTGCACTATAAATTCAACTGACTATTTGAGTGTGAAGGCCTCTTGCAACATTTCATAGAATGGATGATTGGGAGGAATGATTTCAGCCCATCCAGATTCAATTAAAGCTTTCACTAAGCATAACTAAAGGACCCACAATCTCCCAGGCAAAGAGAAAAAAAGGCAGATGAAGACGCATAAAATGACAATTGGGATGGGAAGACAAAGAGTGTGACATTATTAGGAGACAAGAGGCAAAAAGGGAACAGCAATAATATGAAAGCAGAGATTTCCAGGACAGGGAGAGAGAGAAGAGACCCTGGGGGTAAAATTAAACTTCAGCAGCTGAAAATAAACAAATCAATTTTGCACCTCACCTAATTTTCTTCTCCAGCTAAAGGAGTGTAGCTATTTAAATCAACTTGCTCAGATATCTTATGACACACTATTAGGACTGGTGTGACTTGAATCTGGACCGTCTGGTCCAGTGATAGGGATACTACCAATGTGCCACAGATCCCTTCTGAGAAGGAGTGTAAACAGGCTGATGTTTAGCTATCATTTGTTTTTGGCTGCTGCCACAGTCAAATTTAACCTGATATTCTCTGGTTATCAACTTGATAAGTAATATATTAAACAACTTGACATCTTTCTGCACCCCTTTACAACTTTTACATGATAGATTCCAATGTCTGAATTTATAATTGAATCTGCTTGTGAATTTGTCATACTGTAAGTACAGACACCCAATGGGCTGTTAATGTCACCAAATGTTCCAAAATCTGTCCCAAAGTTGGTGTTTACGAAGAAATGAGAGAAACAACCTTAAGCAACAATTGAAAAGAAAATGCCTTTTTGGAGGAGCTGGTAGAAGTAGAATTTAGAAGACCAAATTAAGCATTTCTTTTAAATTCTAAGTCAGTATAAATAGCAAAACATTTTCCAATACTTTTCAATTTGTTTAATAAGAAAACTAGTCTGCTCAGGCAGTTGAAAACACGAAACCTCATTTTTCTGTTCCAATTTCTATTTTGCTTTATTTCCTTACTTCGGTCACAGCCCCTGAATCTGCCTCTACGCAATCTCATATTCTCTGTTACTCTCTCCATGTGTGTCTGGCATATTTCCAATCTTGCCAGACTGCCTTCATAGGATTCGACCATACCAATAGTTAGGGCTTGGTCTATCATTCTTGGTCAGTTTGGATATCATTAGAGTGAAAGATGTGCTGGACTTAAAGGATGCCTGAAGGTGCAAAAAAAAATTTCAAAACAGCAATTTTTCAAACTCTTCTACTGATATAGTATCAACAAAGGCAATACTGTAAGCAGTAGATATTAAAGTTGCAGCCTAGCTGTTAGAAATGCAATGTATTTGTATGACATTCCACTGATTCTTTAATTTATGAGTTAACACCTCAGTTACAAGAGCAGAGAAATGTCAGATATAGATGTTAAGAATTTGTCTGCTATTATCACCAGCAGGAATAGCTATCCTTATGTTCCCTATTGAGCAGCAGGTTAAGCTGTATGGATATTAACTCATGGCTAAAACTTAGCTGCTAGCCCAGTAGTATTCATATGAAGAAAATAAAGTAAAGGAATTATATGATCAGCGGGATCATTAATGCTGGAGAAATCTAATCTTTATTTTCTTCAATTTCTTCATTTACACACTTAGATAAGCTTATAGCATGCAGGAGGTAAATGACAGGCATATTTGAGGTTTTAAAGAAGTCAGTTGTGAAAGCTTGAATAGCAGGATGTTTCCTAGATGAATTTCTTACTTTTTTGTGCTGGAACTGTGCTTCTAATTGCTGCACAAAGGATCAGTGATAGAGTTGCTAAATCTCTGAGCTATTGCTGGAGTCTCCAGAATTTCTGCAACACTTCTGAGAACAACCTGGGAGACAAACCACCACAGCTTTAATTAAAAATCATTACATAAACATTTTCTTTGAACACTTACCTTCTTGACTTATAAAAAAAGGACATATCAAAAACACTGTTGGCCATCAAATATCACCCGGGCGAGGAACGAAGAGTTTGTTCACTGGCCACGTAGTGTGGAAAGGCAGAGCCTGGTGAAGGTGGATGCATTGGACAATCATTGGTGACAGTTTGGAACTGGGGTGGTTGGAGGTGAGGGCGCCATATGATGAAACCTTCTGGAATATTTCCAATCTGAGTAGGCAACCTTAAGTAGCCTTGCTGGAAATTGTTAGCAAGATTAGACTGGTGGAACAGGAAAAGTTTGGAGGAGGTTCTCAATCATGGAACTCTTCTTCTAGTTTTGGTTTCTTGAAGGGAAATGCTGTAATTTCACCAAAGATGAAACTAACCATGAATACCCCTTGTTCATACAGGCGTGTTTAAAGAATCTCAGAGATGCTCCCAGAAATATCCAATGATTATACCCTTTGTTAGCTCAGTTACACCATCAGCAACATTTACCTTCATTTATATTGCACCCTATATGTAAACAAGAATCCCAAGGCACTTCACAAGTTGTCAGGTAATAAAAAAAACATTGAATCAAAGAAGGAGACATTAGGAAAACACAATCAAAAATACTATCAAATTGATAGATCTTAAGGATTGTCTATTAAACCTTATGATCTGGACAGCTAAAGGTCTGGTTGCCAATAGTAAGGTGAAAGAAGTAGGGAATTCACAAGGAATTCCAAGTGAAGGAGGTTACATAAGTAGAGAGGGGTTAAAGCCATGTTGGGATCCAAACACAAGAATGAAAGTTTTAATATCAAAGCAACAAAGAATGGCACCCAGATCCTGGGTGGAGGGGGAGGATGCACATAATGCTGATCACTTGGGTTTGTGCCTCCAGGAGGCCCTGGACTCAGACAGTATCACCCCGGCCCTAAGTTGCCACCAATAAGAGCAATATTGTACCCATTTCTGAGAGTTTATTTGATTCACTCAAGGGTTGTGGGCATCACTGGCTGGGCCAGAATTTATTGCCCATCTCTATTTGCCCTTGAGAAGCTTGAGGTGAACTGCTTTCTAGAACCACTGCAGTCCAATTCGTGTAGGTAGACCTACAATGCTGTTAGGGAGAGAATTCCAAGATTTTGATCCAGGGACACTGAAGGAAAAGCGATATATTTCCAAGTTTGGATGGTGAATGGTTTGGAGGGGAACTTGCAGTTGTGGTGTTTCCTTGTATCTGCATGCTCTATATCATGGGGTTGGAAGGTGCTGTCTTAGGAGCCTCTGTGAAATACTATAGTGCATCTTGCAAATGCTATGCACTGCTAAGATTCAATAATGAACCTATCAGCAGCAAACATGGGAGAGTGCCATCCTGTGATTAGAGAAGCAGCTGGAAAGGTAGTGACTGCAGTGAACAGCTGTCAACTAGGTCCAAGTCAGATTCTGGGGGGATGCATTGAACCAAATCTTGGCCTTGAAGATCATGGTGAACAGCTTCCAAGAAAATCCAACTGTTGCTGTAAGGGTTGGAAAAAGGGAAGGCTGCAAGTGTGTGAGGAAAGGAGGAGGCTGCAAGGGGCTGGAATAAAAGGTGGAGACTGCATGAGGGAAGAAAAGAAAATTGAATCTGCAGGAAGGGGAAGGAGAAGGGGAGGCTGCGAGGGGGAAGGATAGGAGGAGGCTGCAAGAGGGAAGTGGAAACAGGAGACTACATTGTGTGGAGCAGGAAGAAAGCTGAAAAGGAGAAAGAACAATATTAAACTCATCAACAAAGGAATACTCAACTACTAGGCAGATAACATTCATAGAAAATTGCATATGGAATTCTACAGATTGGATGCAAGATTGTAGAAATTCTCTTTGGAAATTCCCCAATCTGTTCTAGCTTTAAGCTATTACAGTGCACCAAACTAGAGCATCTTCTACATCAAAAACAGTAAGAGCTGCGGATGCTGTAAATCAGGAACAAAAACAAAGTTTCTGGAAAAGCTGAGCAGGTCTAGCAGCATCTGTGAAGGGAAAAAACAGAGCTAACATTTCGGGTCTGGTGACACTTCCTCAAAACCGTTTCGAAGAAAGGTCACCGGACCCGAAACATTAACTCTGTTTTTACCTTCACAGATGCTGCCAGACCTGCTGAGCTTTTCCAGCAACTTTGTTTTTGTTTTAGACCATCTTCTAGTTTTGACAGGAGTTAATTTTGCAAATAAATACGTATTCCTAGAACAAATGTTGAACACATTAAAATAAAAGTCCTTGGAAAGCATTCCCATCCAGCAGCATTTTTGGTACAGATGGAGCAATCAGCCATCAATCATCAGAATGTTCAGAAGATGATGATGGAGCTATGGAACAAAGTGTGGATATTGTATTAGTCACAGGAATTTTCAGCTAGTGATGAATGTGCTGGTGGACAGGAGTGGCTAAAATGTTACCTAGACCTTCAGAGTGATAAGGATTATAACAAAGTTAAGGAATTTGAGAATGCCTCCAGTTTTAGATTTGTGGAACTTAACACACTAAAATCCTAAAACAAGCAGTCATTACCTCATAGCCCAAATCAATCATTTTTGTAGCTTGAATATAGTATCCAGTGAAATACCATTGTTAACGTAGGTCAACTATTGAAGAGGTACAGATAACATTGGACTTGGAAAATGATGAAGCTACTGTATTTGGAAAATCTGTGAATTTGCAACTTACACAATGGAGATGCTATTGTAGTAATTTAATGGAACATCACCTTTATATTAAAGCAATTAAAGAAAAGTATTGATTTCAGGGGTCAAAACTTATGGTGTTAAAACTATCCAATATATGATTTGTTCAACTGTCCTCCAAAAGGTCAAAAGTTTTAGAAAAGGGAACAGGACTAATGGATGAGGAATACAGTAAGCTTATCAGAAGGACCATTGGGTTTCAGAAGAAATTGGCATTCAGCTACAAACCTGTCAAAAAGACAGATGTATTAAATTAGGAGATGATCTTTAGCAAATGTAATGCATTGAAGTTTTCATAAAACATTTGAGAAAAGTTCTGTGATTAGAGCACTTGAAAATATAAAGATGCATGGCTTTGATGGAAGAGATTTAGATCTTTCAAAGGCACAGATTACGCTAATGTAGTTAAGTTATTAAAATGAGATTGGAGAATATTAGAAGGAAAAAGCTGAGTCCCCAGGCAAGATCTGCAAGAGAGTTTTATTCTTTCTCACTGGCCATGGTGTGTGTTGGTTACATTCTCAGTAAATGGTATAAGGTAAAAAGTAATCATGACACCCTTTCAACAACAGCAATATGCATTTACACACAACCTTTAACATAGTGAAATGTGTCAAGTTGCTTAAGGAAGTATTAGGACAGTCCTTGAGGAGCATCCTAAAAGAGAAATGGAGAAAGTTAGCAAGGGAAATCCAATACCTAGTATTTTGTTGGTTGAAGCTCAAAATATGGAGCAGAAATAGGCCACTCAGCCCATCTGCCATTCTCTGAAATCATGTTGGTCTGATACTCCTCAACGCCACTTTCCTGCCTTTTCTCCATAACCCTTGATTCCCTTACTGATTACAAATCTGTCTATCTCAGCCTTGAAAATACCTAATGGTCCAACCTCTACAGTTCTCAAGCATTCCACAGATTTACCACCCTCCGAGAGACTAAATCCTTCTCATCTCTGTCCTAAGAGGACAACTCCTTACTCTTAGATTATTACTCTGGTCCTAGACTCTCCAATAAGGGAAAACAACCTTGTACATCTACCCTGTCAAGGGCCTTAAGAATCTTGCATATTTCAATAAGGTTTCCTTTCATTCTTCTAAACTTAGTGAGTACAGGCCCAATCTACACACACACTCATATAAGGAAATCCCTCCACACTAGGGATCAACCTGGTTAACCTAAAAAAAAAATACCCTTTAAAATAAAGGCTTGTATTCGATTTTCCTTCCCTATTATTTGGTGAACTTTTATGCCAGCTTTTTATGATTTATGAACAAGGATTTCCAAATCCCTCTATGCTGCAGATTTATGCAGCTATTTTTTCCATTTAAGTGATATTCAACTCTTATATTCTTCATGCCAAAGTGCATAATCTCACATTTTCCCACATTATATCTCATCTGGCAAGTTTTTGCCCACTCATTTAACCTATCTATATCTCTCTGCAGGGTCTTTGTGCAATCTCACCACTTGCCTTCCCACCTATTTTTGTGTCAAATCAGAAACTTGTCTATAATACATTCACTTCCCTCATCTGAGTCAATAATATATTGGAAATAATTGTGGCTACGCAACAGATTCCTTTGGCATCCCACTAATTACAGGTTGCCACTCTGAAAACGCCTCTTTATCTCAACTCTGTCTTCTATTAGTTAGCCAATCTTCTATCTATGTCCATGTAGGATTGGCTAATTAATAGATGGTTAATGAATAGATGGCTAATGACTTGATTTTTGAGCAGTGCACATGCTGTCAGTGGTTAAACTAAGTATCAGCCATACATTCAACAGGATGAAAATAGTTATTTTGTTAAATGGTGAATAGATTGATTAATGACATGCCTGTCATCTAGGTCTTGGAGTGATCGAGAGCTGGAGGAGATTACAGAGATTGTTGTGGCTGAGGAGTGAGACCAAAGAGGTTTGAAAACAAGAATGTGATTGTTAAATTCAGAAAGAAGAGATTTTTGCAGAAGCACAAAAGTTGATCATTTTCATTTTAAAAGGCCAACGATATGGTTGAACTTTTTTCTTGAGATAGCGATTCAGCTCATGTCATCATTTTGGCAACTCAAGTTGTAAAGTTTTAAAATTAAATGGCCCATTTTGTGACCTGTATCCATCAGCTGGGTGGACAGGCATACTAAAATCAGCGTCTGAAGCAGCCAATAGTACCACATTGAGGCTTGATCATCTGAGCCAGCCAACTATTCATGTTGCCTAAGTGCTGACTGCCAAAGCAAATCTTCTTTGCCCAGCTCAAGGAAGTCACTTGAACAAGAGGAGGACAAAGGCAGCATTTCAAAGACTCCCTGAAAGCTTCTCTAAAGAAATGCCACATAGATGTCAAAGCCTGGGAAACCGTTGCTCAGAAGAAATCAACATGGAGAAAGAAACAATTTTTTTGAGAACACCCATTGGCAAGAGGAAGTACGGAAAGGCAGCTGGAGAAAGGAATGCCAGCGATTCCAAATCCAAGGACCAGTTCTATTTCCCAGAAACACCTGCCAATTGTGTGGTCAGAAATGAGGCTCCAGGCTTGGGCTCATCAGTCACACAAGGACCCACAGAACTTAACTTCCGAAATGGACAACCATACTCGGTAGTTGAGTGCTGGCTGATGACAACAACTCCGTCAAAGACGACTCCTTGCTTCTTTGGAGAGAAGCATTGCTGAAATTACCCATATTTTGTCCCCATTTCTTAACACTTCCACACAAAACAAGAATGACTTGTTTTGGGCAAAAAAATGACAACTGATGTGAGAGGTACCCATAGCTGGCACCTGGTTTTGATAGGAACTTCTTTGAGTAGAAGTGCTGCCATCAACCCTTCTTGTAATTCTAGTCCTCAGAGCTTCCTATTATTAAGTGGTGAAGGTTAACCTCTAATCAGTCTTTGGCAGAAGAGGCACAGACTTGAGTGACAAGAAATATTGTATAATAATAAGGCAAAAAGTTATATTAACTTAAGACAGTTAACTATATTAACATTTGGTATGAGACTTTGTTAGCTCCTAAGATGTATGCTACCTGGTTATAGACTGCAGAACTGACTGACTGAATTAAACCTTTCAGGCATTACACAGTAACTCGCATTCATTTTCAAATTTGTGGATCAAGCATCTTAAAAGTACTTTTTATTTTGGGTATAAACAGCTTTGTTAAATCAATAACTATAATAAATGGAACACTGCAGTGTAAGAAGAGATCTCCTGGCAGTCTTTAATAATGTAAAATTTTTTGAAAAATTAAGTATTTTCCTCCTGTTGAGAATATGGCTGATATTATTTTAGTCAATGGCAGCATGCACATTGTTCAAAGCTCAAACCATTAAAAATGCCTGATTTATCACTGTGGGTATTGACCAGTGCCAGGTCATCTTGCAAGACTTTGCAAAAGCTTAGCTAGGATTATTGCATCTATAATAAATGATAAATTACTCACTCTTGCATAAAATCATCTACCAAAAATCTTTAAACACTTCATTGATAATTTATTGTACAGAATAGATCTCATGTAAGTCAAGGTTAAATTGACTCCTTTTCATCATGGCTGGGGAGAAATAAGTGTGTTAACTTCTGCCACAAACTTTTTTCTGTAAACTTTAAAATAGCTCACCTGTATCAATGTCTTGTGTGTTATTGACAAAGAAAGAGAAAGCAAGAAATAGAGAAGATGAATTATGATAATCAAAAATAAAGTGACTTTAAGATTTCCATCACAAATCACAAAAGATGTGCAGGTTATGTGGATTGGCCATGCTAAATTGCCCATAGTGTCCAGGGATGTGTAGGCTAGGTGGATTAGCCACGGGAATTGCAAGGTTACAGGGATAGGGTAGGGGAGTAGGTCTGGGTGGGACGTTCTTCAGAGAATCAGTGTGGACTCGATGGGCCTATTGGCCGGCTTCCACGCTGTAGGGATTCTATGATTCTATTTATAATGTTGGCCATAAAAGAGAAAGGTCATTGTAGGTGATATTTTGGCTTTGATTAGCTAGTTGAGAATGGAGCCATGATTTTTGTAGTTTCATCCAGCTGGAGGGTCATTGGAGGAGAATGATGTGATCAAGCATTTCAAAGATTGCAGATTGGTCAAAAAATAAAGGAGGAGGAATAGTTTACTTTCTCATAGAGTCATACAGCATGGACACAGACCCTTTGGCTCAATTTGTCCATGCCGGCCAGACATCCCAATCTGACCTAGTCCCATGTGTCAGCATTTGGTCAATATCCCTCTAAACTCTTCCTATTCACGTACCTGTCCAGATGCCTTTTAAATTTTGTAATTGTACTCACCTCCACCATTTCTTCTGGCAGCTCATTCCATACAATGGATCCCATTTGATGCTGTAACAGGAGTGAAAACCTGATTGGAGGAAATCAAGCATGGAGTTCTGAGGAATCAGATATATATTTGAGAGATGCATAAATTCAAAGATTTTGGAGAGGAAAGGGCCATTGGAAATGGGGTGATCGTTTTCAAGGCCAATAGCGTTCTTTTTAGGAGGGGGGTAATGATAACAGTTTTATAGAAGGGCGAAAAATTGGTGTACTGTAGTTCAGTGGAAACACAGTTAAGTGAATCGAAGGTATGGTCTTATGTACAAGATGAATTTGGAGAGGGCATGAAGAGAGATGAGGGAATTAGCAGAGGGAAGTGATCAGGTGATATCAGTCTTGTTGACAAAGAAATTCATGAGCTCTTCACTCTTATTGCGGCAAGTGAGGATGGAAGAAATGCTGGGGGATGTTTAAGTAAGTGATTTCCCCAAGCAAATGGAAACTAAGGATTAGGTTCGCACTCTGCTTGACTTTCGCAGTTGTCACAGACAAGACCAGGACCTGATAGTGCTGTAGTCCAGTTAGGATTGGGAGTGAATTGTTGAACCGGCTACTCACCAGATGTATTCAGGTCTATATCCTAAAGACTAATGAGAGCTGAGATAAATGTGAGACTAGGGGTCTGGTCAGGATCAGCGAGACTAGTTATTTCAATGGGGAAGAGGGAGTCAAAGGTGAAACTATGGGTGTAGTTCAACTAATTTATGGCTGCAGAAATGTCATGGTGAACATAGATTCAAAGGTTTTCTCATTTTTCATGGAATGTGGATGTCTCTGAAAGGAGTAGCACTTTAAAGTTTTGGCAAAGATCTGTAGCTCGGGTTGTGGATGAGATTGTTGACTTGTTCGCCGAGCTGGCTTGTCTTTGTTCAGAATGATTATGGTCCATTCCTAATTGCCCTTGAGAAGCTGGTGAATTTAGATGGTACTGTCAAAGAAAGCTTAGCAAGTTGCTGGAATGCATCTTACACCATTCAGATGAAGTAGCACTTTACCTGCACTTCAATCAATCTAGTCTACTACATTCACTGCCCACAATGTGGTCACCTCTACACTGGGGAAATGAAGATATGGAGTTGCCGGTGTTGGACTGGGGTGAACAAAGTCAGAAGTCACATGACACCAGGTTACAGTCCAACAGGTTTATTTGAAATCACCTTCATCAGGTGCAGTGAGAGAGCAGAGCACACAGACTCAGAGTTGATAGGAAGAGAGATCAAGGGCAGGGAGATCAAAAGATCATGCAACTGGTATGAGTGGAGTGTCAGATGATAAGTCTCTACAGGTAACCAAGAGTGTTAGATGGTGAGTAAGGTGAATAAGCAGGAAAAGATGACCTATCATCCGATTAAGTGAGGCAGAGAGATAACTACAAAAAATTACAAATAAGGTGGTGCTAAAGACAAACTAAATGACTGGAATTGCATGCTGAATTCAAAACTGTACAAACTAATTAAGGTAGAGAGATCATAACAATTTATCAAGGTGATGCTGTCAAAACATGACAGTAAGGAAGATTTTACAGATACGGTATGGTGAGGTCACCTGTAGCTTGACATGAACTCAAAATAACAGTTGAGGTCGTCTTCGCTAATATACCATTCCTTGGGGGCATCCTTGCCTGCAGCATATGAGATGGCCAATGTTGTCTGAGTCACATGAGTATCTGCGGTGTGATGGTAGTATCCATGTCAATGATCTGACATGTCTTGCAGAGGTTGCCATGGCAGGGTTGTGTGGTGTTGTGGTCGATGTTGTCCTGAAAGCTGGGTAGTTTGCTGCTAACAATGGTCTGTTTAAGGTTTGGCGGTTGTTTGAAGGTGAGAAGAAGTGAAGTGGAGGCGTAGAGAAGATCTTGGTGACATGCTCATCGTCATCGATGACATGTTGAAGGTTGTGGAGAACGTGGCGTAGTTTCTCCACTCCGGGGAAGTACTGGACGACGCATGATACTCTATCAGTCTTATCCCGTGTCTCATCTTCTGAGGTCATTGGGGTTTTTCGCTATGGCATGTCACAACTGGCGATCGATGAGTTGAGCATTTATCCTGTTCTTATGAGGGTGTCAGGTGTCCATCACGTTTCTCCTTATCAGAGCAGATCCTGTGTATGTTAGGCTTGTCCTTGGGGGATGGCTACATTAATGTGGAAACTAAAGAAGTGCAGCATCATGAAGTTATCCGTGGGTTTATGTTAGAGTGAGGTACTGAGGTGTCCACCTTTGATGGAGATGTGTGCGTTCAAGAATGAGACGGCTTCTGAAGAGTATTCCATGGTAAGTCTGATGGTGGGATGAAACTTGTTGATGTCGCAGTGTAGTTGTTTCAGTGATTCTGCCATGAGTCCGAAGGAAGAAAATGTTGTCAATATATCTGGTGTATAGCATTGTTCGGAGGTCCTTTGCAGCAAAGAAGTCTTGCTTGAACTTGTGCATGAAAATGTTGGCGTAATGGGGTGCAAATGTGGTCCCCACGGCTGTAATGTGTGTCTGGATGAAGAACAGGTTGTCGAAGGTGAATATATTGTGGTGGAGGATGAAACAGATGCGTTGTAGGATGGCGTTTGGAAATTGGCAGTTATTGGTACTGAGTACTGAGGCTGTTCAGCGATGCCGTCGTCACGGGGGTTGTTGCTGTAGAATGCTGAAACATCTGTTGTGATGAGGAAGGTTTTTGTTTTGACTGGTCGGTGGGTATGAGTTTCTGTAAGAAATGTGTTGTGTCGCGACAGAAGCTAGGGGTTCGGTGTACAATGGGTTTCAAGATGCCCTCGACATAGCCAGAGAGGTTTTCACACAGGGTCCCGTTGCCCGATACAATGGGACGTCCAGGTGCGTTGGCTTTGTGTATCTTCGGAAGGCAGTAGAAGTCTCCTATGCGAGAAGTATATGGGATGAGAGCGCATAGGATACTCTGAAGGTCTGGATCAAAAGTCTTGACCAGCCTACTGAGTTGACGGGTGTGTTCTTTGGTTGGTTTGGCAGGTAGTGTTGTCTGTAGTGTTCCTTGTTGTTCAGTTGTCTGTATACTTCTTTACAGTAGTCCGTTCTCTTCTCAATGACGATGGCTCCTCCTTTGCTGGTTTGATGACAATGTTGTGTCTTGAGAGCATGGATGATGTTACGTTGTACTTGGGTGTCATTCTGCACTGCTTTGTGATCACGGCTGATGAATCTGGTGTTAACGCATCTCCTGATGGCTTGAGTGTACATGTCGAGCCCAGGTCAGCGGCCTTCCGGAGGAGTCCAATTCGACTCCTTTCTCTTTGGTCACTGCACCATGGATCTCTCTGTTGACTGTTCCAGTTCTTTGGGCTTGCTGCTGACATCTTGAACCTTGTGGAAAAATTCCTGGAGCTTCATTCTCCTGATGAATTCCTCTGTGTCTGCCGTGTCTGTCATCCCACCATCAGACTTACCATGGACTACTCTTCAGAATTAGTCTCATTTTTGGACACACGCATCTCCATCAAGGACGGATATTTCAGTACCTCACTCTACCACAACCCCATGGATAAACTCATGATACTGCATTTCTCTAGCTTCCACCCGAAACATATAAAAGAAACCTTCCCCTACGGACAAGCCAAGTGCATACACAGGATCTGTTCAGATGAGGAGGAACACGACGGACACCTAAAGGTTTTGAAGGATACTCTCGTAAGAATGAGATACGATGCACAACTCATTGATCACCAGTTGCGACGTGGAGCAGTGAAAAACCACAACAAGCTCTTCAGAAGGCAGACACAGGATATGACCGATAGATTACCCTTTGTCGTCCAGTACTTCCCTGGAGTGGAGAAACTACGCCATGTTCTTCGCAGCCTTCAACATATCATCGATGACGATGAGCATACAGCCAAGATCTTCCCTACGCCTCCACTTCTCACCTTCAAACAACCGCCAAACCTTAAACAGACCATTGTTCACAGCAAACTACCCAGCTTTCAGGTCAACGTTGACCACAACACCACACAACCCTGCCATGACAAACTCTGCAAGACATGTAAGTTCATCAACATGGATACTACAATCACATGTAGGAACACACCCACCACGTACATAGCAGATAGTCATGTCATCGGCCAGTGTTGTCTATGTCATACGCTGCAGGTAAGGATGCCCCGAGGCATGGTATATTGGCGAGACCATGCAGACGCTACAACAATGGATGAATGGACACCGTGCAACAATCGCCACACAGGAATGTTCCCTCCCAGTCACGGAACACTTCAGCGGTCAAGGACATTCAGCATCCGTTCTTTGGGTAAGTGTCCTCAAAGGCGGACTTCGAGATACACAACAGTGTAGATGCTGAGCAGAGACTGATACCAAGTTCAATACCTATGAAGACGGCCTCAACCGTGATCTTGGGTTCATGCAACGACTGCCACAAACATTGCATTGGACAGACAGGAAGCATACTCGCCATCAGAATACATGAACATCAGCCAGCAGCAAAACGGCATGACGAACTCTACTTAATATCGGTACATTTAGACAATGAAGGCCATCAGTTTAACTGGGACAAAGTAACCATAGTAGCCCAAGCCAAACATAGACACGCACGGGAATTCCTAGAGGCATGGTTCTCCATCCATACTTCCATCAACAAACACATAGAATTGGACCCCATATACAAACCCATACAGATCAAAACCAGAAATGACACTACTCACCATAATGGACCGGACAGTATAAATTCCAAGCAGAGTAGAATAACATTGCTTCATCGGAGGCTTCACCAATGGTGTCACCTAGCATGGTGACGAAACGTCTGAACAAAAACAAGCCAGCTCAGCGAGCAAGTCAACAACCTCATGCACAACCCAAGCTACAGATTTTTGCCAAAACTTTAAACTTTACAGCCTTCTGGGCTTAATATTTAGTTCAACACCCTTAAATTGTGAACCATTCCTTCCTTTTCCTTTAGCTCGTTATGTGGTCCTCCCCTCCCCCATGCCAGTCACTGTCCTTTCAAGTCTGATAGGAGACGCACCATTGTTCTGCTATTCTCACATTCCAAGTATTTAATCTAAACTCCTAACATCTTTTCTCCACCAGCACCCTACACCCACTACCTCCACACTCACTCCCCCACCCATCCACACCCCTCCAAACTATAGCTTTGATGCTGTCTCCTCCACATTTCACTTTAGCTCTAATGAAGAGTCATCTAGACTTGAAACGTTAGCTTGCTGTTTCTTCATGGATGCTGTTTGACTAGATATCTTACTATGGTGCCTTGCTGCAGAATTGACTGATTCCCCTGTAAAAGGCAATAAAAACAAAATTTGGGTTTGATCATTTCTCAACTGCAGAACATTCTTTTATGCAAGTATATGTGCAAGCATTAATAACTTCTTTTGCTAAACTGAAGCAGCCACACAGCAACTTTGGAAGTCAGAGTGTACAGATGCAATTCTTAACATCTGCCTTTTCACAACTAAAGCCAAAAAATATATATTTACTATCATTTGTAGCTATATGGTACCCAATGTACATGGTCAATAAAGAAAATGATCACTCACAAACAAAAATGTTTGTTCATTTCAGTCTATTTTACGTTCTTCTGTCCCTACAAAAGCATTTAACCCATATTCCTTGTGCATACAGTAAACAGAGTGCTGCAGTCAACTGTGCAAATGAAACAAGAACAGAAAATCCAGCTGAATCATGTTAGACGCAGGAAGCTGTAAGGTTCTCTCTGGCCTAGTAGATCATTGCCTTGATTTCTTTTCTTTGACAGTCTGCTTGGCCCACCTCACCTTAATCTTCCTCCTCCAAGGTTTCCTGTCACTCCAGCATCTCCTCATCAGTTCACACATGTGGTGACTGAGATTTTGGAGGACTCAGCATGCCATTATGATGTAGGACATCCTATCTGGGATATACTGCATGGCATCACCTAACTGGTCTAGGCATTGGAACCTCATCTTCAGGATGCCCGTGCTTCTTTTCTATGATGTCCCTGATCAAAGTGTGGACAGTATGGTATCGCTCCTCAGTGGCAATCTGAGGATTTCTTAGAGGTGTCATAAGCCAAATATGTAGGGAGTATCCCTTGTCACCCAGCAACCATCTTTGCCTGGGTTGAGGGCCCTTGAAACAGTTTGACACATGTGAGTGGTTCAGGACGCTCAAAGGATGATAGCTGTTTGGATATCTAGTGCAGAGCTGCATTATCGGGCTCTTGTGGTCAAAATGACTTGGATATTGAGAGAGTGGAATCCTTTTCTTCTCACAAGGATTGCTGTTTGGTATTTGGGCATTCTGATTCCTATGTATAGTCAATGGATTACACCCTGCACCAGATGGAAGCTGGCAATGGCTGAGAATCCTAATGTCCAAGCTGCTGATTCCCCATGTCACATTGGAATGAGATGATTAGGTGAGCTGTCATGAAGGGTGACTTCCTGAATACTCACAAGTTGAGCACTGTGAAATTCCACAAAGATCTCCAGTGGATCTCTGATATGATCTGCTAGTGAAGAAATTAAGAGCAGCTGCAACCTTTAGTGTTACTGGGATGGGTTTGGCACCCAGTTCTTATGACTGCAAGTCCCATCCAGCAGATGGCATCAGTATGACATGATGGATTGAGACATCCTTAATTATCTTCTGCAATGGCTGACAGTCATTTGCAGTCTGCTGCCCCTGAACCTTTAAACCCTGTCCACTCTCCTCATGGTGGTGGCTGCTGCTGCTGCAGTGGTTGTTGTTGCATATAGAAGTATCTCTGCTGTCTTCTGCATTGGTTACTTTGTAGTAGTATAATTGCATGTTTTGCATTGACTTATGCTGCTTTTTGTGAACTTGTAGCAGATCTACGAGAACAGTAAGAGAAAGTAAGAAGAATCATTCTGAAAAAAGGGTCACTGGACCCAAAATGTCAATGCTGTTTTTGGTCCATAGATGCTGCCAGACCTGCTGAGTTTCTCTTAGCAGTTTCTGTTTTTGTTTCAGATTTCTAGCATCTGCAGTTCTTTGGTTTATTATATAAGAAGAATTATATTAGACTCAGAAAATTAGCCTTGATTTTCATTTCACAGATGCTGCCAGACTTGCTGAATTTTTCCAGTATTTCCTCTTTTTATTTCAGGTTTCCAGCCTCTGCAGTATTTTGCTTTAATATTAGTTAGAGAAAGTATGCAGTCATAATAAAGGAACACTTGACTGCTGACATCCTGCCCCATTAAACTCACAAGAGCATAATATTACTCCTTGGCTGGGCCCCAAGCAACAAACACTGCATTCGATTCTGGATTGCAGTGTATGTTGGAAGGTCAGTTCCTTGCTGACCTCGCACAGAAGCTTGGAACTATGTACTACTGCTGGCTTACCTCCACACTACCTCTTCCCATGCAAATTAATTGAATCTCATCTATGTTAGCCCAAGAAAGTGTCCACGTGTGGCTTTGGAATAAAGCAGTTGCCAAGATGCTCTTTAATCTACCAGAGGAGCTCAGGCCCAGCAGGCTTCATCCTGTCTGTGAGAATATGGCACCAGCAAAGTGATGGCTTGTGTGGGGCTTTTGTTTAACCTCTCAGCTGAATTATGACACCTGTAATGGTGCTTTAGAGTACTCCTGTAACGCACTGAAGCATCAATCTGCATTTGACCCCACAGCTCTCTGACACAGAGGTGAAAGTTCCACCATTGAGCAATGGCATACAGGAAGAGGTACATCAGCTGAAAATCAAGAAAGGTAGATTGGAAAGTAACGAAGGAACCTAAACTGAATAGAGTCTTCAACAAATCAAAACATCTGTTCAAAGAGGAGCGAAAAGGAAGACTGTAGAACAGCAAATGAGAAAGTAAAGATATAGTGAGTAGAAAATGGAGAACACAAACGCAAAGGCAAATGAGAGGACACCAAAGGTGTTTAAACTTTTATTAGTGTTTGTAACAGACAGTTGTTAAGGAAATTAATACTAATGTGATCAGACATGATGGGAAATAGAATGAAGAACTTTACAATAATAAAATGGTAAGATAGGTAGTAAAAGTGCACAGAAATTTGCCATAAGATAAAAGATCAGGCTAGAGGCTGAATGAGGTTGTTAAAAAGACAAAGCTACATTCTTTAATGAATGAGAAATTAAATAGATCAATCTATGCAGTAATTTACTCATTGGTTTGAAAGAGGGTGCCTCTTTGCATAATGTTACTTAAATCAAGGGAATTAAATCCTCAGCAATATTAATTTATAGACCGGTTTCGAAAGTAATATCAGCAAAATATGATAAAATGAATTTATTGATTAATGTTGTGAATTAGCAACCAGAATTGAATTTATGATTTAGAATTAAACTGCAAATGGATCTGCCAACCCTGCATTTATTTCTATTATTGTATGCTAAAAGCTTCTGAAATTTTCATTTTTAATTTTCGCTGACCATGCCTATTCTGCTAAAAAGTAAAGTTGGTTGGACACAAAGCATTGGTGTAAACATGCTGTATCTGGTCACAAAACATACCAAGTCATACTGACTCCAACTCTCAAAAGGTCAAAGTCAAGTGGATGAGAATACCATTATCATTATGTTCCCCTACAGGTTACATATCATTCTGATGTGGTCAGAAATTGTTGTTTCTTCGTCATTACTGGCCCCAGATTCTCAACTTGCCTACGTAACAATATTGGAGGATGCACCTTCACAAAACAGACTGCAACAACTCAGGAAGAAGGCACAGCACCTACAGAAGCAAAACTAGTGATGGGACATAAATATATAAATAACCTACCAGGGGAAAGCCATAGCGCCCAGATCTCTGGCACTGAGCCTGGCTCTATGGCTCGGAAGGGAATAGGAGAGCGATAGTGATAGGAGATTCAATGGTTAGGGGAACAGACAGGAGCTTCTGTGGTCTCAAGCGAGACTCCTGGATGGTATGTTGCCTCCCGGGTGCCAGGGTCAGGATGTCTCGGATCGAGTCTACAGGATTCTTAAGAGGGAGGGTGAGCAGCCAGAATACACATTGGTACCAATGACATAGCTAGGAAAAGGGATGAGGACCTGAAAAGTGAATATAGGCAGTCAGGTTGGAAGCTAAAAGACAGGACGACCAGAGTAGAGGGCTAGTGAGGCTAGGAATAGACAGCGAGTGCAGCTGAACACGTGGCTACAGAGCTGGTTTAGGAGGGAGGGCTTCAGATATGTGGATCATTGGGGTACCTTCTGGGGAAGGTGGGACCTGTACAAGAAGGATGGGTTGCACCTGAACTGGAGGGGCACCAATATCCTGGGCGGGAGGTCTGCTAGAGCTCTTCGGGAGGGTTTAAACTAATTTGGCAGGGGGATGGGAACCAGAGCTATGGATCAGAGGATGGGGTGGCTGGTGTACAGGCGCACACAGCATGCAGAGAGTCTGTGAGGAAGGATAGACCGTTGAAAGGGCAAAGTTGCAATCAATGCGATGGGTTGAAGTGTGTTTATTTTAACACAAGAAGTGTTAGGAATAAGGGTGACAATCTTAGAGCATGGATCAATAATTGGAGCTACGACATTGTGGCCATTACAGAGACTTGGATAACACAGGGGTTTAGATGTTTCAAGAGAAATAGGGAGGGAGGTAAAAGAGGTGGGGGAGTGGCATTGCTAATTAGGGATGGTATCACAGCTGCAGAAAGGGAAGTCGTTGAGGAGGGTTTGTCTACTGAGTCAGTATGGGTGGAAATCAGAAACAGGAAAGGAGCAGTCACTTTATTGGGAGTTTTCTATAGACCCCCCAATAGCAACAGAGACACTGAGGAACAGATTTGGGAAGGATGCTGCCTGGACGAGAGGACAGGTCTTATGAGGAAAGGTTGAAGAAGCTAGGGCTTTTCTCATTGGAGCGAAGAAGGATGAGAGGTGACTTGATAGAGGTGTACAAGATGATGAGAGGCATAGCCAGAAACTTTTTCCCAGGGCAGAAATGACTATTACGAGGGGGCATAATTTTAAGGTGATTGGAGGAAGGTATAGGGGAGATGTCAGAGGTAGATTCTTTACACAGAAAGTGGTGGGTGCATGGAATGCACTGCTGACGGTGGTAGTGGAGTCAGATAGATTTAGGGACATTTAAGCGACTCTTGGATAGGCACATGGATGATAGTAAAATGTAGGGTATGCAGGTTAGCTTGATCTTAGAGTAGGATAACAGGTCGACACAACATCGTGGGCCGAAGGATCTGTACTGTGCTGTACTGTTCTATATTCCATGTTCTAATTAACGATGGCCATGTTAGAACTACCCACAACTGAGAATGAATTTAAAATTCATTCAATCTGGAACAGTGCAGTGGCTGATGACATAGTTTTCTAAAGGATGAATGGAAGGTTAAGTTCTCTGAGCAAAATGCCACATGTATAAACAAAACCCTGATCAACATTTTTCAGCAATCTCCTAAGATAATATTTCACCTCTTTAAAAATGAGACAGCTGTGGTTAGAAAGAACTAATTATTTTCTTTATCTTCTTTATATAGAAATACTGAAGTTAAGATAATTGAAAAAGCAAACTGTACAACAAACTTTTGTGCGCTTTTGAATGCCAATAATTTGACAACACGTGTTCCTACAAGGAGCACAAAATAGCTATAATCACCATCAGAAAAAAATAGTTAAGACTTTTTTTTAATGTGAACAATTTACAAAGTAAAATACTGCCAATGCTGTGAATCTGAACTTAAAATGCTTGGGAACCAGGTCTCGCAGCATTAGTAGAGAAGCAGAGTTTGCATTTTATATCCAATTTGAATCTTCTGTGGAACTCAGGATTTCCGAAGAAGACTCACATTAAACTTGAAACATTAAGTGGGCTGAATCTTACAATTTTTGGCGAAGTCTGAGTTGCATTGAGATTTTGCAGTGTCTTTTGGCACAAGAGCTGGCGAGTTCCTTTGCTTGATTTTACCAAATTTGCCTCATTAATTAACTACCACACCCCTAAGGCAACTCTGACATCTGGTTTCCTCACCATCTCACCATGTGCTGTTCACAGAACAACTTACCACTGGTAGGATATCCCAGAATTAACTGGCATCCCTTGCGCCCGCAGCATCTTTAAAAACCCTGTGTGTACCCAGACAAGCACTGTCAATCCAGAGCTGATCTGCACAGCTCCTGAAATTTGCTCTGGACACTACACACAGGGGTAAATTGTTGCCCTGCTTTGCAGGCAATATCCTGGGGTCCTGGTGCTAACATGAGACTTTCTCCATCCCAGAACCGGCAGTGAAGGACAATACACCAGATCTTGCCAACCTGGTCCAAGTTTGCTACCCAGGTTAAAGCACTCTCAGCTGACTGGAAGGATGCTGTGATCATCTGGATAGATTCAGTGTGTGTTTGTGTGCACTATTAGAGCAAGTGAAGAGTCCAGAGATGCAGCTTGGTCCAGTCCATAAGCTGGGTTTGTGTCCTTCAATATCCTTGCTGCAGCATTACAAATATAATTATTGCTAAAGCCTGAAGTATAGCATTGAAGTGCAGAAGCTTTCTGTGGGTGGATCATCTATGTGCCGTGCGTGTTGTTAGAGGCTGGCACATGTTGGATGCCAATGTCCATGAATATGGAATATGTATAGCCAGTGCCCATGAAGCATTCCCTGGGATACTGATGGCTGCTATCCAATATGAAGGTCATTCATTCAGAGCAAGCAGTGAGCTGAGTCCCTCAGGTCCACACTCTAGTTTAATTTTTGAGCTTTTCCCGATTTGAGTTTGTTTGGCGAGTTTGGTAAGATGGGAGTTTGATTATTCATGAGATGAGTTGGACTGCTAATGAAGTGTTTAACAAGCACTAATTTCCATCATTTGCTATGTCACCCACTGCTTAGTGAGAATCTTGCCACACTGCTTGTGAAAAACATAAAAGATGGAGTGAGCTGATCTTGATGTTGAGATGAGCTCGCGGCAATTGCTATCCAATTCTGCCACACATTTTGCTATAGTCCATGCCACTTAGACCCCTATAAGATTTCATTCTCTGTTTCTCCCACCACAGATGCTGTCAGACTGCTAAGTTTCTCCAGCACTTAAAATTTTTTTATTATTTAGGGGCATTTCTGTTTTTTATGGAGTTTTGCAACTGTTTCCAATTAGAAGAGGTTATTGCAGACAAGTGCTTGTTATATGCTTTGTTATGGAGAGAAGACTGCTATGGGAGAGTTGTGTTGAGGCATGCTATATGAAAGGTGTAATACGAGCAGTGTGTTATAGAAGAAACAGAAGTTTGTAAGTAGTGACTGATTGTGTAGCATCCTGTCTCTAAATCAGAACTTTGTGAGTTTATGATGGAGACTTGAACAGAAAAATCTAGGCTCACCCTCCAATGTAGATCTGAAGGAGTTTGCACTTTAGGCATGCTGGCCTAGATTTTCATGACTCCATCTGAGTTTGAACAAAGGTTGTGCACTTCGAAAATAGTGGGTAATCATAATGAGGGCATTGGGAAAAACAGATGTCTGGTCATCTGCTCACCTGCTTTTTTTTGATACAGTTGACATATGGCCTCATTATGAATATTTGACCAAGCTGCAAGTTGTTTATTTGACTCAAGCCAGCACATATTTCTTTACTGAGTTGTAAAGGGGAGTGCTAGTATTGTGTGATCGGCATTTTTATTACTTTGTAATAACCTGATCTTTGTTTGAAGAGGTATTTCAATACCTGTATGTTGATTTGGACAAGATTAAGAGATATGAAGTGGATTTAAGGTTTCCTCAGTGGGACCTCCATAGTCTGTGATTAATTAACAGTTTCACATGAATATAAGAGGGATGATAATTTTCAAAGGGAATATTGATTGATTGTTTTCTTCCATCATGTGAGCATTTCAAAAGCTTGCGAGTGTGATTTATGGCTTGCTAACTTGTAGTTATTGCATTCTGGAGGAGTGAGCATGGGGAACATAAAGGGGACATCTCTGATATCAGGACATATGGTGGGAGAATGGGAGATGTGAAAGATCTTGAAGGGGCGTTTAGGTATGGAGGGAGAAGCGTAGTGGGTGAGGACTAGAGTTCCTAACAATTGGACCTATGTCCCAATAAACTGAGGGCAGCCTTCTAACCTGCCAGTCTCATTATATTTATCTTCTTGAGGCAGCAGACTTGTCCTCAGCCCAAGTCCACCTCTCCCAATCGATAAGTAAGGATGGCTGTCTCCTCCAGGATTGAGATGGGATCATAGGATCTGGATCATTCCTGACTCCCACTTCCTATCTCTGATGAACATCCAGTCTGTTATCTTTTGGATCATGTTTTAAACTGAGGTTCTATCTGTTCTCCCAGCTGGATATAAAAATTCCTTTGGAACTATTTCAAAGGAGAGCTCTTCTCGGTATTTTAGCCAATATCTAACTTTCATTCAACAAAGCTAAAATAGAACATCTGGTTCTGATTGGGTCCTATATTCTGGGTATAAAAGGTGACATAATAAGATAAGAGCCCATGGTATGGAGATGGTATATTGGTATCTTTAGAGAATTGGCTAATGAGCATGAAACCGATTGAGGCTAAACGGTTCTTTTTCAGGTTGGCAATCTGTAATCAGTGCTGGGACTGCAATTGTTTACAATGTGTACTAATGACTAGGAGAAAGGAAGTGAATGTATGCAGCTGAATTTGCAGAAGACACAAAAATAGGTGGAAAGGTGGGTTGTGAGAAGGAAACAGGCAATTTAGAGAGAGATATTAATAGTTTAAGTAAATGGGCAAGAAGTTGGCAAATGAAGTATCATAGGTAATCATAAAATCCCTACAGTGTGGAGACAGGCCATTTGGCCCAACAGGTCCACACCGCCCCTCCAAAGAGCATCCCACCCAGACACATTCCCCTAACCCTGCAATTCCCATATCTAACACAAACCTAAACATCCCTGGGCATTATGGGCAATTTAGCATGACCAATCCACCTAACCCTGCACATCTTTGGACTGTGGGAGGAAACCGGAGCACTCGGAGGAAACCCACGCAGACACGGGGAGAATGTGCAAACTCCACACACAGTCGCCCGAGTCTGGAATTGAACCCGGGTCCCTGGCACTATGAGACAGCAGGACTAATCACTGAGCCACCATGAAGTTGTTCACTTTTGAAGGGAGAACAGAAGAACAGCGTATTAATTAAAATTATTTAAATGGAGAAAAACTGCAGAAAGCTGCAACACAAAGGGACTTGGGGGTATTTGTATATGAAACATAGAAAGCTACCAGCAGGTGCGGCAGGTAATCATGAAGGCTAATGGAATGTTGGCCCTTATTTCAAAGGGTTGGAGTATAAGAGTAGGGAAGTCTCACTGCAACTGTATAAAGTGCTGGTGAGACCACTTCTGAAGTACTGTGAGCTGAGTACTGTTTTAGTCCCCTGACTTAAGGAAATATATTGTTTCATTGGAGGCAGTTCAGAGAAGGTTCAATAGGATGATTCCTGGTATGGTGTATTGTCTTATGAACAAAGATTAATTGCTTGGGACTCTACTCATTGGAATTTAGAAAAATGAGAGGTGATCTCATTAAAACATATAAAATTCTTATAGGCTTTACAGGGTAAATGCTGAGAGGATGTTTCCCCTCATGGGAAAGTTTAGGACCAGAAAGTCCAGTCTCAAACTAAAGGCGCTCCAATTTATGACTGAGATGAGGAGAAATTTCTTCTCTCAGAAGGTTGAGTGTGTTTGGAACTCCTTGCCACAGAGAACTATGGGGGCAGATTCCTTGTGTATATTTAAGACCGAGACAGATAAATTCTTGATCAGTAGGGGAAATCAAGGATTATGGAGAAAGGGAGGAAAGCAGACATGAGGAATATAAGATCAGCCATGAACCTGTTGAATGGTGGAGTAGGCTCAAGGGGTTTAACAGCCTACATCTGTTCCTATTTCTTATGGTCTTATGAACTATCAGTGTGGATGTTCGCCATTTTTAAATGCAGAAACAAATTCTGGTAATTCGTGCTAAATTAATGCAGAATGGTTTTATCAATACTTATACAAATATGCCTTTAAACACAAAGAAAGCATTTTAAAACCAATCAATTCATTGTCTTTGGAACCAGATGTAAAGAGTTCATCAAGATCATTGAGTCGTTTTGGCTATGACATCATCTTAATGATCAAAATGATCACTCTGAATCAGATATGGTGTTTCCAGCATCTGAATTATTGCTCCACAACAAATCATCTTTTTTATCCATTAATTTTGGATACTCCATATTTTGTTTTATTGTTCTAATGATAATTTACACATGAAAAGCACCCCACAACTTGATGATAAAACTGCATAAAATATCAAGAGGGCCAACGGGTCAGGAAGAGAGCTGGGCAGGATAGACTGAAATGAAAAGTTGGTGGGAAAGATTGTAACTAAGTAATGGCTGCCTTCAAAGAGGAGATGGTTTGGGTGCAGTCAGGGTATGACAAAAAAAGTCCAGAGCTATCTGGACAACAAAGTAGATAGAAAAGATGGTATGGAAGAAAATGTGTGCCATGACAAATGCCAGGTAGAAAATACAATTGAGAACCAAGAGGAATACAGAAGGTTCAGAGGGGAGGTGAGAAAGCACATTAGATAAACAAAAGGGAATTATGAGAAAAGACTGACAGGCAACATAATGGGGATCCCCAAGTCTTCAGAAGGCATATCAATTACACAAGTGTAGTAAAAGGAGGAGTAGGCCCAATTAAAGTCCAGAAAGGGGATTTACACATGGAGGCAGGGGGCACAGCTGAGTTATTAAATGAATACTTTGTGAGGAGGAAACCCTGTCACTTGAAAGGTTCAAAACTGATAAGAAGTGTTTGATAAAGCATTGGTATTTAAAGTTGCCAAAGCACTGGGACTGCTGGAGATGCAACCAAGGATATTGAAAGGCATGAGAGTGGAAATTGGAGGGGCAATGGCAATAATCTTTTAGTCTTCCCTAGACTCAAGAAAGATGCCAGAAGACTGGAGAATTACAAAGATCATGTCCCTGTTCAACAAAGGTTATAAGGATAATCCCAGCAATTGCAAACAAGTCAGTTTATCTTCAGTGGTGAGAAAGCTACTAGAAGAAATGATCAAGAATAGAATTAGTCATCACATGGAAAAAGGTGGGTTGATTAGGAAGAGCCAGCATGGGTTACAAAAGGGGAAATCTAATTATACTACGCATGAGTTTTCTGATGAGGTAACGGAAAGGATCGATGAGGTTAATGCTTTTGATGTAATGTACATGAACTTTCAAAAGGTGTTTGATTCACTGCCGTGCAGCAGACTTCTGGGAAAAGTTATTGTACATAGAAGAAAAGGGACGGTAGAAAGTAGATACAGTACTAGATGAGGTGATTCATAGGAAACAGAGGGTAACGTTCAATGAATGTTTCTCAGGCCGGTAAAAAGTTTGTAGTGGAGTTCCCAGGGATTGATGTTGTTTTCCTGATACATATTAATGATCTAGATCTTAGTTTGCAGGGGACAGTTTCAAAGTTTGCAAATGATACAACACTTGGAATCATTTGTAACCATGAGGAGGATAGTGTAGAACTTGAAAAGCACATATACAAGTTGGTAGAATGAGCTGATAGGTAGCTGATGACATTCAGTGCTTGAGATTTTGGCAGGAAGAATATGGACAGACAATATAAAATAAGGGTATGCTTCTAAAGGAGAGGGACCTAGATATACATTTGCACAGATCATTGAAGGTAGCAGGACAGATGAAGAGAGAAGTTAAAGCATACTGTATCCTGTGATTTATTAATAGGGGCATAGAGTAGAAGAGCGAGGAAACGCTATATTTATAGAAGACATTTGTTAGACCTCAGCTGGAGCAGTGTGTTCAGTTCTGGGCGCTATACTGTGGTAAAGAAGTGACAATATTAGAGAATGCAGACAAGATTTATAAGAATGATTCCAGTGATGAGAAACTTCAGTTAGGAGGATAGATTGGAAAGGTTGGCATTGTTCTCCTTGGAGTGGAGAAGGCTTAGAGGAGGGTGAACAGCGGTTTTAAAATCACAAGGAGACTGGATAGAGTAGATAGGGAGGAAATATTTGTACTTGTAAAAGGATCGAGAATGCATGGGCACAGATTTAAAATGATATGTAAAAGAAGCAAGTAATGTGACAAAAATCTTTTTCACACAATAAGTGGTTTGGGTCTGGAATGCACTGTCTAAGTCTGGTGGAGGCAGGTTCAATTGAGGCATTCAAGAGGGCATTGGATGGTTGTAAAAACAAAGTGCAAAGATAAAGGGGAACGGCCTTCAATCATGATGCTCATTTAGACAGTTAGTGGAGACACATGGGCCAAGTGACTTCCTTCTACAACGCAACACTGCTATGATTCTGTGATATTTTCACGCATCATGAAGGTTTTTTTCTCCATCAAGCATTCAGTCATTCCATTCAGCGCAAACATGATCTTGAATGGTTTAGATTCATGAAGAATTACAGCACAGGAGGCAGTCCTTCAGCCTATCATGTCTGCATTGGACATCAAGCTTCTATCTACTCTAATACCATTTCTCAGCACTTAGTCCAAAGCTTTGTTTACTACTGATTTTCAAATATTCATTTAAGTTTTTCTGAAATGTTGTGATTGTTCCTGTCTCTACCACCCTTTCATGCAGTGAGTTCGAGATACCCACCAATCTCTGGATGAAAAATAAATTTTGAAATCCACTCTAAACCTTCTACCCCTTAACTTAAATCTCTACACCTTGGTTATTGATCCCTCCAGTAAAGGAAAAATTCCTTCCTATCTCCCATATATATGCACCTCATAATTTTGTACAACTCCATCAGGTGTCTCCCTCAGCCTTCTCTGCTCTACTCCAGTCTACATTGATAAAAACTAAAAGAACTGCAGATGCTGTAAATCAGGAACGAAAACAAAGTTGATGGAAAAGCTCAGCAGGTCTGGCAGCAACTGTGAAGGAGAAAACAGAGTCACAGAGAACTTTGTTTTCTCCTTCACAGATGCTGCCAGATCTGCTGAACTTTTCCAGCAACTTTGTTTTTTGTTCCAGTCTACATTGTCTCCTTTCATAGCTGAAATATTCCAGCCTGAGAAACACCTTGATGAACATACTCTGGAGCATCCTTCACATGCTTCCTGCAGACCAGAACTGCGCACAGTAATCTCTCTGTGGTCCAACTAATATCTTATACAGTTCCATTATAATCTCCCTGCTTTTTTACTCAATACCTCAATTTATAAGCGTAAGTATCCCATTTGCCTTCCTAACCATCCTATCCACATGCACATTGCCTTCAAGGATGTATTGACATACACACCAAGGTTCATCTGATCCTCTGTACTTGCCAGGTCCTACCATTCAACGTGTACTCCTTTGCCTTGTTAGTCCTCCCAAAATGTATCACATCACACTTTTCAGGATTAAACTCCATCTTCCACTGTTCTGCTCATCTAAGTACATCATACTGTAGTCTAAGGATTTTTCTTTACTATTTGCCACACCATCGATTTATGTACCATTACTGATCAAACTTCCAAACTTTGTGTCTAAGTCATTAATCTACACAAAAAACAGCAAAAGACCCAGCACCAACCTTGTCGCACGCCACTAGACACAAGCTTCAAGTCACAAAAACAACCTTCAACCAGCATCCTCTGCTTCTTACCATTAAGTCAATTTAGATCTAATTCGCCAAATTGCCCAAGATCTAATGGGCTATTGCCTTCTTGACCAGTCTCCTGTGCAACATATTATCAAGAGGCTTACTGAGTCCATGTAAATTACATGAATTGTATTACCCTCATCTATATATCTCCTCGAAAAAAAATCATTCGTGTTTGTTTGACATGATGTTCCCCCTATCAAAACCATGTTGACTATCCTTGATTAGTCCTTGTCTCTCCAAATGGAGATTAATTCTGTTCCTCAGAAAGTTTTCCAAAAGTTCCCTACCACTGAAACTAGGCTCACTGACCTAAAGAAAAACAGAAGTAGCTGGAAAAGCTCAGCACGTCTAGCAGCATCTGTGAAGAAAAAATGAGAGTTAACATTTCAGGCCCGATGACCCTTCCTCAGAACCGGAGGTCACCGGACCCGAAACGTTAACTCTCATTTTTTCTTCACAGATGCTGCCAGACCTGCTGAGCTGTTCCAGCTACTTCTGTTTTTGTTCCTGATTTACAGCATCCACAGTTCTTTAAGGTTTACTCACTGACCTAAAGTTTCCTGCTTTATCCCTACTACCCTTCTTGAATAATGATACATTAACTATCCTCCAGTTCTCTGGCTCCTCTACTACGACCATAAAGAATTTGAAGATTTTCAGGGCACGCTTGTCTCCCCCAGCAGCCTGGGATATGTCCCTTCAGGACGTGAGAATTTATCCAATTTTAATCCTGCTGTAACCCCTAATACTTCCTCCCTCTCAATGCTAATTTGTTAAAGTTCATCACAGTCCCCATCCCTGAAATCTATACTTAAATCATCCTTTCCATGGTGATTACAATTGCAAAGTATTCCATTAGAACTCATATATTCTGGCTCCACAAACATATTTTAGTCCCTAATGAACCTTACTCCTACCCTGGTTAACCTTTTTCCTCGAATATATATATCCAAAGCCTCTGGATATTCCTTTATTTTACCCACATGTTTTTCTTTTCACTCTTCAAATTTCCTTTTTCTTTTTCCAAACTTCTTTACACTTTTTATCCTCTTTTAGGTCTTCTGTTTTTATCAACAATAAGCTTACATATATATTTTCCTCATCCAATCCTGTATATTCTCTGACATCCAACATTTTCTTGACTTATTGTTCTCACCTTCCACCTTTACAGGAACATGTTTGCCATGCACTCTCATGATTTCCCTTTTGACGGACTCCCACCGTCTGTCATGTATTTTTATTCCCAACTTTGTCCTTTTCCATGATTACCTTAAAACCTACAGATTTATGGTCAGTATCATTGAAATGCTCTCCCACTATTACTTCTACCACTTGGCTGTCTTTGTTTCCTAAATTTAGGTTCAGTACCTGTTTGTTTTTTGTAGGACTTTCTACATGCTGGTCTAAAAACTGTCCTGGACACATATTAAGAATTCTGCCCCTTCAAAGCCTTTTTAAAGTAGACTTTGTCTATTCCAAATAATACTGGGCAAGTTGAAATTCCCTAGTATTATCATCTTATTATTTTAGCATTTCTCTGAGATATTCTTATATATATGTTCTTCTATTTCTCCCTGACTCCCAACAATGTGGTTGTCTGCCTTCTCTTTTTAAGTTCTATCCCTATGACTTAATTAAGGAACTTTCTAAGATATCATCCTTCCTTGTTATAATAATTAACTCCTTGATTAATGTTGCAACACTCCCTCCTCTTTTAAAGACCCCACCCATTTCCTGCCTAAAGATTTTATTCCCTGGAATGTTGAACTGCCAGTCCTGACTCTTCCTCAACCACGTCCTTGTGATATCAATGATGTCCTATCCCCATGTGTTAATGTGGTCATTGGGGCAGACATTTTAGGGAAATGTTTTAGGGAGTGATAGGAAAAAGTCTGGTTTGGGGAGAAGCTTGCCATAGACAAAGGTTTTAAGAATCTGTTGTGTGGACAGTTGTGCCATAATGAGGACCTTGTTCTTTAAGAGATTTCACTAGAATGTTGCTAACATTTCTGGAAAAATCCAGAAAGCAAGTGGGTCAGTTCAGGTCAGGTTAGGCCATGACTTTGCTCCTGCTCTTTGAAGAGAAAAGAAAGTTTTACAACGACTTCAAAGCATTCTGTTGTGGCAGTATAATCAAAGACAGTCTGACATGTGTCATTGCTTCCAGACAGCTGCTCCTGACTGACAAACAAAACAGATTTCCAATGGCTGCATGTGGTGAAGAAAATTAGAATGCTTTTTCTGACAATCTCAAAAGCAAGAATGACCAGACTGAATGTGGACAGAGTAAAAACACTGAAAGCTGTAGTTGGTGACAAGCCTCTCAGGCCAATATATAAATCAAACTGCCACAGTATGTAGTGACACTGGTTGTACAGCACCAATGGTGAATTGTCAGCAATGACACAAGCAGGCTGCCACATGTGTATAACTCATTTAAATTGACTTGGGGAATTCATCTCTTGGCTAAATATTTGAAATAGAAGAGGATATAGGACCACAGGGATTCATTTTGGATTGTTAGAGTAAAAAGCTAGTACAAACTTAATGGGTTGTGTTATAAGGTTCTAAAGTTCAATCTTATTTATGTGCCAAATATCAGCCTTCTAGTGACGTTATGTTTTAAAGAGTACATCAATGGTTTACAAGTTAAATCAAATTATTGCCATGGGATTCATTGTTAGTGATATTGTTTAATCCCATACCTCTGTTGGCCGATGGTGGGACTGAAAGCTGTTGAGATCACAGTAATTGGTAGGCTAACACAGGTCTAAAAAAGAGGTAACAGTGTGGAGCTGGAGGAACACAGCAGGTTAGGCAGCATCTCTGACTCTAGCATCAGCAGTTCTTACTATCTCTAAAAAAGGGATTCTCCCAATGAAAGGGTGCGCGTAGACCTTGGGAGCAGGATTGCCTGCTGTGCGGAGGTGGGTGTTAGGGCAGATGTGGCTTTTGACAAGGTTATGGGACTGGGCAACCTAGCCCCAAGTCTGATAATGCTGATCCAGGATATCATTTTCATCCTGACATGCCCTTGACCCAGTCACTAATCCCCAGGCTTCTGAGGCAGTGCATGTGGTGATATACAGAATGCAATGTTGATGAAACACACATTCATGAACTGAGTGCGGATGCCACGATCAATTTTCCACTAGCTGAAGCAGGTCTGCAGTTAGTGGATAAATGAGGTGCTTTGAAGTCATTGTAAAACTTTCTCTTCTCTTCAAAGAGGAGGAAGAAAGTCATGGCCTAACCTGGCCTGAACTGACCCACTTGCTTTCTGTGAGTTCTCTTCCCATGAAACTTACTGACCTTATCAGTGAGACTACCCTTAGCATCAGCTGGCAGACTCCAGCATCTTAATCTTCCGCTCACTCATGCCCACTTGGAAGGACATTGGTTAACAAACAGCAGCCAATATGGATTTGCTGAGGCAAAATAATGCCTGACAACTTTGTTGAGTTCTTCGATGAAGTAATGGAAAAGATTGATAAGTGACGTGTGTTTGATCTGTACAAGTTGTTTGATAAAGTATCACATAATAAACTTGTTTGGAAAATTGATGTTCATAGAATTAAATGGGGCATGACAATGTGGAAATAAATTGCTTAAGAGGCAGAACTTCACCTGACAAAGGAGCAGTGCTCCGAAAGCTTGTGATTTCATATAAACCTGTTGAACTATAACCTGGTCTTTTTGTGACTTCTGACCAAGAGGCAGAAAGCAGGAACTAATGGGGAATGGTTTTTTTGGACTAGAGAGAACAATACAGTGGCGTTCCTCAAACATTTTACATATGCGTTTTGCAAAATAGATACAGAAAAGGTCTGGCTTTTTACAGGAAACTGGAGAGAGTGTGAAAGCAGTTTGAAATGCTTAAAAAACCTACCAAGATAAGGGCATTGAGCCTCTGCCCAATATTATGACAGGAGCTCATTAATGTATTTTGTTTCGATTCCTGCTTGGCAGTCAGCCATATTGACAGCCTGGCTGGTGTTCAGGAGGAAATGCTAAAAGCAAGACAGCATAAGGCACTTTGGGATGGTCACTCACAATACTGAGAGGGGAGGGCAGCAATTAAGGTTTCTGAGGGTTGGCGTTTAATACATGTGTCCTAAAGTTTGAGGCACTTTGATAGACTAAATAGAGTCAAGAGAAATTGTTTACTGACCATCCTGTTCTCAGAAATAGAGTCCATGGTTATAATTGGCAAAAACAACATGACATAAATGGGAAGAATTTCTCTTAACACTGCAAGTTAATACAATCTGGAAAATACTGTTGGAAATGATAGTGGAAGGAGATTTAGCAACAAGTTTCAGAACAGAACAAGATCTGTACTTGAAAATTAAATATTTCCTGTGCTAATGGAAAAACAGTGAGTAAAACTATATGAGCAAGTGCAGGTGTGATCAGTGAAATCATATATTTTGTAGATTCAATCAAATAATCTCATTTGACCAATAGCAAACACTTCTCCCAATTTCCTGTGTCACACTGTCTCCTCATTCCAATATGACCAAAAACAAGTTATTCCATTGGTCATTCATTTGCTGCCTGTGGGATCATGTGTGTAAATTGGCTGCTGGTTTCCCCACATTGTTACAGGGCCTGATAACTGTAGCATGAGTAGCAGCCCAGATCAGTTGTCTCACCACTCATGATTTGCAGTGGAAAGGGAAACCCCTTGAGCATTAGAGCAAGACTACATTACAGATTGTGCAAATGGATGAACTGAGAGCCAACAAAAAATATTGCACTTCACAAATAACTGACTAGTTGCAAGGCACTCGGAGGCATGCTGCAGACATTTTGAACCACATTTTACGTACATAAACAGGCAATCCCCGGGTTGCAGCAGGTTCCATTCTTGAGTCCGTTCACTCGGCAATTTGTACACAAGTCAGAACACAATGCAGAACAATATAAAATAATCATTCATAAGTGCAGGAAATGTTCATATGTTTGATATTTAAAAATTACATTCCTGTATGGGATCGTTTTTGTAAGTACAAGCATTAATAAGTCGGATGTTTGTAAATCAGAGACCCTTGTACCTTCTACTGCTTCATCAGCTGTGCAGTAGAAGGTATACGTATATAAAGTATAGTTCAAATATCTACAGAATGTCTCCGAGTGCCTTGGAACCAGTCAGTTGTTTGTGAAGTGCTATAATTACTTGTTTGTTCTCTGCTCATCCATTTACAGTAGTCTGGGCCCTAATACTCATAGAACCTAAGTGGACAATCATACTCATCAGCAAATGATTGCTGATGACAATGACTGCCTTCAATCTTCAGCATCACCTCATGCCAAAATGTTCCTTTCTCATTAATTATCTCAAAAATATAGAATATCTCACTTTGAAAAGAATTGGTTAATGAGATATGAGTAGTGAAGACAGAGTCACGTTTATTGCCCATCCTAAGTTGCCCCAAGAAGCTGTTGATACTGTTCCTCAAACAACTGAAGTCCTTTATGAAGAAGATACCTCACACTGTGATGTTAGGGTTATAGAGCTGTACATAATGGAAACAGACCCTTTGGTCCAACTCGTCCATGCCGACCAGATATCCTAAATTAATCTAGTCCCATTTGCCAGCATTTGGCCCATATCCCTCTAAACTCCTCCTATTCACATACCCATCCAGATGCCTTTTAAATGTTGTAATTGTACCAGCCTCCACCACTTTTGCTGGCAGCTCATTCAAAACACGCAACACCCTCTGCGTGAAAAGGTTGCCCCTTAGGTCCCCTTTAAACCTTTCCCATCTCACCTTAAACCTATGTTTTGGACTCTAGTTTTGGACTTTGCTACCCTAGGGAGAAGACCTTGACCTTGACCTTGACTATTCACCATATCTATGCCCCTCATTTTATAAACTTCTATAAAGGTCACCCCTCAGCCTCTGCCTCTGCCTCTGCCTCTCTGGGGAAAATAGCCCCAGCCTATTCAGCTGCTCCCTATAGCTCAAACCCTCCAACCCTGACAACTTGCTTGTAAATCTTTTCTAAACCCTTTCAAGTTTCACAAATTCCTTTCTATAGCAGGGAGATCAGAATTGAACACAGTATTCCAAAAGTGGCCTAATCAATGTCCTGTACAGCTGCAACATGACCTCTCAACTCCTACACTCACTGCACTGACCAATAAATGCAAGCATACCAAATACTTTCTTCAATATCGTCTACCTGGGACTCAACTTTCAACGAACTGTGAACCTGCACTCCTAGTTCCCTTTGTTCAGCAACACTCCCCAGGACCTTATCATTAAGTGTATAAGTCCTGCCCTGATTTGCCTTTCCAAAATGCAGCACCTCACATTTATCCAAATTAAACACCATCTGCCACTCTTCGGCCCACCAGCCCATCTGATCAAGGCCCTGTCGTACCCTAAGGTAACTTTCTTGGCTGTCCACTACCCCACCAATTTTGGTGTCATCTGCAAACTTACTAACTATACCTCCTATGTTCACGTCCAAATCATTTATGTAAATTACGAAAAGCAGTGGACCCAGCACTGATCCTTGTGTCACACTGCTGGTAGCAGGCCTCCAGTCTGGAAAGCAGACCTCAACTACTACCCTCTGTCTTCTACCTTCGAGCCAGTTCTGTATCCAAGTGGCTAGTTCTTCCTGTATTCTATGTGATCTAACCTTGCTAACCAGTATACCATGCGAAACCTAGTTAAACGCCTTGCTGAAGTCCATATGGATCGCATCCACTGCTCTGTTCCCATCAATCCTCTTTGTTACTTCTTCAAAAACTCAATTAAGTTAATGAGACACAATTTCCCATGTTCAAAGCCATGTGGACTATCCCTAATCAGTCCTTGCCTTTCCAAATACATGTAAATCCTGTCCCTCAGTATCCGTTCCAACAATCTGCCCACCACTGATGTCAGGCTTGTTGGTCTACAGTTTCCTGGCTTTTCCTTAACACCTTTCATAAATAGAGACACCACATTAGCCAACTCCAGTCATCCAGCACCTCACCTGTGCCTATCAATGATACAAATATCTCAGGAAGGGGCCCAGGAATCACTTTCCTAGCTTCCCACAAAGTTGTAGGGTACACGTGATCAGGTCCCAGGGATTTATCCACTGTTAAGCATTTTAAAACGATCAGCACTATCTCCTCTGTAATACGGACTTTTTCAGGATGTCGCTATTTATTTCCCCAAGTTCTGTAGCTTCCATATTCTTCTTCTCAGTAAACACTGATGCAAAATACTCACTTAGTTCTCTCAAATCACCTGCAGTTCTACACATAGGCAGCCTTGCTGATCTTTAAGGGGCCCTATTCTCTCCCTAGTTACCCTTTTGTCCTTCATATATTTGTTTAATCTGTTTGGATTCTGCTTAACCCTATTTGCCAAAGCCATCTTACGTTCCCTTTTTGTCTTCCTGATTTCCCTCTTAAGTATGCTTCTACTGCCTTTATACTCTTCTAGGGATCCACTCGATCCCTGCTGTCTACACCTGACATATACTTCCTTCTTTTTTTCGTAACCAAAACCTCCATTTCTCTAGTCATCCAGCATTCCCCACACCTATGAGCCTTGCCCTTCACCTTAACAGAAATATACTGTCTCTGGACTCTCGTTATCTCATTTTTGAAGGCTTCCCACTTCCCAGCCATCCCTTTACCTGCGAATATCCAACCCTACCCCTGATCCCCCAAACAACTTTTGAAAGTTCTTGCCTAGTGCTGTCAAAATTGGCATTCCTCCAATTTAGAACGTTAACTTTTAGATCCGGTCTACCTTTTTACATCACTATTTTGAAACTAATAGAGTTGTGATCACTGGCCCAAAGTGCTCCCCCACTGACACCTCAGTCACCTGCCCTGCCTTATTTCCCAACAGTAGGTCAAGTTTTGCTCCTTCTCTAGTAGGTACATCCACACACTGAATCAGAAAATTTTCTTGTACTCACTTATCAAATTCCTCTCCATCCAACCTTTAACACTATGACAGTGCCAGTCTATGTTTGGAAAGTTAAAATCCCCTACTATTACCACCCTATTATTCTTACAGATAACAGAGCTCCTTACAAATTTGCTTCTCAGTTTCCCGCTGACTAATGAATGGTCAATAGTACAATCCCAATAAAGTGATCATCCCTTTCTTATTTCTCAGTTCCACCCAAATTATTTCCTTGGACATATTCCCAGGAATACCCTTGCTAAGCACAGCCATAATGTTATCCCTAATCAAAAACACCACATGCCCTCCTTTCCTGTTCCCCTTTCTATCCTTCCTATAGCATCTATACCCTGGAACATTAAGCTGCCAATCCTGTCCATCCTTGAGCCATGTTTCTGTAATTGCTATGATATCCCAGTCCCATGCCCTGAGTTCATCTGCCTTTCCTGTTAGGCCTCTTGCATTAAAATAAATGCAGTTTAATTTATCAGTCCTACCTAATTCTCTGCTTTGTTCCTGACTGTTTGACTTTTCCCAACTGCACCAGTCCCTGATGGATCTCTTTTCTCACTATCTCCCTGGGTCCCCCCCACCCTTTTACTAGTTTAAATCCTCCAGAGCAGCTCCAGCAAATCTCCCCGCCAGTATATTAGACCCCTTCCAATTCAGGTGAAATCCGTCCTTCTTATACAGGTCACTTCTACCCCAGAAGAGATTCCAATAATCTAAAAACATGAATCCTTCTACCCTACACCAGCTCCTCAGCCACATCTGCTGTATCTTCCTATTCCAACTCTCACTAGCTTGTCGCACCGGGAGTAATCAGATATTTCTACCTTCAAGGACCTACGTTTTAGCTTCCTGCCTAACTTCCAATATTCTCTCCTCAGAACCCTGTCTTTTTCCTATGTCGTTAGTTTCAATGTGTATAATGACCTCCTGCTGGTCCCTCTCCCCTTTTATAATATTCTGCACTTTGTTTGAGATATACTTGATTCTGGCACCAGGGAAGCAACATACCATTCTGATGCGTTGTTGTTGGCTGCAGAAATGTCTGTCTATGCCTCTGACTAGAGAGTCTCCTGTCACAATCAATCTCTTGGAACCTGAATTACCCCTTGTTAAAGTAGAGCCATTCTCAGTACCAGAAATTTGGCTGTCGGTGCTACATCCCCCTGAGAGTCCATCACCCTTACATTTTCCAGAACAGCATACTTGTTTGAGATGGAGATAGCCGCAGGAGACTCCTGCTCTACCAGTTTACCCCTCCTGCAGGTAACCAATATACCTGACTGTACCTGTGATTTTTCTCCCTTCCTGAAAGTGTCACCCATCACACTCCCCACTCCTGTAAATTCCTAGTTCCCTCTATCTGCCATTCCAGCTGACCCATGTGATCCAATAGGATTTGCAGACAACACACTTCCTAAAGACATAATCATCAGTAACATTGAAATTCTCCCTAATCTCCCACATCCAACAGGAAGAGCACACCATTCTACTAAATGCTATCTTTGCATCTTAACAATTTACAGACCCAGAAAATAGCACAGTCTTGCTGCTCTTCCCAGGCTAACTTTGTATCTATGTTTTATATTTAAGTTTAATCAAGAAACAGATCTCAGTAAAACATATAATGAAAAAACCCCACTGTACTTCACTATTGTAGGTTTTCAAAAGAAAGTGAGGTTACACTTTTTTAAAAAAGCCATTTAGCTGCTCCACCCTGCCTTGAACTCCGCCACAAAGGTTTCTCCAAGATCAGCTGTGAATTTCACTGTTCGTTTATTTTTCTTAAACCAACTCAGATGTCCAGAGATACATGAAACCAAACAGCAGAAGCAGTCAGCCATGCACTTTCACTGCTGAGTCACACAGCTGTACAGGTTTACTTCTCTATTTTTCACCTACCATGTGATGTCTGCTTTGTCTCTTCCTCCTTTTTAAAAGTGCTGTTGTTTTGATTTTTTTTCCCCAAAGTTCCAAAACATTGCAACAGTTTATAAAAGAGTAATTACTGCTCCAAAAATTCAAAACAATCAGCTCCAACACTGAACAACCTCAAAAAAGATGCAGCTCTTACAGCCACAGTTCTTTTCCTGTTCTCCATTTTGGATTACCCAGAAACCTTTTCTTGGATTATGAAGGAAGTTCCAGGATATTCAAGCAGTTACAATGCGGAATGGCAGTATATGTTCTCGTCAGTCTGGCTATGAATTGGAAAGAAATCATGGAGGTGATGGTATTCATGGTGGGAGAGATTACAATAGATAAAGGTGGTAGCTTTGGTGAGTTGCAGTGTATTTTGTAGAAAAACATGCTGCAGTCCTAATGCCTCAGTGAAGGGAGTTGGATTTTGAGATTACAGAAGCACTGTCTAACAAGTGAAATGCCTATCCTGGATGATGTTGAACTTTCTTGACTGTTGTTGAGTCCAGTTTTCAATCTAGAAAAGCTTAAATTTAAACGTTAAAGTGCAAATTTTGATTTGAATTCTCACTTTAGCCGCAAGTTCCAGAATGGTTTTTAGTTCACCTTTTTGATGTATCATTGCCACTAAAACAGTGAGATGGAAAACAGGCTGTCTGTGAGATTTAGTGACACCTTCAGTAAGTCTTTCAAACAAACCTGTCCCAAGTGACAAGTGAAAATTCGCAAAGGCTTGTATCACTGATTGTTGTTGTGGTATTCTGACTGGAAAGGGAGCATGTGGTTGTCACTTTGAGGACTGTTAAACTGCGAAAACAGTCACAGTTGAATAGCTGGCTGATAATTGCTGTTAAGGCTGACACAAGAAACGATTATTTGTGGTCCCGAAGAGGGAGGGATCAGTGTCAACTGTAGAATAAAAGGAGGAGAGAAAATTAGATGGTACAAAAGATTTTAAAAAGGCCATTTACTGTAAATTATTTTTAAATTACTTGGAAAGGATTTCCAGCTGCAGCCTGCAATCACTGTCAGAAAACACAAGTAAGAAAGACATTGTTCCAGGATTTGCTGGGAAAATCTTGGCAAGCTAATGCACATGTGGTTCTTAGTGTCTAAATAACCCAACAATTTGCTTTGAGGAAGATTGACTTATGAATCACCACAAGTTGCTGAATAAATGGCTGCTCCTCCTTCAGCTTTGGGAAGATGGGAGCTTATCATCTATTCCTCATAAAATTAATTCTAAATTGAATACTTTTAAAGGCATTTAGAAATATTTATTATGCAAATAATAATGATCTAACAATCAATCACTCATTCAATTGATTAACTTTGTGGGCTGGTTCATTTAACACTAAAGTAAACACATTATAAGTTGTGAAGCAGACATTAGATTAACTGACTTCTATTTGTGTACAACTTACAGACAGAAAGCAGACTAACTGACAGGCAGAGTTACAACATTCTATGCAACAGTGTATGGATTTCTTAAAGTTGAACTCTCTTATTCTTCAGAAGAAAGCTGAATTATTTACAACAACAAAAGGAGCCAATGAGTCTGTATAACATGGAAGTGAATTGATACTGCATCTCGATCTCATGCTGGTTATTTTGTCTGGAGGTGTTATTGATTGTTCACAGTCATCAGTGATATTGTGTGTGAGAGATAGTATGAACTGCAGATGCTGGAGAATCTGAG